>NC_137975.1:28295951-28568241 GCF_963924665.1 Micromys minutus
GACCTAGAACTTAGGGTACATGACTGGATCTTCCCCATGACTGCGGCATGACATCACTCTGAAGTTCTACCTCTCGGTTTCCCAACTCATACATTTCTGTTGGGAACAGCAGCGTATGAAGGTTTTCCATGTCCGTGTGTATAATTTGTGTGGTTTACTATGAATCAAATCACATTAGCACTTCGTGCTTATTTTTGTTCAATCAACCGCATGCATTCTTACAAAAAGTTATGGTAATGTTCTGCAGGACTTCAGGTATTTCTGCTTTCTAAAATATTTGCTAAGGGCATAGGGGACTAGCATTGCCTAGTGGGAAGACGATATAGTTCTAGTATCGTTCCATGCAAGCATAAACTGCTTTGCAGTCTTGTCCAGATGAACAGTTCTACAAATACCGGGAGCTTTATCCATATGGCATAGCAGGGATGAACACGGTTGCCCAGCAGCTGTAATTGGAGATACTAATTGGTTGGGCTAGAGTTAGTCCTTAAGTCGTTCAACTTAATCTCTTTGATCAATGAATCTGATTTCTATAGGAAATAGGCTGGGTAAAATGGAACTATAGTATAATGACTGGTATCCTTACAGATATGTTCTCTCTTCAGCAGGCTCTAATTTCTGCTATCCCGCATGGGAAGAAGTATACCCTATTTATTCTCAGGGTAAGGTTATAAGGATTTTCTATGTCATCTTTCCTAATATGATTCTGATGTTGGCATAGGTAAAAAAAAAAAAAAAAAAAAAAAAAAAAAAAAAAAAAAAAAAAAAAAAAAAAGGTCTGGTTTTACTTTCAGTTGACCATTACTATTTTAGTCTCTCATTTATTTTGTATGAGAAAACATCTACATTGTCAGGTATCTATTCAGATTCTTACAATAACTACAATATATTTTGTTTCGACCTCCACTGTAATAGAATATGTCGAATCCTTACATTTGATACTCAGATTTTAGTCTTATTTCTTTCTACCCATAATGCCATAGCCATAGCAACGTTCTATATTCATTGTAGAAATTGTGGATTATTCCCTGATGCTCTTTGTGATTCTAACCTGAGCATTGCTGTCACCATATTTAATTAGATCATTGAGATGTCTAGCTATGTGCCCAGGTGAAAGAAGAGATTTTGTTTCTGTTAAACATCCAAAAAGCAGAACATACCTCCATTGACTTCTTAATTTGAAATGAGCAGTAGTTTAGTAAAAGTAACAACAAAAAAGACTTTCCTAAATACTTTTCTGTTTTTGTTTTATGAGAGGCTCTTCCTCCCCCATCTCTCTCTGACACACAAACAGAGTTTTCTAGTTCTTCCCTATATTACATTTGTGGAGGTTTGACAGGAGCATCTATCCAGCCAACACTGGCCCCACAATGATGGCCCTCCTGCTTCAGCCTCTCAAGACTAGGCTTAAAGCTTTGAGCCACACTGCATTTGGTACCATGGCTTGATTTCCATATATTTAACTCAGTTTTGATTCTTAGAATGCATATCATTTGGTCATAATTGATCATCCCTTTTTATACTAGAAGATTAAAGTTTCTAGACTCATTATCTGTCGATCTTAAGATCTTAAGAGATTCTTAAGATCTCTTACAGGTTTTGCTGCAGGGTAACACTTTACTCTCAGGATGAATGGGAGATATTTCTTACTCCAGATTTCTAAGAAGGCTTGTGTAAACTTTTCATTGTTCCATTCTGGGATATTCTGTAGGTTTCGTCTCCATATCTCCACACCTTCTGTTGTGAATTAAATGTTTTAGATCCTTCATCCATTTTAAAATTGGGGTTTTCATTTTTATAGTTATTTCTATATTTGAGACAAAAATCATTTGTTGTATGTATTGGTTATTATTATGTTAATGTTTTTTTGCCTTTCTTCATGTGTTTTTAAAGGATAGAGACCGGGAACAGCAGAGATCTAGGGACATGGGCCTGGTGAGACTGTGCTGTGAGTAGCCAGGGCACATAGAGGTCTGGGGTGAGTGCCTGAAAAGCATGCCCCCCCAATTGGTTCAGGGGAACAGGAACTCTGCCTTGGGACTCGGTTTCTACCCAGAGGGACTGTGCATTCGGACCAAACACTCAGTCCATCTGACACAGGGAACAGCAGAGATCCAGGGACACAGGCAAGGTACACGGGAGAGACATGAACCAATCACTGACAACAAGATGTCAAGAGGAAAGCAAAAGAACTTACCCAATGGAAACTAAGACAACCTGGCAACACCAGAACCCAGCTCTCCCATCACCGCAAACAGCAGAATGCCAAACACTCCAGAAAAAGAAGACACAGACCAGAAATCATTCCTCAAGATGATGATAGAGATACTTAAACAAGAACAGGAGGAAAAGAATAAAGAATTAGAAGCTTTTAAAGAGGAAACAAGAAAAACACTCAAAGAAATCAAAGAACTAGAGGAAAACAGAACCAAAGAGATGAAGAAATGGAAGAAGGAATTTAAAACAGAAATGGACACAATAAAGAAAACACTAAAAGAGACAACCCAAGAAGTAGAAATCCCAGAAAAGAAATCAGGAGTCACAAATGAGAGCATTTCCAACAGACTACAAGAGATGGAGGAGAGAATCTTGGGAGCTGAAGACCACATTGAAAACACAGACAAAACAGTCAGAGAAGATGCAAAAACCAAAAAGCTCCTAACCCAAAATATCCAGGAGATCCAGGACACAATGAGAAGACCAAACCTAAGGATAATAGGAATAGAAGAGGGTGAAGAATATCAACTAAGAGGCACAGCAAATATCTTCAATAAAATTGTAGAAGAAAAATTCCCTACCCTTAAGAATGAGATGACTATGAGCATAAAAGAAGCCTTCAGAACTCCAAGTAGAGTGGACCAGAAAAGAAATTCCTGCCAACACATAATAGTCAAAATGCCATTTGGACAAAGTAAAGACAGAATACTAAAAGCAGTAAGGGAAAAAGGTCATGTAACATATAAAGGCAGACCAATCAGAATCAAACCCGACTTCTCAACAGAGACTATGAAAGCTAGAAGAGCCTGGACAGACATCATGCAGATTCTAAGAGAACACAAGTGTCAGCCCAAGCTGCAATACCCAGCAAAACACTCAATCACCATAGATGGAGAGATCAAGATATTCCAGGACAAAACTAAATTTGCACAATATCTGACCACAAACCCAGCACTACAATGAAATATAGGTGAAAAACACAATACAAGGAGGGAAACTACATCCTAGTAAAAATAAGAAAATACCTAAGCAAGAAAACCAAAAGAAGAAAGATACACAGGCACAATTCTACCTCTAAAAGCAAAAATAGGAGAAAACAGCAACCACTATTCCTTAATATCTGTTAACATAAATGGACTCAATTCCCCAAATAAAAGACATAGGCTATCAGACTGGATACATAAACAAAACCCAGCATCTTGCAACATACAGGAAACTCATCTCAGAGACAAAGACAGACACTATCTCAGAGTAAAAGGTTGGGAAAAATGTTCCAAACAAACAGCCTCAAGAAGCAAGCTGGAGTGGCTATTCTGATATCTAATAAAGTAGATTTTCAACCAAAAGTTATCAAAAAAGATAAGGAAGGACACTTTTTACTCATTACAGAGCAAATTTGTCAGGAGGAACTCTCAATCCTTAACCTATATCCTCCAAATACAAGAGCACCCCTATTCTTGAAAGAAACTCTACTGAAGCTCAACAAATACATTGCATCCCACATAATAATAGTGGGAGACTTTAATACCACACTCTCACCAATGGACAGATCATGGAAACAGAAACTGAACAAGAACACAGTGAAATTAGCAGAGGTTATGAACCAATTGGAATTAATAGACATATACAGAACATTTCATCATAAAACAAAAGAATACACCTTCTTCTCAGCATTTCACAGCACCTTCTTCAAAACTGACCATATAATCGGTCACAAAACAAGCTTCAATAGATATAAGAAGATTGAAATACTCCCATGCATCTTATCAGACCACCATGGGTTAAGGTTGGTCTTTAATAAGAAAGACAACAAAAAGCCCATATACACAGGGAAACTAAATAATGCTCTATTAAATGATTCCATGGTCAAAGAAGAAATAAAGGTTTTCTAGAATTTCATGAATATGAAAACACAACATACCCAAACCTATGGGATGCAATGAAAGCAGCACTGAGAGGAAAACTCATAGCTCTGAGTGCTTCCAAAAAGAAACTGGAGAGAGCATACACTAGCAACGTGACAGCATAGTTGAAAGCTCTAGAACAAAAGGAAGCAGATGCACCCAAGAGGAGTAGACGGCAAGGAATAATAAAACTCAGAGCAGAAATTGACCAAATAGAAACAAAAAGAACCATTCAAAGAATCAACATAACCAAGAGCTGGTTCTTTGAGAAAATTAACAAGAGTGATAAACCCCTAGCCAGACTAACTAGAGGGCAAAGAGAGAGTATCCAAATTAACAAAATCAGAAAGGAAAATGAAGACATAAAAACTGAAACTGAGAAAATTCAAGAAATCATCAGATCCTACTACCAAAGCCTATATTTAACAAAGCTGGAAAATCTGGAAGAAATGGATGAATTCCTAGACAAATAGCAGATACTATAAACCAGGACCAGGTAAACCATCTAAATAATTCCATAACACCTAAAGAAATAGAAACAGTCATCAAAAGCCTCCCAACCAAAAAAAAGCCCAGGTCAAGATGGGTTCAGTGCAGAATTTTATCAGACATTTAGTGACTATCTAATACCAATACTCTCCAAACTGTTCCACAAAATAGAGTCAGATGGATCACTACCTAATTCATTTTTCAAGGCAACAATGACCCTCGTTTCCAAACCACACAAAGACCTTACAAGGAAAGAAAACATCAGACCAATCTCATGTATGAACATTGATGCAAAAATACTCAACAAAATCCTTGCAAACCAAATCCAAGAACACATCAAAACCATGATTCACCATGATCAAGTAGCTTTCATCTCTCGGATGTAGGGATGGTTTAATATACGGAAATCCATCAACTTAATCCACCATATAAACAAACTGAAAGAAAAAGACCACATGGTCATCTCACTAGATGCTGAGAATGCATTTGACAAAATTCAACACCCCTTCATGTTAAAAGTCTTGGAAAGAACAGGAATCCAAGGCTTATACCTAAACATAATAAAAGCTGTATACAGCAAACCAATAGCCAACATCGAAGTTAATGGTGAGAAAATTGAAGCAATCCCACTAAAATCAGGGACAAGACAAGGCTGTCAACTCTCCCACTACCTATTCAACATAGTACTGGAAGTCCTGGCCAGAGCAATTAGACAGCAAAAGGAAATCAAATTGATACAAATTGGAAAGAAAGAAATAAAAACATTACTGTTTGCAGATGACATGATAGTGTATGTAAGTGACCCCAAAAATTCCACAGAGAACTTTTACAGTTGATAAACAAATTCAGCAATGTGACTGGATATAAAATTAACTCAAACAAATCAGTAGTCTTCCTCTACTCAAGAGACAAACATGTGGAGAAAGAATTTATGGAGAAGATTCCCTTCCCAATAGTCACAAAAACTATGAAATACCTTGGTGTGACTCTAACAATGCAAGTAAATGACCTGTATAACAAGAACTTCAAACCTCTAAAAAAGGAAATTGAGGAAGATCTCAGAAGATGGAAAGATCTCCCATGCTCATGGATTGGAAGGATCAACATTGTAAAAATGGCCGTCTTACAAAAAGCAATCTAGAGATTCAATGTAATTCCCATCAAAGTTCCAACCCAATTCTTCATAGAGTTGGAAAGAGCAATGTGCAATTTCATCTGGAATAACAAAAGACCTAGAATAGCAAAATCCATCCTAAACAACAAGAAAACATCTGCAGAAATCACCATCCCTGACCTCAAGCTATATTACAAGGCAATTGTGTTAAAAACTGCATGGTACTGGTACAGAGATAGGCTCATGGATTAATGAAATAGAAAAGAAGACCCAGAAATAAACTCTCACATATATGGTCACTTGATTTTTGACAATGGAGCTGTAAACATTCAATGGAAAAAGGACAGCCTATTCAACAAATGGTGTTGGTCCAACTGGCACTCAGCATCAGAAGAATGAAAATAGACCCTTTCTTATCTCTTTGTATAAAGCTCAAGTGCAAGTGGATCAAAGATTTCCACATTAAACCAGGCACACTGAAACTATTAGAAGAGAAAGTACGAAAAACCTTAGAACACATAGGCACAGGAGGAAATTTCCTGAACAAAACACCAATGGCTCTTGCTCTAAGGTCAAATATCGACAAATGGGATTTAATGAGATTGTAAAGCTTTTGTAAGGCTAAGGACACTGTCAAGAAAACAAAATGGCAGCCGACAGAGTGGAAAAAGATCTTTACCAACCCCACATGAGATAGAGGCCTAATATCCAAGGTATATAAAGAACTCAAGAAGTTAGACACGAGAGAATCAGGCAACTCTATTAAAAATGGGGTACAGAGCTAAACAAAAAGTTCTCAATTGAGGAATATCAAATGGCTGAGAAGCATGTAAGGAAGTGCTCGACATCCTTAGCCATCAGGGAAATGCAAATTTAAACAACCCTGAGATTCCACCTCACAAGAGTCAGAATGGCTAAGATCAAAAATTCAGATGACAGCAGATGCTGACGAGGATGCAGAGAAAGAGGAACACTTCTCTGTTGGTAGGGTTCTAAACTGGTACAAACACTCTGGAAATCAGTCTGGTAATTCCTTAGAAAATTGGACATACTACTACCTGCAGACCCAGTTATTCACTTCTGGGCATATACCCCAGAGATGCTCCAACATACAACAAAGACACATGCACCACAATGTTCATAGCAGCCCTATTTATAATAGCCAGAAGCTGGAAAGAACCCAGATGTCATTCAGTAGGTGAATGGATACAAAAATTGTATATTTATACAATGGAGTACTACTCAGCTATCAGAAACAATGACTTTATGAAATTCTTAAGAAAATGGATGCATCTAGAGAACATCATCCTAAGTGAGGTAACCCAGTCACAAAAGAACAGACATAATATGCAGTCACTTATAATTGGATACTAAGCCCAGAAAGCTCTGAACAGCCCAGAAAGAACTTACAGACTATATGAAGTTCACGAAAAACAAAAGCCAAAAAAAAGAAAGAAAGAAAAATAATTATGCTCAATCTTTACACACCAAGAAAACTTTGACTATTTCCAGGTTACATCTTGTTTTACATGTACTTGATGCTCATTTTAACCAGTAAGATTTTAAGGCATACTAACAAACCTTTAAAAAAACCAAGTATTAACAAAAATGTATTCATGTACTTTTTTGCAAAAATGCTTTGAAAATCTGTACATTTATCTTTGTTTTTTTAAAATAAAGTTGTTCAATTAAAAAAAATAAAAGGTGCAGATTTTAAGTTTGGATGGTTTTCAAACTTACTGATCTGCTCTTTTTCACATCACCATTTTCATGCTAAGAACTCTCCTTAATGTCAAGGGCAACATCATTTTAACTCATTTTCTTGTAAGCTATTTATAATTGTAGTTTTACATGAATGTAATTAGTTGTTGCATAGGTCATTTGTATGGCTGGATAACCAGTTTTATTGTGGATGCCTGGTTGGTTCAAGTTCATTTATCAGGGAGCTCTCATGTCTTCTTGTTTTGCCTTTAAGCTTTTGACAAAATCAGTTGGTACATTTGTGTGACTTCTGCATTGTCTGGAGTCTATATTCTGCTCCAAAGATGAAACCCTTTATTCTGTCAAATCACAGTGTTTTGAAAAATGTAGATTTGTGAAAGTCAAGAGGCTTTTATGGTGGATTGCATTAACGCTCCCCAGAGAAATAGGAATGAGAACATATTTCCAAAGAAACATGTTTTAACCCTTCTCACATTGTGGGTCTGCATAAGACACAAACTTTCATATTTTTACTTTTTCCCTTTTTATTTTGAGTTTTTGATTCTGAGTTTCTGGAATTCTAGATTGACACTTATTTTTCTTCAATATCTTAAAGGCATTACTTGTCTGCTTTGTGTGGTTATTTCTGATGAGAGACTTGCAATTATCTATCCTTTATTTCTTAGATAATTAGCCTTTTTGTTTTCCGGCTACTTTAAGGCTTTTCTTTCATCATTAGGGAAACTTAGAAAATTTGATTTAAACCAACTTTGTTCTACTTGCTTTACACAGTTATGGTTGTGTTTGCTTGTGTTGGTTGATCTTTGTAGTCAGTGCGTTTAAAGTTTTAGTGAATATAGAAAACATAACATGGGGAAAATGTATTAAATTATGGACTATACTTTTAAGCAAATATAAGTTAAAACATATAATATCCAAATTCATAGGACCCGCTAAAGAAGTCCTAAGTGAGAAATTATACTATTGAATGCCCTCTGGAAAAGAAAATAGTTCAAATTAATGTTCTAAGATTTTATTTTTAAAAATTAAAAATACATGCAAATTATTCACAAAGTAAACAAAGAGAAGGATGTGATAAAATATCCAACTAGAAAGCATTGAGTTTTTCCATGAATAAAGATAACTGTAGATTTTAACAACAGTTCTTACTTATTTGTTTTGAGAATGTCATAATAGGTATATTGATCTTTTTGTCTCCCTTCCCCAACTCCCAGATCTTCCCTCATCTCTCTACCACAGCTTCATGCTCCTAAAATAACAGTGGAGTCTGATGGAGACCAGTTTGTGTTGACCACATGCACAAAATTAATAATTTTAATTAATAGTAAATATAGTTCACATAACAATTATTAATAATAAAATAACTAAAGTTTAAAAAATCACTGGCTCTAGTTTGAAGGATTGTTCACAGTTAAGAATCTTAGTATGAAAATTAATTTTGATTTATACCACTAATATTTGGAGCTTAGATATTAATCAAACCCATCTACATGACTTAGTTTCCATATTAAACAATGTGTCATTGTTGAGCATTTCAGTCGGCTCCCAGAGACTGTTTCTCCTGGTGGTCAGGGCAGAGCATCACCTGCTTCTCCTCTGGGGGCTGAGATCATAGTATTTTATAAGAGGGGCTGCCAAACTATGGCCTGGAGGTCAAATCTGTTTGCCCAACTATTTTATTTATAGCCTGAAAGCTAAGAATATTTTAATCTTTTTTATGGCTGCACTTCAAATATTTATATAAGCACATACACATCTTCACCAACACCTCTATGCTTGTGAAGCTGAAACATGGTTATCATTTTATTTGTAAATGTTTTCTATGTCCTGGTTTACAGTTACACACAGTTCTAGATGGTCGGTCCAGAATGGCACATGAGATGGAGATTTCGCAGAAACCATTTCATGCCCTGTCCTCTAATGCTGTATCCCAATGTATCACCAGTTTAACAACTGGACCATCTCTTGCTAGGGCCAGCCTACTTTACATTCACCATCAGAGAGTGATGAATCTCGGTCCAATACAGCCATCATGCATTGAGTTCTCTGTAGACGATTCTGAGGCAGTCTGAGCTGCACGTGACTTGTAAGTATCTATGCTTTTAAGAAGAAGGAAATCAAAGTTCCTTCAGCAGAGAAAGACAGGAACTGGAACAAAGCTTCCAGCCTACGACATGGATTTCTGAAGTGTTGCCTGTCAGTGTTATTGTGCTGTGGCCCAGAAAGGCAGAGCCCTGACTTTTCGGAGTTATTTGTGCATAATGTATGGCTTACTTTGGGAATGTTGTGATGTCAAGTAGGTAGTTCCTGCTCATCATTGACCCTCAAAGATCATCATTCCAGGTTTTGCCAAAGTAATAGGCGAAACCATGGTGGTTCAGGATATTCAACAGTGATTGGCAAGGGGCTTGAGATCCTGATTGTTACTTGTTTCTTACTGAGCAATTTCTATACTATTTATTTTATTTGCATTTTTTCCATCTATCCCTGAGATTTCCAAGTAATTATTACTGTCAACGACAGGAACTAGTGTCTAAGAGTGTGAGGAATATCCAAGGTCAGACATTTCCCATACAGAAATCCGGGACTTAACTTCTTTACACTGAAGTCCTATGAAAATCTATTTGTTAACTGAGTAGGAAGTGTGGGCTTTCACATTGGCCCAGTCATTCAATGTGGGAAAATCTGGAACTGGATTCAGGTACTCATGAGCAGAGTGGAATGAGACTACTAAAGAATCCCAGGCGAGAAATGCTAGCAGGTCTTGAATGTGAGGCTGGGAAGACTGGTTGGAGTGGAGGAAATGTATGAAGCCCGAGAATTACGGAGTCAAGAATAGATGATGCAAAAAGAGGTTCTGGTATATGCAAAATGACTCCCCGTAACTGGACACACTGTGAGTGGTCAAGTTGCTTACAGCAACCACATGGCTACAAGTGATTATGTGTGCATATGTCTATCTTCTTCATTTGAGTGGGGGCAGGCAGGATTGATGACTTCTTGATCACGGCATTGTAGCACAGTATTTGTTCCGATCAGTTAGTAAATTGGACTGAATTTTACTAATAGTCATCTAATTATCACTATCACAGCATGAAATTATTAGATAAATCAATATTATTAAAGAATAGTGATCTTATTATAGAATATACAAATTATAGGGCATTATCATCATTGTCAATTTGAAAGAATTTAGTTTTTCTTTATTAATATTCCAATATTTATCTTTTCTCTTAGAAAATCCAATTTAAATTTATTTTAAAAGTAAAGAGCATTTTCGGAAAAAATTAGTTCCAGAGTAAGGACACACAACCTGCATTTGTCTAATGGGAATTCCCCTTGAGGTATCACTAGGCAGTGGGCGAAGTTAATGTGGGAGGAAGATTTTGACACATTTATGCAGCAGAGTCTTAATTTAATGGGCTTTTCAGGATTTAATCCCTGTCAGTGCCTTCTAAATAAAACAACTTTTAACTAGACTCTTTTAAAATTTTAGTTGCTAAACCCTCAAGCTCCGTCTGTCATAAAAAATTATGTCCTGTAGAGAGATGTTAATATATTTGTATTAGCCGAGCACCTAACTCTCTAATGTGATTTAATTAGAATAGACAGTCCTTGACTGACCGTGGCTCGATTTATTCATTTTTAATTTTACCTTTGTGCAAATGAGATCCACTTAGTAGAAACTGTACTTCGGATTTTGAAATTTGATTTCTGCAGGGCTGTGGGTATGTGGTATCATAATTTCTCTTAGTATTGAGCAATACCAGCCCGCCCAAATTCTTCATCATTTAAGATATTATTGAGGTTTAATCTGATCTTAAGTCTAGTGTCATTTGAGCAATCAACAAACACCTACACTTATAATGGGGGATTTATTCGATCAGGAAACATTTGTTTAGTCTTTTTTGTTCAGGCTCATGCAAGGAAGTTAAAATAATTTTGAGTGAGAAACCAAGTATGATCCCATTTGAGTTGGAGTGAGATTCAATTCCGTCTAAGAATGATCTAAGTGTTTGCACTCTCTGTTACCCAGATTCATAGCTGACATCTACTCACCCATGTGCTGTTCAGAACGTGTGTACATTTAGAAAGATAAATGGGTCATGACAGTGGGGCCATCGTGAAAGAAATTAGTGCTTTTAAAAATAGGTATAAGGAATTTCTCTGACTATAAGGAATAAATAGGTCCTCCCAGACACAGACCATGCCAGTGACTAACTCCTAGATTTTCCAGAACTGTGGGAAATACACCTGCTTACAAGTCACCAAGGCATTTTGCTGTAGGAACCTGAGTGAGATATTTGGTCATATTTGTTAGATTAATATAATTATAACATTTATAATTAATTATAAAAATAAAAACATTACAATGAATAATCAATTAATAATGCAATCACAGGATTACTTCCAGTATGCATTTGTTGATGTGTCAAAGGTGCCAATGGGAAGCTTTGTAGCTGTTGTTCTTATGATTATTACTTGTCACCGTCAATCTCAAATCAGCCACTATGCTTAGGGTCACATTTGTCCTGAAAGTATTTCTTTTTACAATAATTTCTCAGCTCTGTCTATTAATGGATATGAATTATATTCTAATTCTAGCTCAGGCATAGTTATGGTAGCAAATCCAATGTGTTGACCAAGGGTTGATAGGAATGTATCAGTGTTACCTTTAGACAACCTAAAATCAACCCTTGACTTGCTCAGGAGCTTCCAAAAGAACTAAGAGAAAAGTCTTGTGGTGCTAATGCCTTTTGTGTTGTTACTTGCTGAGACCTAATGGAAGCTGGCCTGGTGGGGATTGCTGGGGTCAGTGTTGCCTTCCGTTAGGGCAGATAGGTGGAGTTGAATGCAATTATGTGTAATTAGCCACTGATTTTTTAGGACAACCAGAAAAATCTGTTTTTTCTTCCCTGAAGACATTACAAGGGTGTTTGGGAAGGGCAGAGCTTTTTCAGTGGCTAATCTTGGACCAGAATCCTTCAAAGATGGCTGTTTCACCTCGGTCAGGTCTGTGTCTATTTTGGACATATTTATGAAGCTGCTTTATTGTCTCATGGGAGAGAAAAAGAACAAAGCATGAAGGAATTTTGCCAGTGATCATTGTCCTGCACTGTGTGTTAAACAATGTAGCTAATTGAACTGAATGGCTCTGAGCCCTGGATGGCACAAAGTGACAAGGTTTGCCTGTCAGCTAGTGAGCGATTATTTCCCATCCCACTGATTAATTTGGTCAATTAGTGGCAAATAGGAATGTCACAAGTGGAAAGGGTAATGGGAGTCATAAATGTAAGAGTAGAATTGAGGACAGCCTTGTCACAGAAAGGGTCAGCTGTGGCTAGCTCAGGCACTGATGGGGCCTCAAGCTAATTCCCCATTCTGTGGTTTCTTCCCTAGAGACTGAATCTTAAGTCAACCAGACCTTTGATGAAATCCAAACGAACTTCTGGGCTCATTTTCTAAAGAAAATACAGAAAGAAAGTTAGTGTGGCCTTTGAAGCACTCATTTCTAGCAGAAACACTGAATCATATCATTAGAGTCAGATAAACACAGTTCTGAACGCCACATCTATGGTGCATGCACATCTCCACTGCTCAGCTGAGAAGTATAAGCCCTTGACATTCGAGTCATGTGACTTCTGCAAGAAATTGCCTTGAAGTGTTTAAGACAAGAGAGACTTACCATTTCATTGTCAGGTGGCACTGGGCTCAAATCAATGCTTAAGTTGGATTGAGCCCTTCCTCAGACTCTGAATAAGAAGATATGCCATGTCCCTTTCTGGGTTTCTGTTGGTGGCCCTCAGCCTTTGGCGCTCATTGGCTTGTTGATGCTTCACACTAACTGCATCCATCATCTCTTGGTGTCCAGTTTGTGTGTCTTCTCTCTTCTGTTTGGAAGATCATTCGCATTGCATTGGGTGCTCATCTGTCTTCCTTAATGAACTGCATCTGTACCACTCTCCAAATAAGGTCAAAATCATAGCATCTGGAGGACATGCAGCTTAAATATTAGTTTTTAAACATCGATTGGACTTATTCTGTTGCAATTTTATGAGTATGAAGTGTGTTTTGATTACTAGAATCCCCCACTCTTTCTTGATTTCTATCCACTTGTTAACTCTTCCACAATTCAATTCCCTTTCACATATTTTTTTCCCAGACTCATTGAGCCTAAGCAAGATCTGTATGACCATGGGTGTGAAACTGTCCATTAGAAGTTAATGGATCATTAGTTGGTATACAACTAAAGATAATGACTCTTCCCTCATGAATTATCAGTAGCAAATACATCAGCAGGAAGGGGTAGGGTCCCAGCGCTCCTCCATAATGGGTGACAGACTATTAATAGGCCCAGTCTTGTGTAGGCCCATTGCAGAGAGCTATTGTGAAGCCGTGACCGAGTTGACTGTGCCATGCACAGAAGATTAAATTTTACATCCCCCTTCCTTATCTTTTGGTTTAAGAAATATTATTATTAATTCTTTGAGAATTTTGCAAACCTGTTTTGACTATACTTATTTCCTGACTCAACTCCTCCAAGATCATTCATACCCCTTCTTTTCCCTCTCCCCCTTTCTGTATATACATACCCATAATACCCCCATACACACTCACATACATATAAATTATACACCCACATACATAGTTCCATATATATGTATACACACCCATATATATATATATATATATATATATATATATATATATATATATATATATATATACATTTATACACACACACACAACCACAGACACACACACACACAAAGTCCAATTTATACTTCCTATGTGGCCTTTCACTGGAGCATGCTCAACTTCTCAGGAATAATACTCCTGAAGAATACTGACTCTCCCTCTCCCAGAAACTATGCGTTGCAAGAGTTCCTTAGCCAGGGGTAAGAGTTTGTGCCCACCTTCCTTCTCTGTGCTGGACTTTAATCTCGCTTGAGCCTGCACCGGCTTTGTGCATTCTATTAACACTGCCATTAAGTTCATATGTGTAACAGCAATGCTGGAAGTCTGGAAGATTGTGTTTCCTTGTGGTCATCTACCACCCCTGATTTTATACTCTGCTCTCTCCTCTACAAGGATCCCTGAGACTTGGGAAGAATTGTGATATAGATTCCCCATCTAGAGAAGAGAATTCTGTAACCTGTTATTTTCTATACCTTGAGTAGTTGTGGGCCTTTGTGTTATCTGCCATCTACTGTAAATAGAAGCTTCTCTAATAAGGATCAAGATGGATGTTAGTCTATGGATATAATGACATCTTCTGAAGAGTCAGTCTAATACTCTGTACATCTGGCAGAATAATAGCAGTGTGTTCTCTCCTATGGTCTATGACCTGTTTAGCTACTTGTTCTTGGCCTCCAGTGATGCCAAGTATGAGTTTTGTCCCATGGAAAGGGACGTGCTCTTTCCCAAGTGGTTTAGAGTATGATCGTAGAAGTGGGTATGTCTTGCCAGGCCAGTTGTTATTATAACTCCCAGAGTTCATAATTGGATCAGTATCATTAATGACTTTTCTCCCTCAGACAGTGTGCATGACACCTTTCATCACTATAAAAGCTAGCTGGCAGGGATGCAGCTTCCAGGTCAGTACCAGCTTTCTGACTTCGTGTTATGTTAATTAAATATGTGGAGTCTTCAGTGATGGGATTTTACTATCAAGTAGTAGAGGGTAGCCAAGAGTAATGACAGTAGTTTGTAATGTTTGGGCATTTAGAGACCTCACTGGCTAAAGAATCTTAACCCATTTTCAATATTGTATTTATTAGCCTATGGTATTTATTAGGGGCATTTTCATCCTGCTGCAGAGTAGCGCTATTTTACCATATACATGTTTAACACACACATACACACACATACATACACACACGTGCACAGACACTTCTACAGTAGCAGTTTTCTTATGGCTTTAAAAACAGATCTTTGTGTTCTTTATCCCCCCCCCCCCCCCATTTCCCTCTTACCCTGTCCTCCTAGCTTCCATCCCAATTTAATTCCATTCTTTTTTCTTACAACTTTATTTAAAAAACAAAACAAAACAGAGATACATGTACTGATTATTAAAAGCATTTTAGCGTAAAAATATATGAATATATTTTTGTCAGTACTTGATTTTTTTAAAGGTTTGATAGTATGCATTAAAATCTTACTATTACAAAGACCATAAAGTATATGTAAAACAAAATGTAACATGGAAATAGTAAAAGTTTTCTTAGTGTGTAAAGATTAAACATAATGATTTTTAACTATCAAAAATTGCCACAAGGCTATCTTCTTAGCTCTTGAGTTATTAATGATTTAAGGTCTAGGTGTACCCCACTCTGAGAAGGTGCTATACACTTACTGTTTTTTGTTTTGTTTTGTTTTTTTCTTGTTTTTTTTTCTAAGAAGGACTGAGGCTTCCACTTTTTGGCCTTTCTTCTCTTCTCTTCTCTTCTCTTCTCTTCTCTTCTCTTCTCTTCTCTTCTCTTCTCTTCTCTTCTCTTCTCTCTCTCTCTCTCTCTCTCTCTCTCTCTCTCTCTCTCTCTCTCTCTCTCTCTCTCTCTCTCTCTTTGAGCTTCATTTGGTTTGTGAGTTGTTTCTTGGGTATTCAGAGTTTTCTGATCCAGTTATTCCACTTCTGGGCATATACTCCAAAGATGCTTTAACATACAATAAAGACACATGCTCTACCATGTTTATAGCAGCCCTATTTATAATAGCCAGAAGCGGGAAAGAACCCAGATGTTCTTCAGTAGATGAATGGATACAAAAATTGTGTTATATTTACACAATGGAGTACTACTCAGCAATTAGAAACAATGACTATGTGAAATTCCTAGGAAGATGGATGTATCTAGAGAATATCATCCTGAGTGAGGTAAACCAGTCACAAAAGAACAATATGCAATCACTGATAACCCCATTCTTTTATTTCCCCTTTAAGCCTTTATAGCAATACATTCCCTCTCCCCTCCCTTCAAAGCCCCACCCCCATCCTCAGCCTCTCACTCATTTCCTGACCTCTACAGGTGGGACAAATGAAACACACATGATTTCAAAGCTGATATCTACAAATGAGATGTCTGTCTTTCTAAGACTGGGCTACCTCTCTTGAGTGATTAGCTTAGCCCCATTCCTTTATGGATGTATTTCATAATTTTGTTTTTTTTTTCATAGTTCTGAATGACTTCCCTGTCTGTAAATACATCACATCCACATTACCCATTGACTAGTTGAAGTATATCCATTGCTTGGCTATTTTAAATAAAGCAACAACAAACATGAACAAACAGGTACCTTTATAATGGAGTCCTTTGGGTATCTGACCAAGAGTGGAGTAGCTGAATGGTACAATTCGTCTATTTCTAGCTTTTTGATGTATCTTTTTATTGATTCCATATCAGTTGCACCATATTGCTAGCCCACTAGCAGTAACTGTGTCTCCCCCCCCCCCAGAATTTATCATCATTTTATTAATGTCTGCATTTGAGTTTCTTGCTGTGTCTTTCACTTTGTACTCTCAAATAAATCTTTCAAGAAGCATTTATTGTGTATATTTTCCCTTCTCTCATGTCTTCTAGCATTTGGGCAGATGGAGGTGTACTTTCTCCACTTAGCATTAGATATATGCTTACATTTTAAGCACTATGAAGCTGTATTAATAATTTATGTGTGACCAATTCTGTGAAGGTGTGGTTTGAGATCACAGTGCTGCGGGAACTATACCTTGTAATGTTTTGGATGTATTTACAACCTTTTTTACTCAGTGAACACCATGGGGAGAAAAGTGGATTTTGTTTCTCTCCTGTCTTACCAGTGACTAAGAGATCTAGTAAATACTTAGTAGATGAAGATATTGACTGGTACTGACTGTTATTTTGGGACATTCAGAAACTTCATTATTAACTATCTTGATTTGTGGCTTTTTATATTCAATGGCAAAACTTATTCAATATTTTAAAATAGAACTAATTCAGCATTCTAATGTAAATGGTATGTTAGGATCATAACCAAATGATTGAGAAAATAATTATGAAGGGCCAACTCCTAGCATCTTTTCAGAAGTGATACCAACAGTTTACCTTCCGACAATCTGAAGATCAATATCTTTCTGAACATCTTTCAAAAGAAAACAAAAAAGCTTTGCTTTAGTGAAGAGTGTTGTTTGGGTCCTTCAGTGTCTTCTGACTAAACAGCATGACAGAATATGTGTGTGTGTGTGTGTGTGTGTGTGTGTGTGTATGTGTATATGTGTATATGTATATGTATATACACACACATATATACACATATACATACACATACACATACACAAATACATATACATATACATATACATATACATATACATATACATATAGATACATACATATATATTGCATCAGTGTACCTTACTGTCAACTTCCAATCTTTTTGCTCTGTCCTTGTGCACTGTTGTGGATGGAATAAAGCCCAGCCTGGAAACGTGGACTGAGCTGATGTGCCCTGTATTTGGCAATAAATGCAAGGGCACTCAAGACATGCCTCGGGTTGACATGTAACACCTAATTCAGAGTTTCATTATCATTAAAATAAAAGGGCAGGGGGTAGTGACTGGGAAAGGGAAAAGTAATTCATAGCACAGATGGTGTCCTAGTCTTTCATATGTCCTGCTTTGTGCCACAAGGTCAGCTTCCACTGCCGCATCCTTTATGGCTGCACGCACTGCCTTTGACAACTCGCTTTGATGGATGTGTGGCCAGAGCCGGAGACTGCACTCTTTTTTCTTTTATTTGGCTGAAACAAATAGTCAGTTTTCCATTTTTATGTTCTATACTTTATTAAGAGTATCTCTACTGATGCCCATTTACAGAGGAAATTAGATGAATAGGGAAGAAATCAGTTTTCACTCATGCGAAGCAATGAAATCATAATCTTGGAAATCTAAGACACATGGCCTTCATGAGAGCATCAAGAGGCTAACAGCCCTTCTGAAATATGACGTGACTCATGCACCATTCTCAGAGTCCTCCAACTACATACCTGGAACTACTTATGACTGAAACTATGCTGTGTATTGAAGGCAGATGAAGTCCCCCCGTCATGTAATGTACATTTAAAAGCATTTGTTCTCTAAAACATTTTAAAAAGATTTCATTGTTTTTATCTTATGAGTGTTTGCCTGCTTGTAAGTGCACCACATGCAAGCAGTACCCTAAGAGGTCAGAAGAGGTCTTCAGGTCCTCCTAGAGCTGTGTTTACTCCAGGTTGTAAGCCACCTTGTGAATTCTGGAAAATGAATCCTGATTCTTTCAAAGGTGGCTAGTGTTCTTTTTTTTTTTTTTTTTTTTTGACATGAGAAATTATATTTTATATTCAATGATAATGATTCAAAACTTTTTTTAAAAATGACTTTATTTTACAAAACAAAGATAAATGTACAGATTTTAAACATTTTTTTGCTTAAAATTATACATTTTTGTCAGTACTGTTTTTTCAGATATTAAAATAATTTTTACATAAAACTATGTGAATATATATTTTTAGTCAGTACTTGATTTTTTCAAGGGCTTGACAGTATGCATTGAAAACCCAATAGTTACCATGAGCACTAAGCCACCTTTCCACCCCTGAAACATTAAGAAGCTAACCACCAAGAAACCAAACAACCTAATTTAAAAAATGGAGTATAGAACTAAACAGAAAATTTACAACATAGGAATCTTGAATGGCCGAGAAGCACTTAAAGAAATGCTCAGATCCTTAGTGATCAGGGAAATGCAAATCAAAACAATCCTGAGATTCCATCTTACACCAATTGGAATGGCTAAGATCAAAACCTCAGGTTACAGGACATGTTGGTGAGGATGTGGCAAAGAGAAACACTCCTCCACTGCCGGTGGGATTACAAACTGGTACAATCACTCTGGAAATCAATTTGGAAGTTCCTCAGAAAATTGGGAAGACCCAGCTATAGCACTCTTGGGCATATAACTAAAAGATGCTCCACCATGCCACAGGGACACATGCTTCACCATGTTCGTAGTGTCCTTTGTGATATTCAGAAGCTGGAAACATCTCAGATGTCCCACTACAGAAGAATGGTTATAGACAATGTGGTTCATTTATACAAATGGCATACTTACTATTCAGCTATTAAAAATGAGCACATCATGAGTTTTGCAGGCAAATGGATGGAACTAAGAAATATCATCCTGAATGAGGTAACACAGACCCAAAAGGACATGCATGGTATGTACTCACTGATAAGTGGATATTAGCTTAAAAACTACAGAATACCTATGATACAATTCATAGAACTCAAAGAGATTAATAAGTTGAAGGGCTTAAGTGAAGACACTTCAATCCTACTTGGGAGGGAAAAGAAAGAAATCACAGGAAGGAAGGGAAGAACGTGGGTGAGAAAGGGGATGCGGGAGAGAAGGGCAGAACATAGTCAGTTGTTGGATGGGGGAGCAGGACTGAAACCCTGAGGACCAGCAGAAAGAATAGCAGTAGGCAGCCTTAGGAGGTTGGAGTGGGGGTGGATGGGAGGGGGCTCTATAATGTACCAGAGACCTGGGAGGTGACTCTCAGAAGTCAAGTGGAGGGACCTTAGATAAGATGTCCTACAGTGGGGAAAGGGACCTTGTAAAGTCTATCTCCAGTAGAAAGACAGGGCTTCAAGTGGAAGCATGGGGTTGGCATCCCATATTCAAAAACTTTGACCCAGAATTGTTCCTGTCTGAAAGAACTGTAGGGACAAAAATGGAGCCTAAGGAAAAGGAGGTCCAGCAAAATTGGGTCCCAGCTCAAGGGAGGCCCCAAGGCCTGACACTATTACTGACGCTATGGTGTGCTCTAAAAGAAGGGACCATCATGACTGCCCTCTAAAAGACCCAACAAGTAGCCTAAAGAGTCAGATGCAGATATTTACGCCCAACCAATGGACAGAAGCTGGTGACCCCGTGGTCGAATTAGGGAAATGCTGTAAGAAGCTGAGAAAGAGGGTGACACTGTAGGAGGACCAGCAGTCTCAAGTAACCTGGATTCCCGACATCTCTTAAACACTGAGCCACCAACCAGGCAGCATACACTAGTGATATGAGGCTCCCAACACATATACATCAGAGGACTGCCGGGTCTAGACTCAGTCAGAGAAGATGCACCTAACCTTCAAGGGACTGGAGGTTCCAGGGAATAGGGAGGTCTGGTGGGGTAGGGGTAAGGGATGTGAACATACTCCTAGAGATGGTTGTGGGGAGGAGATATGGGATATAAAACTTCTTCATCTGGGTTGTAAGTACTCCCTTCAAAAGCCAAAGATAGCCTAACAAAAACTCCAAAAAGCAAAACCCTGTTTTTAGATGTTCATCAGGACTGCCCAAGAGACTCCCAAAACCTTTACAGGCTATTGCTTGTATTGAGATTGAACATAAAGCTATAAAAAAGTCATGGGAATATGTTTTCATTTTCATCCCAGGTATGGGATATGGGGATATGCTTCAGATTGTCCACAGAATCAGACTATGACTTGCCGTGTGCTCTGGCAGGGTTATGATTTTGCCAGCTGCAGATAGTTTTTGCACATGTATGCTGTTTGGAATTCTGAGGACTCTTGAGATGGTATATAGATGCTAGAGCTCTGAGAGGAGAGCAGTGACCGCTGTTCCTCCTGCTGCTGCTGGTTGCTGGTTGGAGCTCTCTTGACAACAAAGATCAAAATTGCCCCAAAGAACTTGATGCCCCTTAATCAGCAGGGAGTAGTCAAATGATATCAATGCCCCCTTTCCCTCTAACCTTCTTTGTCTCCTACCCGGTATTGGGTGGGTGTGTGTGGGGGGATAAGGGTGAAGAAGAGAGATATGGATAGGAACTACAAAGTAGACAAAAGTCACTACAATTGCTTCTGTTCTTGGTTGTTTCTCAGAGGTGAAAGGTAAGTCCCTATTAATGAAGACACCGTGCACTTAAGACACAGGGCCCAGAGGCCAGTGAACTGGCAATGATCTGAATGCCTCCTTCCTGAGGACTAGCAGTCCTGGTATGGGAGAGCATCATGTAGACATCCAGAGGAGGGAAGCAGCTGATACTCTACCCAGCTACAAAGCATAAATCACAACATTGACCAGCATAACAGGATAATCTCAAGAGTGCAGTAGAGCTATACACTCCTCAGAGGGAACCATACATCTCTGAGTAGGTTTAAACCCTCTCCATTAGAAGGAAACACTGCCTTGTACTTGAAACCCAGCATCTCAGGACTAGCAAGTTCATAGATCTTGGAAGAGAGCTATGAATTTACTAAACCAGCACAACTTCTAATTACATTTTAAACATCTGTTCCTATACACATAGAGAAGTATATGTCTCACCTCTCATCAAAGAAATATTTCTTTGCAGCAGCTGATGGAGACCAGTGAAGAAAGCTACATTTATTCAAAATATAAAGAACAATTATGTGGTACCCAGCCCCAGCTGATACACACAGTTCCTGCACTGAAGACTGGGAATCATAGCCAAAGAGGGAGCAGAGGGATTGTAAGCATTTAGTTTTGATTAACATTTTTTGTATGTGCTCAAGACAATATATAAAATCATGAATGATGTATGTAAAAGGCAAATGAGTCACAGAATGGCTGTTGTCCGTGTGTCGGTTCCATGGTCTCTAGGCAAGGTTCTTTATTGTGCTCTGTCTTCGGGTGTAGTGACAAACCGTTATGGACCCCAGCTCTCTCTGTCACTGTTCTGTTATACTCGTATACCTCATGGGATACTCACAAAAGACCTATGGAACATTATCTATTATTTTAATGTTCTATTATTTTGGTACTTAAGAAATGGAGGCCACTGCAAGAGCAGTAACTTATCCAAAGGCAGACACTGGTCACAGCACAGAAGTGTGTGCCGGAGTGCTCTGACCTTGGTTGGTATTTCTGTGGCCTTGGTTGGTATTTCTACAGAGCATCCTAAACTTCTTCCAGCAAGCTAGTGACTATATGTTTGCACTGTTGAGCAGGGAAAAGGAATGGCATCTGGAAACTAGCAGATCATTTTGTATGAAATTTGTTTCCTTGCCCGGAATCTGTGGGAGATATTCATTCACACACCAAGCCAGGATGTGTCTGTTTATAAAAGCCTTTTGTGGTAGAGGTTGAGCAACTGGTGGGTGGGAGACCTAGGCTGCCGGGGAGCAGAGAGATCTCTGCGGAGCGCACACTGAAAGTGCACCCCCTGCCTTGCCCTGCTCTGCCTTGCCTGATCCAGCGACCAGGAACAGAAAATTAGAATTTCTGTTTCCACCCAGCGGCGACTTCAGGACACAGAGCAGAGCCTGGTCCATCTGCCACCCGGAACGGCGGCTTGTAGAGGCTGAGCAACTGGTGGGTGAGAGACCTGGGCTGCCGGGAAGCAGAGAGATCTCTGCAGAGTACACACAGAAAGTGCACCCCCTGCCTTGCCCTGCCCTGCCATGCCTGATCCAGAGAACGGGAACAGAAATTTAGAATTTCTGTTCCCACCTGACAACTCTGAGGCATAGAACAGGGCTCGGCCTATCTGACACCTGGACCAGTGGAGATCCAGGGACACAGACCAGATACAAGGGAAAGGCAAGAACATATCACTGACAACAAAATGGCAAGAGGAAAGCGAAAGAGTATATCCCAAGTAAACTAAGACAATCTAGCAACACCAGAACCCAGCTCTCCCATAACAGCAAACATCGGAATTCCAAACACTCCAGAGAAAGAAGACACAGACCTGAAATCATACCTAAAGACGCTGATAGAGATAATTAAACAAGAAAGGGAGGAAAAGCAAAAAGATTCAGAAGCTTTTAAAGAAGAAACAAGAAAAACACTCAAAGAACTCAAAGAACTAGAGGAAAACAGAACCAAAGAAATAAAGGAATGGAAGAGGGAAATTAAAATGGAAATTGACACAATAAAGAAAACGCTAAAATAGATAACCCTAGAGGCAGAACACCAAAAAAAGAAATCAGGAGTCACAGAAGCAAGCATTTCCAATAGATTACAAGAGATCGAAGAGAGAATTTCAGGGGCAGAAGACAACATTGCAAACATAGACAAAACAGCCAGAGAAGATGCAAAAAACAAAAAGCTCCTAACCCAAAATGTCCAGGAAATCCAAGACACAATGAGAAGACCAAACCTAAGGATAATAGGAATAGAAGAGGGAGAAGAGTATCAACTAAGAAGGACAGTAAATATCTTCAACAAAGAAATTGAAGAAAACTCCCCTACACTCAAGAATGAGATGACCACGAGAATAAAAGTAGCCTTCAGAACTCCAAATAGGTTGGACCAGAAAAGAAATACCTCCCGACACACAATAGTAAAAACATCAAGTGCCCAAAGCAAAGAAAGAATACTAAAAGCAGTAAGGGAAAAAGGTCAGGTAACATATAAAGGCAGGCCAATCAGAATCACACCCGATTTCTCAACAGAGACTATGAAAGCTAGAAGGGCCAGGACAGACATCATGCAAACCCTAAGAGAGCACAAGTGCCAGCCCAAGCTGCTATACCCAGCAAAACTATCAATCACCATCGATGGAGAGATGAAGATATTTCAAGACAAATCAAAATTCACACAATATCTGACCACAAATCCAGCACTACAACGAATTATAGGTGGAAAACCCAATACAATGAGGGAAAATACAGCCTAGTGAAAACAAGAAAACTCCTAAACAAGAAAACTAAAAGAAGAAAAAAGCACAGACACAACTCAACCCAAAAAAGCAATAAAAGCAGGAAACAGAAACAACTATTCCTTGATATCTATTAACATAAATGGACTCAAATCCCCAATGAAGAGACATAGGCTATCAGACTGGATACATAAACAAAATCCAGCATTTTGCTGCATACAGGAAACTCATCTCAGAGCCAGAGACAGACACTATCTCAGAGTAAAAGGGTGGGAAAAAAACTTCCAAGCAAACAGCCCCAAGAAGCATGCTGGGGTGGCTATTCTAATCTCGAATAAGTAAATTTCCACCAAAAGTTATTAAAAAAGAAAAGGAAGCACACTTTTTACTCATTACCGGAGAAATCTGACAGGAGGAACTCTCAATCCTTAACATATATGCTCCAAATAAAAAAGCACCCACATTCATAAAAGAAACCCTACTAAAGCTCAAAAAATACATTTCACCCCACACAATAATACTGGGAGACTTTGATACCCCACTCTCACCAATGGACAGATCATGGAAACAGAAACTGAACAAGGACACTGCAAAATTTGCAGAGACTTTGAACCAACTAGAATTAATAGATATATACAGAACATATTATCCTAAAGTAAAAGAATACACCTTCTTCTCACCACACCATGGGACCTTCTCGAAAATTTACCACATAATTGGAAACAGAACGAGCCTCAATCGATATAAGAAGATTGAAATATTCCCATGCATCCTCTCAGATCACCATGGTCTACGGCTGGTCTTTAACAACAACAAAGACAACAAAAAGCCCACATACACACGGAAATTAAAAAATGCTCTGTTAAACGATAGCAGGGTCAAAGAAGAAATAAAGAAAGAAATTAAGGATTTGCTAGAATTCAACGAAAACGAAAACACAACATACCCAAACCTGTGGGATGCAATGAAAGCAGTATTGAGAGGAAAACTCATAGCCCTAAGTGCTTCCAAAAAGAAACTGGAGAGAGCTTACATCAGCAACCTGACAGCACAGCTAAAAGCCTTAGAACAAAAGGAAGCAGATATACCCAAAAAGAGTAGACGGCAAGAAATAATCAAAATTAGGGCAGAAATAGACCAAATAGAAACAAAAAGAACCATTGAAAAAAATCAACAAAACAAAGACTTGGTTCTTTGAGAAAATCAACAAGATTGATAAACCCCTAGCCAGACTAACTAGAGGGCAAACAGAGAGTATCCAAATTAACAAAATCAGAAAGGAAAGTGGCGACATAACAACTGAAACTGAGGAAATTCAAGAAATCATTAGATCCTACTACAAAAACTTATACTCCACAAAATTGGAAAATCTGGAGAAAGTGGACGAATTTCTAGACAGATACAAGATCCTAAAGTTAAACCAGGACCAAGTAAACCATCTAAATAACCCTATAACACCTAAAGAAATAGAAGAAGTCATCAAAACCCTCCCAACCAAAAAAAGCCCAGGTCCAGACGGGTTCAGTGCAGAATTTTACCAGACATTTATTGGGGATATAACACCAATACTCTCCAAACTAATCCAAAAGATAGTATCAGATGGAATATTATCTAACTCATTTTTTGAGGCTACAATAACCCTAACCTAAACCACACAAAGACCCTACAAGGAAAGAGAACTTCAGACCAATCTCACTTATGAACATTGATGCAAAAATACTCAACAAAATCCCCGCAAACCGAATACAAGAGCACATCAAAACGATCATTCATCATGACCAAGTAGGCTTCATTCCTGGGATTCAGGGATGGTTTAACATAAGGAAATCCATCAACGTAATCCACCATATAAACAAACTCAAAGATCAAAATCACATGGTCATCTCACTAGACGCTGAGAAAGCATTTGACAAAATCCAACACCCCTTCATGTTAAAAGTCCTGGAGAGAACAGGAATCCAAGGTCCATACTTAAACATAATAAAAGCAATATACAGCACACCAACAGCAAACATCAAAATTAATGGCGGCAAACTTGAAGCAATCCCACTAAAATCAGGGACTCAACAAGGCTGCCCAGTCTCCCCCTACCTATTCAACATAGTACTGGAAGTCCTGGCTGGAGCAATTAGACAGCAAAAGGAGATCAAGGAGATACAAATCGGAAAGGAAGAGATAAAAACATCACTCTTTGTTGATGACATGATAGTGTACTTGAGTGACCCCAAAAATTCCACCAGAGAACTCCTGCAGCTGATAAACAAGTTCAGCAAAGTGGCTGGATACAAAATTAACTAAAAAATTAGTAGCCTTCCTATACTCAAAGGACAAACATGTGGAGAAAAAAATTAGGGAAAAGGTACCCTTCATAATCATCACAAAAACTATGAAATACCTTGGTGTGACTCTAACTAAGCAAGTGAAGGACCTGTATGACAAGAACTTCAAACCTCTAAAGAAAGAAATTGAGGAGAATCTCAGAAAATGGAAAGATCTCCCATGCTCATGGATTGGAAAGATCAACATCTTAAAAATGGCCATCCTACCAAAAGCAATCTACAGATTCAATGCAATCCCCATCAAAATTCCAATCCAGTTCTTCATGGAATTGGAAAGATCAATGTGCAATTTCATATGGAATAACAAAAGACCTAGAATAGCGAAATCCATCCTCAACAACAAAAAAACATCTGCGGAAATCACTATCCCTGACCTCAAGCTATATTACAAGGCAATTGTGTTGATAACTGCATGGTACTGGTACAGAAATAGGCATGTGGATCAATGGAATAGAATAGAAGATCCAGAAATGAGCCCTCATGTATATAGTCACCTGATTTTTGACAAAGGAGCAGTAAACATTCAATGGAAAAAGGACAGCCTATTCAACAAATGGTGCTGGTCCAACTGGCACTCAGCATGCAAAAGAATGAAAATAGACCCTTTCTTATCTCCTTGTACAAAGCTCAAGTGTAAGTGGATCAAAGATCTCCACATTAAACCAGATACACTGAAACTATTAGATGAGAAAGTAGGGAAAACCTTAGAACACATAGGCACAGGAGAAAATTTCCTGAACAAAACACCAATGGCTCAAGCTCTAAGGTCAAAGATTAACAAATGGGACTTAATGAGATTGCAAAGTTTCTGTAAGGCTAAGGACAACGTCAAGAAAACAAAACGACAACCAACAGAATGGGAAAAGATCTTTACCAACACCACATCAGATAGAGGCCTAATATCCAAGCTATACAAGGAACTCAAAAAGCTAGACACCAGAGAATCAAATAACCCTATTAAAAAATGGGGTACAGAGCTATACAAAACGTTTTCAGTTGAGGAACACTGAATGGCGGAGAAACATCTGAGGAAGTGCTAGCTGGACATCCTTAGCCATCAGGGAAATGCAAATCAAAACAACCCTGAGATTCCACCTCACACCAGTCAGATTGGCCAAGATCCAAAACTCAGATGACAGCAGATGCTGGCGAGGCTGCGGAGAAAGAGCAACGCTTCTCCACTGTTGGTGGGGTTGCAAGCTAATACAACCACTCTGGATATCAGTCTGGCGATACCTCAGAAAATTGAATATAGTACTACCTGAGGACCCAGCTATTCCACTTCTGGGCATATACCCCAGAGACACTTCAATACACAACAAAGATATATGCACCACAATGTTCATAGCAGCTCTATTTATAATAGCCAGAAGCTGGAAGGAACCCAGATGTCCTTCAGAAGATGAATGGATACAAAAATTCTGGTACATATACACAATGGAGTACTACTCAGCCACCAGAAACAATGACTTAACCAAATTCTTAAGAAAATGGCTGCATCTAGAGAAAATCATCCTGGGTGAGATAACCCAGTCACAAAAGAACAGACATAATATGCAGTCACTGATATTGGGATGCTAACCCCAGAGGCTTGCACTCCCCCAGAAACAACTCACAGACTGTATGAAGTCTAAGAAATAAAGAAAACAGAACAAAACAAAAAAAATATTTAGAAAACACGAAAACTTTAACTATTTCCATGTTACATTTTGTTTTACATGTACTTTATGCTCATTGTAACTATTAAGTTTTCAAGGCATACTATCAAACCTTTAAAAAAATCAAGTACTGACTAAAAATATATTCATATAGTTTTATGTAAAAATTATGTTAAAATCTGAAAAAAAAGTACTGACAAAAATGTATAATTTTAAGCAAAAAATGTTTAAAATCTGTACATTTATCTTTGTTTTGTAAAATAAAGTTGTTTAAAAAAAAAGCCTTTTATGGGTCCCTTTCTTGAAACGCTCATGAATCACCACAACTGAAAGGACAAAAAGTGGACAATGTAGATGGTCCTGTCTCTGCACCTTTGTAGAATCAATATCTCTCTGTCTCTGTCTCTCCCATGTTTTGTTTGTTTGGGGTTTTTGCTTGTTTGTTCGTTTTGTTTTACTTTGTTTTCAAGACAGGGTTTCTCTGTGTAGCCTTGGCTGTCTTGGAACTCACTCTGTAGAACCAACTGGTTTCATACCCTCAGAGAGCCCCCTGCCTCTGCCTCCTGAGTGTTGGGTTTAGGGGC
Organism: Micromys minutus; assembly: GCF_963924665.1. Lineage (NCBI taxonomy): Eukaryota > Metazoa > Chordata > Mammalia > Rodentia > Muridae > Micromys > Micromys minutus. Next base: position 28,324,626 of record NC_137975.1, read on the forward strand.
ATTCATTCATCACCACCACGACCCTGATTTTCATATCTTGATGCTTTGGCAGTGATTTAATTATAACAGCTATTTTCTGGGGACACAATTCTGTATGGTCTAGAAGGTGTGTGGTAGCGGGATGCGTTGACATGACAGCAGCTCCCACACAGGCTCAGAGGGTGCAATGGCAGCATACATTTGAGTATAGACAGTGCTGGATTGGGTCCAGCACCAGGAGAATTATGCAGCTGTCTACTGGTGATGACAATCGGGTGTTGGATGAAAATGTGGTTACTGGGGAATCTTAAAATGACAGAAAAACTATCCCTCAGGGGCTGGAAAGATGGCTCAACAGTTAAGAGCATTGACTGCTCTTCCTGAAGTCCTGGGTTCAATTCCCAGCAACCACATGGTGGCTCACAACCATCTGTAGTGGGATCTGTTGCCTTCTTTGTGTGTATCTGAAGACAGCAATAGTGCACTCACATACATAACATAAATAAATAAATCTTAAAAAACCAAACCAAACCAAACCAAAACTAAACAAAAACAATCAAAAAACTATTCCCAGCAACAATTTCATAAGGAGCAGTTTGGAGTTTGTTGCATTTGGGTTTCAAAGAACGGTGTTTGAACCTGAAATCTATCATTTTTATTGGCTTTTGACCTTGGGACAACCATTCCTGTCCTGTCTAATAATTGTGTCTGGTAGTAGCTTATCCTAAAGGAATGTCTGGTGATTAGTATGTTTTGTGTCCCTTAGGCACAACTGTTTCTGTCATGAAGAACTTGTCAGGTGTGTACTATTTATGAGTATCTAGTTCTTCTTGGTCTAGTTTTCAATTTCACACTCACTTTTTTTTATTGCTACACCTAAAAGTTTAAGGTGCTATTTTCTTGATTTTTAATATCCTAACCAGAGACAAACAACATATGCCCATGCAGAAGACAGAATGAGATGAGATTCCCAGGGAAAGGATAACAGAAAAGTGAGCCCCAGAGAGATTAGAATGTCGTTTGTTCTCACCCACAAGATCCTGTGGCATTCCCCTGTTCTTTGATACTTATCACTTGGCCCCTATAGATGGCTATTGTAAAGTTCCAGTCACACCCAAAAGGGTGGTGTTGTGGGCCAGCTTTGGCTACTTATTTTGTCTCCTTCACTAGGTAGGTTCATGAACACTTAAAGAAAAATGCTCTTTGTCTTGAGTGAGAGGAAATGTAAATCTGAGGATCATTGTGGCTTCACCCTCCTCTGTGCAAGTGAAGAGGGATGGGAACAGGAGAGCATGGGGAGAGATCACAGAGAGCTGGCTGGAGTAATGGAGGATGGAGTTCTGGCAGGAACCCGGGGCTGTTTGTGTAGTAGGCTGGTTTTTCCTCCAATTGTCTGATGCATCCCACTAGGTGTCTAGGTTTGCCCAACAACTGAGCGCCAGGCAGCATCTGAGGTTTTTAGCAATCAACATATCTAAAAAGTCTTGCCTCCTGGAATTTATTATCATCCTTTAATGAATATATATATTCATTATATATATTACATTCGTTATACATATCAGGGCAAATATGGTGGGTCTGGATGATGAGGGTATATCGTTTGTAAAATAGTGTGTGTGTGTGTGTGTGTGCCTGTGTGTGTCTGTGTGTGTGTGCCTGTGTGTGTCTGTGTGTGTGTGCCTGTGTGTGTCTGTGTGTGTGTGTCTGAGTGTCTGTGTGCATCTGTGTTTGGGGAGTCAGTATTGGGTTCTGGGCACCAGAGTGAAATGATCTGACTTATATATTTAAGAAAGTTGTTAGAAAAATCAAGGAGGAGTGTAATCACTGATATGGAAAGCTAATGTTGATACTACTTTATATATGGGAGTTGGAGAAATGGCTAGGCCATGGACTTGAGTTCAGGGTCAACAGAATCTCCAGAGACACTGGCTGGTGCTTTCCATAAACAGAAAAAGTGTTTTGCCCTGAGCAACTGTAAAATGGAGTTTCTGCTAGACAAGATGGGGAATGGTGCAGGTAAACAGGTGTTCGGAGCGGTATATGTGGGGCTAAAGGGGGTCTGCAGTATCTGAGATGATTAGAATCTGGGTCTGGAGCTGAAGAGATCTGCAGCATACATACATTTGGATTTCATAGAGATGTTTAATGAACATGAGGGAGGATGAGCTTTCCCAAGCAATTTATAGCAAGAGGTGACATGAACTTGTTCTCCTGGACTGTCCTACATGCAGGGGGCCATATGCTGAAGCGAAGTCTACTGAGAAGTGAGGTGTGACACAGGGTGAGGGGGACACTCTGGACAGGCATGGAAAGAAAAATGAGATTCTCCTCTTATGTCGTGTGTCTATAGTGTTTGTAATTTTGTGACTCTGAATTGGAAGTCTGCTTGTCTCCCCACCTCAAACCTGGTTCTTGGGATCAAACCCAGGACCTTGGACAGGCTCCGTCCCTCAGCCTCATTCCCAATCTTTGTTTTTCCTCTGTCATCATTTACATTTTATTATTCCTGTCATTTCTTTTCTTTTTTTTTTACAAGAAAATTGTCTCTTATTAATAATATAATATTGTTCTACTTATTTTGAGTATTATAAGTAATTATTTCATTACTCTGTTATTTTTTATTTCTTATTTTTTCCAACTTTATTTAATAAAAACGGAGATACATATTCAGATTTTTAAAAGCATTTTTGGCATAAAACTATATGAATAGATTTTTGTCAGTACTTGAGTTTTTCAAAGGTTTGATAGTATACATTGAAATCTTACTGGTTATCATAAGCATAAAGTACATGTAAAACAAAACGTGACATGGAAATAGTCAAAGTTTTCATGGTGTGTATAGATTAGAAATAATGATTTTTAAATACCAAACATTGCCACAAGACTATCTTCTTAGCTCTTAAGCTAATAATGATTTAAGGTGTAGGTGTGCCCCACTCTGAGAAGATGCTATACATGTATTGTTTTTTTGTTTTTTTTCTCAGAAGCACTGAGGCTTCCACTTTTTGGCCTTTCTATTTTTGAGCTTCATATGGTCTGTGAATTGTTTCTTGGGTATTCAGAGCTTCCTGGGACTGGTATCCAATTATCAGTGACTTCATATTATGTCTGTTCTTTTGTGACTGGGTTACCTCACTCAGGATGATATTCTCTAGCTCCATCCATTTTCCTAGGAATTTCATAAAGTCATTGTTTCTAATAGCTGAGTAGTAGTACTCCATTGTGTAAATAAACCACAATATCTGTATCCATTCCTCTACTGAAGGGCATCTGGGTTCTTTCCAGCTTCTGGCTATTATAAATGTAAATAAGGCTGCTATGAACATGGTGGAGCATGTGTTCTCCCATTTCCAATCTTGAAAGTTCACTTCATGCTTGTTATTATAAGGAATAGAAAATCCCTGCTTCTCTTTGGAGATTACAATTAATAAATATAATAAACAACATAATGATGTATAATGTAGTTGATAATTATAATGATGTAAGAATACCTACCACTCCTTAAGCAGCTATCGTATTCTGGGTTCTGACCATGTGGTAGCTCTAATCCTGCCAACAGAAAGAACAAGTTGGTAGAAAAGTAGTTTGTGGTTACAGGGCAGCTAGCAAAAAGTCAGGTCTAGATTCTCATACAAGGAGGTATTTTCTGGTTTCTTTTTTATTTTAATTTTAAACTTTATTACTATTTTGTGTGTATGACAGAAGGGGAGAGAGAGAAAGAGAGAGATGGGGGAAGAGGGAGAGAGGGGGGCAGGAAGGAGTGAGGGGAGGAGGAAGATGGGATACGTGTACCTTAAAGCATGTGTGGAAGTCAGAGGACACGTTGTTCATGGAGTCGGCTCCCTCCCCCTGCCTTCACATGGGACTGGGGAGCAAAGACAGGTTGCAAGGCTTTTGGACATAGCAAGAACCTTTGCTCACCGAGCCCCTCACTAACATTCATGTTTATATTATTAAAGTTCTCCAGCGCAGTTTTGTGAGTATTGAATGTTGTCACATTTATAAAATAAGATAAGCTCATTATAGGAAATTACAGAATACATTAAAAAGAGAGAAAAGGAAGAAACTCCAAACTTGCCATAAGAAGCCACTCCTTACAGTATAGAGTATAACATTTTGAGCATTTGGTATCATGTTATAGCTATGTTTTCTACACAGCTACTTTTATTTGTCCAATGTATTTCTTTTCGATTATCAGATGCAGTGGCAATTGGATAACATGGTACTAATATTTTCTCTCTTCTATGGTACATTTCCTTCATAATACAGGAACTCCTCTCCTTTAGTTGGGCTTTATATTTGCAACTGTATATATTAGGAATGAGTAATTCTGCATTAAATATCATTAGAGAATATCACGAGTGTACTTACTGGATTAAGGCGTGTGAATATCTGCAAGAATCTCATGAAAACATACTAAGATGTCCTGGTGTTTAGGCATGTTTAGACCTCTTGGGAAAAATTTGAAGGATCTCTCTTCTCAGCAGCAAGTTAGTTGATTATACATGACATGAACACATATCTGCTTGTGTGTACATGTGTGTATGTGTGCATTCTGCATTCATGTATGTGTATGTGGGTACATGAATGTGTAGAATTCATGGATAACATGAACACAAGTCCTTTCCTTTCCACCTTGTTTGAGAACAGCTCACTGCTGCTTTTTCTCCTGTGTCCCCCCAGCGAGCTGGCCTATGGGCTCCTGGGATTCTCCTGTCTCTGTTTTCTGTCTCCCTGTGGGGACACTAGAATCACATGTACTTGTTCTAGGTGTCTGTCTGGCTTTGATGTGAGTTCTGAGACCATAAACTTAGGTCTCCATACTTGCATGGCAATCCTGTTTTCGCACTGATACAACTCTCTGGTCTGTGCACACACCATCAACACCCAGGTCTCTTAGGCACAGGGACCAGGAGCCCTGCTGCCATCAGCTGAGTTTAACAGTGCTGTGACCACCCCAGGTGAGATGGTTGCTTGTTAGCCCTCAGAAATTGCTCTTTTACTTTTTCTTTCTTTTTTTCTCACATAAAGCAATTCCAACGTTTATTTTTATTAGCCATAGGAAAAATGGTTTCTCAAAGTCATTTCTTATTCTCTGTAAAATAACACACGTGAACAGAAATCATTACACTTTTGGTCCAAGATATGTGGGTTTTTTTCCTTTATCTTCAGATGACAGATGGCTGCAGCCAGATCTACCTATGCCTGTACCTGCCCCCAGTGTGCAGCATAAATACGGGAGGGAAGAACAGAAGACTCATCACCAGTACTGGGACAGAGCCAACTCTGAGCCCCGGGGAATCTTCTGTGTAGAACCGCCACATCCTCCCAACCCCCACCAATGCAGAGGTGGTGGCATTTTTTTTTTCTCTGCTGAACAGTGGATTCCGCAGCCCGTGTGGCCACTGCTTTGCTGAGAGAGCACCCAGAGGAGCCCACGTTTGTACTACTGGGCGTTGGACCTGACATGTTGATGTCTAAGAACAGTAGACACTGGGGGGGGGGGGAGGGATGGAGGATGGGGCGGGGCACGAGTAGTTGGGAAGTAGCCAGCACTCAGAACATTAGAGACCACTCTTTTACTTTCCTTATCCCTGACTCTCCTGTTGGAAAAAATAAAAACACCACTCCCCCCCCACCCCCCGTGGAGGCATGTTGTACTTAGCTTTTAGCTTCTTGAACCAAGTTGTCTTGGGTTAGGTTTTAACTATGATCTGCCTTCCTACTCATAGACAGGTTTATAAAAAAAAAAATCATTAAAGTTTTTCATCTATAAAGTGAGAATTCTAACATCATCAGTGTCATTTTATAAGAATTAAGTGACTTAATCCACACAGAATGATACCGTGTCGTATGTACAAGGTTGCAATAAAAATATCAAACATTATGACCATGTTCTTGTGCTGTGAAGACTAAGCGAACCATCAGTCCAATGTTTACTCAGGTCCAGAATGGCTCTTGACAGGTGGGTGAGACTACAGTGGTGAGGAAGGCGTGGCCAGAGAATTGTCAAGGAGACATGGTTATAACTGAGGAACTACACATTAATTTCGAAACATAGTCCTTTTAAAATTCTCTACTTGTTTCTTTGTGAATTTCACATCACGCACCCCAATCTCACTCATCTCCCCCTCCCTTCATATCTGCCCTCTACCCTTGCAACCTCCCCCTACCCACACACACAGGAAAAAACATCTCATTGTTGAAGCTGTGGTGTGTCACAGTGCGTCCCCCAGTATACCCTTTCGTCCACATTCCTTTGTTTGCAAATGTTCGGTTGCCGTGACTCACTGGCATGGTACAAGTACTCTGGCTTCTGTTACTCTATTAATACTGGAACCTCACTGGGTTTCCTCTCAGATATCCTGTTGTTGCCACGTGTCATGGAGATCCTGTAGTCTTGGATCTGTAGGACCCGCCCCTTCCTGCCCTCCTGCCGTTCACTGATGGGGTAGATGTTGAGGTGGTCAAATCCAAAGCCCTGGATCTGGGCCTGAGAGGTATCTGAGTTGGTCAGCCCACTGGTTTTCACACTCCCATGCACTGGGGGCCTGCTTACTGGCAACCCCCACAGCTAGCACTAACTCTACCCTGCTGCCCAGGAGGGTAGAACAGGACCTGCTCTCCAGAGGGTTGCAGCCAGTGAGGGACACGGCCAGTTCTCTCACTTTCATGATCCCAGGACTAGCTCTCCCACCTGCCATAGGTGGCCAAGAACGAGAGAGGGGAAGTGGGCTTCTCTCCCTCATCCTTGCCACAGCTCAGGGTCAGTTCTCCCATGCTCATGTGGTCAGAATCAGCTCTGCTGTGATGTTCAGGAGAGGTGCAGGGCCTGGTCTCCTGAGCCTTGGGGCAGTGAGGGGCAGGGCGAGCTCTCTGACTCTCCTGAACCCCATCAGGGCCAGCTCTCCTGATTTCTGCTAGAGGGAGGTGAGAGCAAAAGAGGGGGGAGGGCATGTCTCTCTCACTGATGCCACTGCACAACAGCCAAAAGGCGGGCCAGCTCTCCCATGCTCTCACCCTATGGGCTGGCTTACCCATAAGCCCCATATCTTGGGCCAGCACTACTGTGCAATCTGGGTGAGGTTGCAGGGCTCACTTTCTTGAATGATGCATCAGAGAAGGTGTGGGACCACTTCTGCTCCTATGACTCACAGGCCAGCTCTCCTGCCTGCTGTAGATGGTCAGGGGTAGGAGGGGGCATCTTTCCCTTTCGATGTCACTGCAAGGCAGACAGGAAGCTGGGCCAACTCTTCCATGCGCACACCTTCAAGGCCAGCTCAGCTGAGCATCTGCCACCTGGGTTAGCTGCACTGTGCTGCCCAGGTGAGATGCAGGGCCTACTCCCCAGAGGGATGCGGCAGGTGAGGGGCAGGGCCAGCTCTCCTACTTACTGCAGGTAGTGAGGGGCAAGAGGGAGCAGGGTATCTCTCTCTGGTCCATGCTACCACACGGGAGATGAATGGTAAGGCCAGTTCACCCACAACTCTCACCATGTGTGGTCCCTTTACTGATGGGTGCTGCAGCCTTTACTGATGGGTGCTGCAGCTGGATAGGGGTGAGGTCAGCTCTTTTCACGTCCCCAGGGCCAATTCTACCACAACAATCAGGTGAGGGGTGGGGCCAGTTCTGCACAGCCTTGGAAAATCAATTCCCCAGACTAGGGACATCTGCCTGGACTTTGATGGTAACAAACTCCCGCTGCTGCAGGGCTCTGGCTTAAGACGTGGCCCCCAGTAGCAGCACAAGCCAGAACCCCAAGGCCCTAAGTGGTAAATGGCATCATTGGCTGCTCGTGTCAAGGCTGCCCCTTGAGTCCGCAGGTCTGCCCTTCATCGTGTGCACTTCCTTTTGTTTCTCTTCCATTTCTCCACCACTTACTCGCTCCTCTTAGTGGTGCCTGGCATCTCTGAGTGTCAGGCGTGGTCTCAGGAGTGCTATGCCCAGCTTATACATTATGGCACTGGGCAGGGGTCATCTGAGGCATGGTCCTTCCCCGACCCCCCAATACAGGCTTGTGCAGCACAGAACTAGTGGACATCTTAGGCTTGCTCCCTGTCTGAACTCCATGGTACTGGGCCTCACTCTTCACAGAACCTAAGCCAAGTGGCCCCATGCATGAGTTGTCTGGGGTTCACTCTCACTTGGGACCCCTGGCTCTAGATGGGGTTTTACTAGTCTCTGCCGTGGGAACCCTTCCTGGCCTTCACAGTGCTTACCTGGTGGTCATCTAGGGATCAGTTTTGTTGTTGTAGTTGTTCAGGGAATGTTAGGCTGCTAATAATTCGGACATTCACAGGTCAGAACACTGAGTGTAGACATAGCCTCTCTCCTCCCTGCCAGCTACTGCTGCACAGATGACAGGGCAGCTACACCCACAATGACTCTAGAGGCAGATGTAATAGTTCTTAAAGTTACTGTCACCTTCACTTTACAAATGAATAAACTAGGAAGGGGACAAAAATACAGTGAACCACAACGAATGGGAATGGACAGAGAGTGAGAGACCTTGGCACATGCAGCACCAAATGGGATTTTGCCATTACATCTTCACCCTCAGGGCTCAGGGAACTCTGCAGAAGAGGAGGTAGAGGGAAAGTAAGAGACAAAGGGGATGGAGGATACCAGAGAAACCAGGCCTTCTAAAGCCAGCAGAACCATTGCACATGAACTCACAGAAACTGTGTCAGCATGCATAGGGCCTGCAGAAGTCTAAGCCAGATGGAACCCCAGCCCTGACAGCGGAAGTGACACATGCCCCTATTCCAAACCCATAGGCTGTTATCCTCTGGCTAAGCAAAAATTAGTTTCTCCAACGAATCTTGCTGGATATACAAACCTTACTAAAGGAAGGCCCCATGCCCTGAGGTAGATGGCCAACACAAAATAAACTTAAGAGTGGTTTTGGAAGTGTTCTTATTTTATAGTTCATTGTCTGGATGCGTTTTTCTACCACAAGTCTTTTCCTTATGTATTATGTTTTGATTTTGTGTTTTTATGGGTTTTCTGTGGGCATGAATGTATGCATCTCAGCTTTGGGCGCTTAATTTCTTTATTTGTTTTGCCCTATTTTGGTTTGTTTTTGTTTTATCTCATTTTATTTATTTATTATTTAGATGCTTGTGTGTTTTCTAATGGGGGTGTTAGGATGGGGGATGGGCAGGATCTGTGGGCAGTTGGGGAGTGAAAACTGAAGTCAGAATAGAGTATATGGAAAAAGATGTATTTTCAGTAATAGGGAGGAGCGTACACATAGTCTCATGTTGACGAGGAACAGCAGTGTATGAGTCCACACTGAAATCCTACCATACTTTCTGTAGGCATAAACAGGGTATTGTGTTGTAAATGATTCATTTTATTTTTGTTTTATGTATTGGTGTGATTTTCCTGCACATGCATCGATTTGTGTACTAACTTGGAGGGAAGGCAGACAAGGTGTTTGAATCACCTGGAACTGGAGTTATGGGGGGTTGTGAGTTTCTATGTGGGTGCCGGGAATTGAACCCACATCTTCTAAAAGCAGACAGTGCTCTGAACCATCTCTTTAGCCCCTCCCCCAGAATTATTTTAAAGGCATATACTTAGACATAGTTTACAAAAAATTTATTGTAACTAGCCACCGTGTACCATTTTATTTGGTGAATTTTCATTGAGAGAATAATTAGACTTTAATATTATTCCCATTTTTCTTTAGGATAGAAACACACAGAGATGCAAAGTTTAACGTTTATGCGACATAGGTGGTTATAGGAAAACGCTGACTTGGCTAATACCAATGGCTTTAAACCCAAGCTTTCAGTGAGAAAAACAAAAACCTGGTGTGAAAGTCTTCATTATACCCATCCCCAGAGGCCCTTAATTGTAGTGGCTACACCACCTGCTTGCTGGAAAAGTTTTCTGTTAAGTGTTCATTTTGCAGTATGGAACGCCATCTGACTGGGAAGTCCAGGCCTTGCAGGCTGGATGTGAGGAAGCCTGGGAGGATATTGGGTAACTACCTAGAAACGGTATTGAAAAGTCCTATAGCATAAATTTGAGATAATATGCAAATGCATAATAATTCTCCAAAGTGGTTTCCCTTCCCCCAGGAGAAAATGAATGTGGTCATACTTATGCACACGTCTGGTCTTACTGTCTGGACTTTGATTTTCTGATCCATGCAGAATAACATCACCATTACGTCCTGGTTGTCCTGTGTTGAAGAAGTGCTATCCACTTTTATATGTTCTTATCGACTCTGCATAGCTTACTTATGAAATGTCTCCTGCTGGATTTACTTGCCTATTTTACATAGAATTTTTAAGTTATTCATTTCTTGGAACTACTTATGTATCTGGGAAAAAAGTTTCCTTGCCAGATAATGTATTAATAATATCATTTCCCCACAGTCTATGGCTTGTGATTAGTAAAGATCATACAATATATATGTATATATACACACACATATGTATGCATACATACATACTTACACACTTGTATATATTTTCAGCTTAATTTGATATATATACATATATCTGTATATTTATGTTCAGTTTAATTTTGTTATTGGCTTGATTAATATATTTTGGTTTTTACTTGACATTTTAAAGCGTGTATACCATTATAACTTCCCCACTTCCTTCCCCCATGGCCCTTGCTGGCCTCTGGCTTATTCCCTTCCTTCTGGAGAGATAAACCCTCTTGCTTTCATGTAGCATGTATTCCATTTTTCTCCCTTTGCCTCTCCCTTAAAAAGCCTCTCCTTCTCTCTCATGAAACCTATTTCTAGTTTTAAAATCTAACTTACAGTCCCCCATGCTTAAATCTAGTTTACACGTAAGAGAGTAAACTTGAATATTCCAAGTCTCATTTCACTTAACATGATGATTTCTGGTTCCTCAGATTTCTTGAAAATTTAACAGTATACATTGGCCCCTCCAAGATATATATATATATATATATATATATATATATATATATACACATAATGAACAACATGATGACATCTTGGGGTCTCTGCTCCTGCATACTTGGGATGTACATAGTCTCTGAGTAGCTTGTCCATCTGCACCCTTGCTTACCCCACAGCTATCTAGGTGACAGATGACCATCCCAGGATGCAAGCTTGTGCTTGGGTGACTCTTGCTAACACGACAAAGACTATCACTGCATCAAAGAGCCTTTAGCACTGACATCATCTCATCACGAGCATCATCATCTCGGCTGCAGCCCCGTTTACCCCACAGCTGTCTAGGGTGACAGTTGACTATTGCAGGATGGGAGATTGTGTTTGGACCTGTCTTGTGCAGCCTACATTGCAGTAGACGATCACTCCATCCCAGAGCCTTCAGTGCTCACCTTGTTTCATCACACAGGAGGCACTGTGTGACCCGTGTCACCACCAGAAGGATGAGGGCAATATGGTGAGATTTTAAGTCCACAACATTTTTTTTGTAAACATCCTGCAGTCACTAATTATCCACTAATTATCTAATGTTAGATAATGTTTATCTATTGCTGTGATCATAAGACCCCTCTCATAGACTTGTACACGCTGGACAAATGCAACAGAATGGATATATAGGGTTCGCTCTATTTCAGATTGAGTTTGGAAATTTCAAGAATTCGTCTTGCTGGATAGGATGCGACCCCTGTATGTGGCCCCCTCAGGAATCCTCAGAAGTGTTACCAAAAATATTCAAGTGTTATAATGGCAAGAATGTATTTGTTTATCTGATTAACAGTTGAAAGTCAGTGGTACAGCAAGTTATGAAAACCAAGAGTAGATTTTACTAAACCCACAAAACATGTCCTTGTATTCATAGTAAGATAGTGATTTAAAATGTCGGACCAAGTAAAGCTGAGTATTTTAATCCAGAAGAGGAGTACTATCTTTTAAAAACAATATGATCTCACCTCCAGTCATTAACCTAAAACTGTTTCTCAGTTGAAAAGCTCTTTTATGTCTTTGCAGTCTTTTTTAACCAACAAAACAATGTGTAGCCAATACACTTCAACTATTTCTTTGAGCCGATCTTGAAACATTAAGTGTGGTATATCACCCCTGGATTGTACTATCGATTTCACTGACTATAAATAGCAAGTCTGCCTGATGGAAAAAATATCACTCTTACTTATGTTTCATAATCATTAGTTAACTGTGTCAAAACACCTTTAAAAATATTTGTAAGGGGAAAATTGGCTGGGTGGGTAAAAAGTTTATATCTTTAACGATATTCACACCTAATAAAGCCGCCCCACTGAGATGGCAGGCATGTGGGGGAGGGACTGTGTTCCTTCCCTCAAGATTCTTTAGAATTATACAGATCACATGCATGAAAATTATTCATAGCCCTCTTTTTCTTAATATTACAAGGATGAACTAGATGTAAAAGAGTTTTGGTAGATATATAGTGGTTTTTAAATCCACGTTAATGAGGTGGAAGAAATAGAAGAGAATCTCAGCTTTTATGTATTAGAAGGTTTTTCAATGTCCATGACTTCTAGCAAATCAGAAAGATCATGATCAATAAGAGATATTCTTTATTGTTAGCTGAAGCATCAGAATATAAGTCCACAAAGACATGACATAACCCTTAAAAGAATATACTATTGTCTGAGCTATTGGCCTTGATTTCCATCACTGGGAAGGAGACAAAAGAATCCTGAATTAGTAGCTAGCCTAGGCAACAGAGTAAGTTCAAGGCTAGCCCAAGTTACATAGCAAAATCCTGTCTCAAAACCCCAGGCTCAGTGATAAAGAGTTTGTCTAGTGCTTGTGAAGCTTTGGGTCCAGTCTGCACCACTAAAACCAGTACTGCAGGACCACTGTGGGCTGAACAACTACTTTCTAGTCCATACATTGTAGTGTACTTTCAGGCTCAAGCAAGGCAGAGAGAAATCGTCTGGAACAAGGATTGAGAGAAAGCAGAGTAAAGAAGAGGTGAAATTGCTGAGTTATTTCTTCTCGAAAAGTGCTTCTCCTCTTTGTGCTTGAGACTGCTTTACTCTGTGGTCCAAGCTGGCCTGGAACACATTATGCAGCAAAGGTGTGTCTTGAACTCATAACACCCCGAATGCCTGACTCTCCAAAGTGTGGGACTTACAGGGATGGCCCACCATGCAGAATTCTTTGCTTGTCTTTACGAATGTGCGCGTCATCCTTGCGCAGGGGCCATGCTAATCTTCTCTGTATCTTTCCAGTTTTAGTATATGTGCTGCCGAAGCGAGTTCTTGTTTGTCTTTACAATACTGGGGATCGAACCCAGGGCTTCAGGTGCCTAGACAGGCTTCCCAGTACTGAACTGGATCTTGTACAATTTGTTTGGTTTTATTTCTTTCGGGCTCTGTGATACCACTGATCTTTATAAATCAAAGGGGGAGGGTAGAGAAGGGCATTTTTTTTTCTCAATTAGTTCCTTCTGGCATCCAGTTTCATGATAGTTTCAGGAAACAGTACTGCGTGCAAAGTGAGCACAGGCACTAAACACCCATGATCCTTCAAGCTGCTCGCTCAATTACATCGCCTGGCAACAGGGCTTTAGAGCAAGCACAGGCCCAGTGGTTCCTCTCGGCCGATAAAAGTTTGTGCATGCCACTGACCTTAAGGGTTTTGAGAGACAAAATATACTCAATAAATAGTAAAGGAAAAAGAGTCACACTGGACTTACTGAAAATCAATTAATATGCTCATTGTATAAAATGCTCTTACTTTAGTTTAAAACTCTACCGTCCAACATGAGGACCACTGGCCGGATGTAGTTCTTTAAATTTAATTAGGTTAAAGTCAAATGTGATGACATATGTATGAGTTAACTGTGACTGCACTAAAACTTCAGTTCCTTAAGGCCAGCAATCATGTGTGACCGGGGACTGTCATGTAGGGGAGTAAAGTAATCCAAAGGACATGTGTACTACCCAGCACGTTTTGTGGACAGCTCTTCAACGGAGTATAAAACTTAGCTGACTTTAAAGACACAAAAACCATATTCCCTTCATATCCTAACGCCCCATGTAACAGATTTATTCTGTAGACTTTCTGCTTCAAGAGAACACCGGATTACTTTTTGCTTAAGTTTAAAGCAGAAACACACGTTTTTATTCTGCGCAAGATATGATACCTCAGCAACTTGTGAGTGTGAAAGAAAGCAAACGTAGCCAGGAGGGATTCCTTTATTATTTCTTTTATTTCCCAGAAATATCAACTTTCACATGGTGTTAAAAATTGTTTCGGTTGGTTGAATCCAGACTATTCCCATGTGGACATCTGCTGCCCTTGCAGGGGCATCCGAAAGACTCTTGTGATCAGAATTTCAGGTGGTCTTAGGTCATTTTTCAGAATGTGTGGGGAACCAGGGGATATATCACACACCAAGGCAGTAACTGTCCATCCAGCCCAGCATCCTGCCCCCCACTGGAGCACAGATGGACAGATCAAAGCACAGCAGACATTCCTCACAACACATTTAATTGTGCAATCCTATGCCAGAGACATGTTTTCTCTGACCCCAACTGGTAATCAGCTTATGCCTGAAAGCGTGGGGAAGGGGTCATTAATTATACAGTGAGCCGGGTTTTATCCAGATCACTTTGGTATGCACAATGCCTTGAACTGGTGTTTCTATGCCCCTTCCATAAAAGTGGACCATGGAAAGCTTTATACCATTCCTTATTTTGAGAAGAAAGAGTGATCCCCTAATTAGAAATATTGTTGGCAGGCTGTAGAGAGAAAGAAAGCAGGGTGGGAATGGAATTGTATTATATTAGGTTCATGTAGAAGGTGTGTGTGCGCTGTACCACAGGACTCTTCGTTCTCTTTTATTTACAAAGTATGTAGAAGGTGTAGGGGAAGACAGAGGTTTTCTTATTTCTTTTTTTTTTTTTTTTTTTAATTTATCTTGTTTGTTTTAAATCTGTCACAGTGACCCATGGAGTTTTACCCCGAAGCAAACCAAGAACCTTCCTATAAGCATCGGAGGGTGGGAAAGAACTTCTTCTAGTGTCTTGTCATGAACTCCCCCAAATTTGGAACGAGTGGCCGCTTGCCTTTGGAATTAGGTATGCATGCCATGTATGAGAAGGGGCAGGGCTCTGACCCACAAGAGACAGCCCCAATTGTGGCGAATGCCAACAGGGTCATAGAACCTGGGGACAGGAGAAACAAGGAAGGAAGGGTGCGATTGTCAGTTTCCATCCACCCATGGACCTGCCATTCCCATGCTCGGGGCCAGTCCTGCTGAGGAGGAAGTGCTCTGAGTGCCTTGGCCTGAAGCTCGAGGCATTAAACACTTGCTGCATATCCTTACCGGAACAATTGGTCCACACGTTTCTTTTTCCATAAAACAAGACTAAAAAAACCCATCCTGTCACACCGCTCTGAGGAAAAGATAAGATTGTGTTTGTAGAAACCCCAGTACGTGTCTTACACTCCGGATCACCGTCATCATGAGCCAGTGGGCGTCTTTCCATGGTAGTTCCCTAGATCTGAGTGTCATCTATACACAAATAAAGCCTGCCTATTATGACCTACTTTCTTAGGCCTCTGCCTTCATCTTGGTGAGGTGACAAATGACTGGGACAAAAAGTATTTCCTTCCCGGGGGCTTCCTTTTTATTCTCTCTGAGATGGTTTATACTGCTTTCACATAAATTCTTTCTTCCTGTGTTTTCATGATCCAGCATCAAAGACAAGTGGCAGCTAAGGTAGAAGGAAGGAGGAGGTTGGAAAGAAGTAAGAGCCGTGGGCTGGAGTTCGGGGGAAGGTAAAGAGCAAAGTTAAGGAGTGTCTACGGATGCAAGCAAAAGCTTCGAGAAGAAGCAGACATTAAAATGAGGAAGGGACGAGGGGTTTGACATCTAAGGCTATTGGATGAGAGTGCTGTTTACTGCTGCGTGCGTGCGTGCGTGTGTGTGTGTGTGTGTGTGTGTGTGTGTGTGTGTGTGTATCCCAGAAATGTCTTTACTGGGGTTTGCAACTGAGCAAGTTCTGGCTAACTCCCATGCACCAACATGTGTGAGGAGGATGCCGGTGCTGACTGGTGCCCTCCTCCCTTATCTGTGTTTGCATCCACTCACACTGATGAAATGTCTCTCTATCTAATGCACCATAAGATTTTCAGTGTTTCATATCGGAAGGAAAATATACCATCGGTACTATAACCGTGAGACCAATTTGTACATCCTGTGTATGGTGAGGTGTTTGTGTGTGTGTATGTGTGTGTGTGTGTGTGTGTGTGTGTGTGTGGTGGATGGGAAGACTTGAAGATAAGGCCTTTTCACTGTGGGAAGTTGTGCCGTGAGACATAGAGCTGGAGGGGAAAGCTAGCTGCTTTCTGGCTGCCTCGAGGGCTGCATCTCATAACAGAGTAGCTGAGAATATAGTTTTCCATTGGCCCAAGGTCTATTGTTCCAGTGCAGGAACCTGGCAGGTTCAGAGCCTGGCAGGCAGACCTGTGCCCTTTATGAGATCATTCTGCTGTTCCATTCATTGACTCAGATGTGCAGGGAACTCAGGACCATGCTAATACATTTAAAGTACCTCAAACACCCAGGAAAATTGGTGGTCTCCCTCCCTTCATGGAGGTAAAAAAAGAAACACAATGCCAAATCACACAGGAAAGGTAGCACAACCTAAAGACTTGTTTTATTTTTTTTTAAAGAAAAATATTTTTAAAAACTATTAATTACCTAGATGATCACAACTAAAACATAAAATGGATAACTTTGAAAAAGCTTTGAATGGTTGTTGCTCCAAGTATGTGCTTAGGCTGGTCACTACAGAACCCATAGCATAGTAATTGACAGGGGCAAGAGAAAGCAGGTGGCTGAAGAAGGCAAATGTGTTTGAGAAAATGACTTCAATAGGTGACAGATACGTGGCAGTCATTAGGATTCCAAAACGCCACCAGATAACCTGGACCCCATGTACTTCGACTTATCTGGTAGCACCAAGACATTTTTATTTATACCAATCTTTAAGCTGATCCCTAATAAGAGCAGCTTTTGGAAGTTATCTGCTATGATGACGAACACATGAGAAGAGCTTTAAGTTATGTGTGCTTTTTACGTTCCTTCAGAATCTATTGCCAGAGCTCAGAAGTTGCTAACATATTCGGTCTGAAAGCAATGTAGTCATTGCTATATTACTGCAGCATGTACTTGGAACAGCATGGATTAGGTACCTTCCACATGGAATATGATCCCTTCATTTGCATCCATTGTGGGATGGAACGAGAGAGTCCCGTAAAAGCTAGCAAGTGAACTTCCTCCCCAGCTAACAGGGGCTTTCTGGAGATAGAATTTCTCCACACCAAAGATCAAAGCTTTGTTACCAGGTTACAATCATGGTTTTATTACTTGATTTTATTTTATTTTTTGCAGGGGGTAGGTAAGGGAGAGGCCTCATTGGCACAATAAAGAACACATCATAAAAACGATTTCTTTTCATTGAGCATTTATTCTTTATGGGCCAGGGATATCTGTAGCCCCCTTCAGTAAAATCTGCCAAGAAATACTTTTTATTTTCCCCTGGCTGTCAGAAGCACTGTTGGATACCCCCTCGATTATGAATTATTAGGATGTAGTCTTCTATACAACCAACACAATATAGTGATTACACCACATGACAGATGCTCAGTAGATAGATCTCTTGGACAATCCGTTGCTTGAGTGAATGAATGAATGAATGAATGAATGAATGAATGAATGAGGTGGGAATGAACACAGTTCACTGAATCAAGTTTTCTAAATTTGGCAAGAATGATCTAAGCTGGGAGAACTAGAAGAAGGCCTGGAATTTTAACTTCCAAATATCTGTCTGTCAACAATCACCTGCACCTTTAGGTCAACACCCCACCCCAAAGACTGCATCTTCTGAAGGGCTTTAGCAAATGTGTGAAAAAGCCCTTGGAAGGTCACCATATACATCTGTCCTTCCTGTAAGTGAAGTGCAGAAGAAACAGAAAGCATTCTGCACTTTTTTGGAAGCCTTCCTTATGAAGCAAGATTCACAAAGGCAGCAACTAAGAGGCTAAGCTTCTAGCCACATTTTTTTTTTTTTTTTTTTTTGATTTCTTAAAAGTGTTTTGGAGAAAAAAATGGAGAAGGAGGAAGAGGAAAAAGAAGAGAAGGAGCAGAAAGTGGGAGGGGAGGAGGGGAAGGGGAGAGGGAGGGAGAAGGGTGATGAGGAGGAAGAGGTTGAAGAGAAGAAGTAGAAGAAGAAAGAGGAGGAAGAGAAGGAGGAGGAGGAAGAGCAGAGGAAGAGGAGGAGGAGAAGGAGGAGGATGAGGAAAGCAGGAGGAAAGGAGGAAGAGGAGGAGGAGGAAGAAGAAAAGGAAGAGAAGGAGGAGGAAGAGGAGAAAGAGAAGGAGGGGAGAGGAGGAGGAGGGGAAGAAGAAGAAGGAGGGGGAGGAAGAGGAGGAAGAGAAGGAGGAGGAGGGGAAGAAGAGGAGGGTGAGGAGAAAGAGGAGAGGATAAGGAGGAGGAGAAGGAAGAGAAGGAGGAGGAAGAGGAGAAGAAAGAAGAAGAGGAAAGTAGGAGGAGAGGAGGAGGAAGAGGAGGAGGAGAAGGAGAAGGAGGAGGGGAAGAAGGAGGAGGAGGAGGGGAAGGAGGAGAAGGAGGAGGAGAAGAAGGAGAAGGAGGAGGGAAAAAAGGAGGAGGGGGAGAAGGAGGAGGGGGAGGAGAAGAAGGAGAAGGAGAAGGGGGAGAAGGAGAAGGAGGAGGAAGAGAAGGAGGAGGAGGGGAGAAAGAAGGAGGAGGAGGAGGAGGAGGAGGAGAAGGGGGAGAGGAGGAGGAGGAGATGCAGATGCACATGTGTACCCAGTCTTAGAATTCTGGACGCTGCAGGTCCGCAGCTATCATTAGCTGTGTTAGCTGCTGCACAGTACTGCAATCCCACAATGCAGAATGTTGCCCATTTTCTTCTTAGTGTCAGAGCGGGTAGAAGGCGCCATGGCAGTGTGGCTTCAGACAGGTCTGCAGCTTCCAACAGGCAATCAACAGAGTTCTTTCGGGGAAGCCGGTTGCAGTTTCTACCTCACACCTTGGTACATTAATAACATTAATTTCACTCAGCCTTTGTAATCAGAGAGTCCCACCTACAGACATTTATTTGAAGATGTCTGGGGGCCCACACAAGAAGGAACGTAGTAATAACACTTCTTCTAAAGGAGACTGCTCCCAAGGAGAAGGTAGAGATTGAAGAGCAATAATTACACCTGAAATGTTAATAACTGGATGGCTTTTCTGAATCCTTACAAGTATTTACATTTAAAAAGATAAAATTGCTTGAAAAATTAGATGAAGAATAAGAGCAGTTTCGGTGAAAAAAACGGGCAATTTTCTTTTTGTTGTTGATGTTACTGGCTGGTTCCCTCAGCAACTGGAGTCTTTGTGAGCCCAGAATCTGAAGGGACCCATTATTATGCAAAGCACCCTGAAACAAATGGCCTGGTACCTCTCAGATGGGAGAAAATTTCTTTAAAAAAAAAAAGGATGCAAAAGAAGGAAGGACAAGAGGAGAAAGGATGGAAGAATGAAGTCCTGGGTGTTTGGGCTTTCCAGTGTGAGGCCCTGCTGTATTGCCGACATTATTCTACTGAGTGTCCACTGCATGAAGAGAGAGAAGAGTCATAGTAATAAACTCTGAATCTCAGGTTAAGGTAATGGATTAGAAGTTTTAACAGTTTTTTTTTTTTTTTTTTTTTTGTCATATTTATTTTTTTACAGAGATCACATAGTCAATATTATCTGTAGAGTTTGGGAGAGTAAAAAGTGTTTTGAATTATGAGTGGATAATAATAATCTCCCTCCCTCCCTCTCTCCCTCCCTCCCTCCCTCCCTCCCTCCCCCCCCCTCTCTCTCTTTCTCTCCCCTCCCTGCCTCCTTGCCCCCTTCTCCACTTCCCCATTTCTCCACCTTTCCCTTCTCTTTTTCCTTTTCACAGTTTAAAGTAGCTTCCACCGCTCTGCAGCCTTGCTAGGCCTGTGTAAGAGCTGAATCTTCCTAAACATGGGCAGCAAGTCAGTTGTGTTTGCTTCCAGCTTAGATTCATGTGTTTGGTCTCAGGAAGAAAAGGATCCTTCCTGGAGGATCACTCCCTCTTGCTCCTCTCCAGGACCCCTAGCAAGAGTGCTCTTGCCCCAGTGCATTGTCCCTTCGCTCCTTGGAACAGATGAGAGCCAGGCTAAGAGAGAAGTGTGTTGCTTTAAGGGTGTGCAAACCTCCAATTCCATTAAGACATTTCAAAGTATCCGGTGATGTTACTCCAGTGTGGCACCTGTAGCCGAAATCTCGGAGAACAAAACAAAATGGCTACCAGAAAGTAGAGAAAGACAATAATTGTCAAGAGTTTTAGACAGGACTGAGAGGAGAATAATCAAATCCCATGCACCTACTACTTGAGTGGCACTTCTCAATTCCTTCACTTTGTGTTCCCTGCTGCTCCTGGCTCATCCAATTTCAGTCTGACATTTTGAAGCAGGTGCCAGAAATCATCTTGTTCCATCTCTCTGAATTTCAGTATTTCTTCCTAAGAACTCATTTATTAATATAAAAAGTCAACTAAACCCACAATCAAGTATAATTTCTCCATATGTCAAATATCCAAGAATCATGCAAATCAATTTTTCATTCATGACATGTTTGGATTTATTTTATAGTTCACTTGAATCAGTATTTAAGTGGGCCCATTTAGAGTAACAAATTTTTAGAATTTTTTCTTTTATATTTTGTTTCTTTTCCACTTTTCTTTTTCTTTCTTACTCTTTTATTTTCTGCTTCTTCTTGCTGTTGAGAAGAAAGCTCTGTCATTTCATGTATTTGAGTAGTTTTTCTGCCTCTTTTGTAGTGTGCATTTGGGTTTTGTTGTGTATCAGAAGTTAGGCCAAGAGTTTTGATCAGATGTATGTTCATTTTAGTTTTTCCAAGACCAGCTTGCAAATGGAGTGTTCTACCAGAAGGCAAAACACATCTGACTGTCTCTCTTGATATTAGTAGACATAGATGCCCAATGCTTACAGCAAGTAATTTACTGGGAGAGTAAAATGGTGATTTTTCTTTTGAAAATATTCATTACATTTCTTCCTTTTTTTTTTCTTTCCTCCACATACTGCCATATATCCTTCCCCCGTCTCCTTCTAATTTATGGCTCTTTTTTTCCCAGTAATTGTTATAACAAACATAGATATGTAAGTATATACATATTTTCTTAAATGTAATCTGTTCAATAAATGATGATGTTTTAATTCTCTCTGATCTATCATTGAGTAAACAATTGTTCATTAGTATGAGATAGGCAGAATGTCACTATATATATATATATATATATATATATATATATATATATATGTATATGTATATATATGTGTGCATGTGTATATGTATATGTAGATCACACATACTGCATATTATATATACAGTTGCATTATACATATGTATTTGTATGTGAGAATGACTCAGTAGGCTGTTGCTTTGTTTACATTGTAATACTTTCGTGGAAACAAACATGCTAATATGTTTCAGTGCGCTGCAGCTATTATCTTTATTGATGAGCAAATTAAATAATTTCTGCTAGTGAAAGCCACTTCAACTTGTCTCCTGAGGACTTTTGAAACTAATTGAACACTTTCGGGTTGATTTAAGGTTATCCTGACATACAGGACATTTTTTGCATTCTTACAGTGCCTCCACCTTTCAAATGCTGGGATTAAAGACAACTGCAAACAAGCTTCGCCCCCGTCCTAAGTATTTGTATATTCAAACCAGACTGTTGTTTAAAAACAGTTTTAGTGGTAGAAAAGTAGAGCCGATACACAAAGGGTTCTTGTGGGCTCTTTCCTCCAACAGAGTTTCTTCTTTCATTAATACCACACATCAATGTCACAGTTGTGATCGTTGATCTTGCTGTGTTCTGATAAATATCTATGGATTTTGTTTTTTTTTTCCTTGTCTAGATGTTGGGTCTCAATAGCTAAGCGGTGCCCATGCGCTTCACTGTGGCAGCACACAGAGCAGTCAGTGCTCTGGACCGTCTCTGTGCTCTTCTCTTCTTTTCTCGTCCTGTCTGCCAGCCCCAAGGAAACCACTCATCTATTTAAAACTTATGTTCAATGGAAATAGAATTACGTTACATTCGTCCTCTCTCCTCTTCCTCTTGGATTCCCTCCATCAACACTTTCCTAGGTCCCCTGATGTTGATAGCCTCTTTTTCCCTGATTAATATATTATATATGCATATGTTATATGTATTATATTACATATATATGTGTATATGTGTGTATGCATAAATATATATTAATTTCTGTCTGCTTTTGCCATTGCTATGTAGGTGAGAATCCACTCCTCAATTTTATTTTATACTTGGAGTCTACATAGAAGTTTCCCACAAGGCTTTGCTTCTATACCAGTGTTTCTGCATATCCTCATGGCCTGGTAACTCAGTGTATTTTACTGCTGAGTAAATGAACATCACGTGGGTGTGCTACAGTTCCTACATTCATTCTTCTGAGGAACCTCTTCCTTGAATCCAGAGTGTGGCAATTATGAGTAAGGTCAGTCTAAACGCTCACGCTCAGGGCTTTTGTGTGGACCTTTATTAGACCCGATAGTAAATATGTAGGAATGCCGTTGCTATCCTGACTACAACAATAGCTTTACAGAGACGTGATCTGATGCTTAAAGCAGAGCACAGTGTGGCCATCAGCAGTGAGTGACAGTTCCTGGTGTCCCTTATTGTCACCAAAACTGTGAGGTTATTATTGTTGTCCTTGTTTGCTTTCACCCTCCTAACAGGTATACAGTCAGCACCTCATTGTTGCTGTGGTATGACAGCATCAATGTCAGTCTTGAACAGTTTTTCTTATCCATGTATATCGATGGGTATAGATACTTTTTGAAGTATCTGTTCAGATTTTTTACCTACTTTTGTATTGTTGAATTTTAAATTATTTTGTACATTTTAGCTATAAGTTGCCTAACACATGAATGTTTTGCAGGTATTTTTATGTAACCTGTGTTTGCCTTTCTATTCCTCTAAGAATGCACTAAACACAACAGATGTTTTCAGTTTTAATAAATAAAAGATTGTCAAACTCATTGGATTGAGCAATGTCCTCTGGATTGCTTTCTTTTGTTACATTTCAGGCTTCTCCTATGATATTTAGTAAAAGTGGTAAGAAATATTGTTACGTAGTTTTCAGACCTAGGAGGGAGGCACACGAACATTAAACAGAATGTTAAGCCAGAAGCCTTCTTTATGGTGACTTAAAGAGTGATTTGAGAATTTGATAAACATGTATAATATGTTTTAATCAAACTTAACCCCATGATATTCCTCTCATTCAACTTTTCCTCTATTTTCCCACAATGTTTTATTCTCAACTTCATGTGCTCTTTTAACAAGTGCACAGAGTCTACTCAGTGTTGCCTGCATGTGCATGGGTGTAGGGCCATGTTCTGGAGCATGAGTAACTTCTTAGGGGACACATCTCTAAAGAAAACTGATTTTTTTCCTATTCCAGTGACCATCAGTTGCCAATAGCTCCTCAGCCATGGGCGGCCTCCTGAGCTCCACAATCCAGGATGGAGTTTTGTTGGCTTGAACTTATGTAGAAGACCATAGCTGCTATGAGTTTGCATGTAAGAGAGCCCTGTCATGTGCAGCAAATATTGTTTCATTGCAGACTTTTACTACTTCTGAATCTTATATATTTTCTGTTCTTTTTCTTGATTATTTCTCAGAACTTGATGGTTAAAAATCCTATACCTGAAACAGAACAGACTTCAGTGATAAGGTATGAAGGGCTCGAGCTTGAGCTGACTCAGAAGTTTCATCCCTATTGGCTAGCTTCCATAGTGTTGGATAGACGTTTTATCCTTATTGGCTAGCTTCCATAGTGTTGGATAGAAGTTTCAACCTTATTGGCTAGCTTCCATAGTGTTGGATGGTTCTATGAATACTCTCAGGGGGAAAAGGAATGAACAGTCATACACAGTCGTGACCCTGTAAGCTACAATACTGACTGGAATTGGGCAAGATATGTCCATTGGGCAATTGTGTAGTGAATGTTCTGGGAGTAACCAACTATTTTATTTCCTGATTTAAAGCCCATTCCACTAGATAGAATGCATGCGGGTTCTGTACTCTTAACTGGGAGGAAAGGCTGTGGCCACCTGTCCTAATACAGAATAACGCAATAATAATTATTCTGTTAAGTGGATATAATAATATGTGCCCATGTTCTTATCTTTATACACACGGGTTAGTGTGTCTCTCATTAGATAAGGCTCTGTTCGAAGTCGATAGTGATTAATACAGAAGTGTACAACTGTCAAGAATAAAGGCTGTGGTGTGCTGTTATAAATGGGAAATCTCTCTGTATCACCTCTCCTCCACACAAGGGAGTTCATTTTTGGGGAATGGGGTGGGGTGGAGGTAGATGTTCTTTAGAATGATGAGGGAACTTTTTTTTCTATATCTGAACTAATTGTGTGTGTGTGTGTGCGTGTACTCAATTGTGGAAGCCATAGGACAATTTCTATTGTCATTCTTCGGCCATTATCCACTTTTTGTTAATTTTTAAAAAGTATTTTAATTTTTAATTATGTATACATGCATACATACATACATATATACATACATGTGCTCTGGTAGGTGGTAGTATGTGTGCTTAGCTGCGTAATGACAGTAATCATACCTGTAATTAGGTGATTGTGGGTAACTGAGCCCTGATCTTCTGAATGGCCAGTATACACGCTCACCCAGGGAGCCATCTCTCCAGCCCCTGCACTGTTTGCTTTCTAGAGAGATGTCTTTCTTCCTGGCTTAGGGTTTGTCAAGTATGCTACTCTGGCTTGGCAGCAATCCCTAGAAATCAGTACTTTCTTGCCTCTTCAATGTATGGTTTACTTACTATTGTGACTCCCTGCCCCCCTTGACTTATTTATTTATTTATTTATTTATTTATTTATTTATTTTTAAATAGATTTACTGTTTATTCAATGCTAAATGTTACAAATTTCGTACACTGTCAGAACCATGCCTGAGGACTCAAAGAAAGAAATGGTGCAATGGAGAGCCTCATCCACCCAGACAGTGTATTAAAACTTGATTCATATGCATTTTGACAATTTTACAATCTTAAAAAAATTACAACAAGACTTGGACCTTACATCTGCTGCAAGTCCTCAGTGTTCCAGTACAGTATGCCATTAAACAAACCCCATCATGTCTCTGTTCACTTCCTAAATCATAACCCTAAACAGAATTTATGTGTGTATGTGTGGGAAGCTGGGGTAAAGCATACTTGAAGGCAAGTTTGTGTCTCAAGGTGTGGGATTACTTGTTAAGGTTTCTGGTGCCCAAACTAAGCCTTCAGTTTAACTAAGAATGTCATGCTTTTAATCACCCAACCTCCTCCTGGCCGGGCTCAGGTCATGCCAACATTATTGCCCTGAAGTGGCATAAAGTCTGGTCAGGAGACCCTGGCCTACTCTTCCTGACTCCCACACTGCCACACTAATCCACTAGACTGCAAGCCATGCTCTCAAGCTGAGAAAACTTCCCTCATTACCTCTTCCACTCCTGTCAGTAGTGAGCAAGTCTGAACTGTGTTTGGCGAAGGGATTCATTTACAAAGAGAAACCCAGATACTGTCATTGATCACATGGTCACATGCCAATAAAGAGTATGTGCACTGAATCATTTGTGGAGACAAGAAAGTGGGTAACTGGCTGACTATTTCATTAAGTGGAGAGAACTTTAGCAGTAACCGCTTCTAAAAGCCAAGTACTACTAGATAGTTAAATTGTAATGACTAACTACAGAAGAGCTACATTACTGGCTATTCCCCTGCCTCTCCAAGTGAATACCACAAACATACTCCCAAGGTGGATGACAAGAGCTGGCTAAACAATGAATGGATTTACAGAATAGCCCATAACCTTCAAATTTGGGGCACATACAGGGATTGATCAGACACCATGCAAGATTCGCAATTTGGTGTTTTGCTCCTATTGCTTTGAACTGTTAAAAGCCAGCCAGGTCAGTGAAACCCTCTCCTGAGCAGACGCCACACACCATCCACGGCAGTTCAGTTTAGACCTGATTAGGAGTCTCGCCCAGCACCGGGAGTGGACTGGGTCTGCAGTCCTTTGTATGTATCAATGGCCAACTGGTTGCACCTAAGGATCGGCAAATTCATAGGTCATTTCCCAATTCTTCCAGACTGTTTCACCACACAATATGCCCTCAAAGAACGTACTCCAAGTCAAAGCAAGGCCTTAACATGGAAAAAGCACTATCCGAATGAAAAAGCATTTAAAGAAACAAGACTAACCCCCCCCCCCCCAACCTGCTCCTTATTTGGTGGACCCGAGTTTGGTCGAATTAAATCCATAGTTACCTCACACAACTAAAAACTTAGATTATATAAATCATAAGCCCCACACCGATGATTCAAACACATATCTGACAGTGTTGTGTTCCAGGAAGTCTAACATAGCCACAGCCTGTAGAGTATTCCTTAGGATGGGGCACAGAACGGGTTATTAGGGTCACTTAACTCTTCATCTTTTACAGTGGATCAGAACCAGATGGCTGATTCCCGAAGTCTTTCTGACAAGAATCCGGTAGAGTTGGTTTCAAGGTTCACATAGACACTAATAGCGGTAACCCTACGTAGAAGTTGTGATCCACAAGAAATCCACAATTAAGTGCAGCAGTTCTGAGGGAGTCAACCTTTCGAAGGTTCAGAATCGGAACATTAAGATGTTTGAAATGACCACCGACTGCAGGCTTGGTTTCATACGCAGAGCAACTCTGGAAACACTGTTGGATCTAATTCACAAATATTTAAGACAATGAAAACACCCCTACCTTAAACACATATGTCAAGCTCAGCTGTGACCCTTGAACTCATAGTGCAACAGGGACTCGAGGTCTTCAGTCAGTCGCCGTAGATCCACAAATCAAAACGCCGAATGGCTGTTCTTGGTGGTTATCTGTGTTCTCCTCTTGGAAGGCTTAGCAAAGCCCTTTCCTTAACTGAACCCTGTGGGACTGTACTTGTGATTTTCAAGCACAGCATGCTGCTTGTCTAGCTGAAGTTTAAGGGCCATGCTTTTTGAAACCTCCTCCCTACCTTTATTTTTGTGCTTTACTACTTCCAAGTTCTTCTCCATTTCTTTATCCTTCCGGCTCTCTACATGCGTGGCAGGGGACTGCAGGGATGGGGACCATGTGTCACTGTATATTTCTGGCAGTCCTTACAGGGTTTTCCTTGGCGTGGTTAGCCTCACCCCAGGAGGCCTATGGGCAGCACTAGGCATTGGTGGCTCTGGGTTTCTGTCACTGTTACTGGAGCAGGAGGCACTTGTAGCAGAGCGGTTTCATTCCAGGGACCTGAAGATTTTTCTGCTCCATTTCCACCGCCACCTTCTTCCCAATTATCTCCTGGATCTTCTCTCTCTTCATTCTCATCAGCTTCCTTTCCACTTATTTTCATTGCCTGAACTCTCAATCTGCTGGAATCAACCTCTCGTTGCTCAAATTCTTTCCACTCGTTTTCATCCTTCATTATGGCCTTGCCGGCCCACAGGCTCCCTCCATTGCCCTTCCCCCCACACCCCCCACACCCCACCCTGCCATATGTTTTCAGGACTGATTGTTTGGCACTGGACAAGCAATGGCTGTGTTCTATACTAGAGAGAGACACCTCTCTGCCCCCAGCTTTACTCAGTTGCCTATAGATATCTTCTGTGAAGAGTTGAGGCCTCAGGTGACCCCCATCCCCTACACTTGATTCAGGTCCTCTGGCTTGTAAGCTACTTGACTGGCAGAGCTATCTCCCCAGCCCCCTTTGATAGTTTTTTTTTTTAAAATAATAAATAAGTGTTGGATATTGTCAAGTTCTTTCTTGTATGCCAGTACATTAATTTTCTTCTTCAGTGTGTTGGTATGATGGATAGCGTTGATTTCTGAACCAGCTTTGTACACCTGAAATGAAATTTTCTTTGTTATACTCTCCAATTCTTACTGACTGTTCAGATAGATGCAATGCTTTGCTGTGAATTCTTAAGTTAATTTTCATGAGAGATGTTGGCCCGGTGCTTCCTTTTCTGTATCTTTGTCTGGTTTTGTTATTTGTCAATGCTGGCTGCATATAATAAGGCAAGGATCAGCTGTAACTGCTTTCAGTGAAGCTCAGAAGTCCCCTTCTTCTGCTGTTTCCCTTGTCTTAAGTCACAAACTTTGCAGCTAGAGTAGAATACTTCTAGAAACCCCCAGAAACATTCATCTAGGAAATAGACAAAAAGAGAAAATACCTTTTTCTCCAATTTTAAAAGAAAAGATATGATCTTTGGAAACAGATTCTGATGGCCCAGACTGAGTTGCCTGCATACTCTAGAACAGTCAGTAAAACAAAGGAATTAAGGATTTTATTAGAGTTGGATTAATGGTGTTGTTTTGAGGATTTTCGGGTGTCTCTACCAGGGAACAGAACTGGAGACAGTAGACAGAGTAATTCCTAGTTCCTAATGTAAGCGTGAGCTTTTACTGAAAAGGTATAGTGGTGAATTTGATACTAACAATGAAATTGCACATAAAAATATTGACTTGTGCCACACTGAGAACCACCTGGACATTAATTTCAATTTAGGGAATGAAATGCATAAAGCTTGGCTGCATCCACTTCTAAATGCTATCAATTGCAGTGTAGGTTAAAAGATTTCAGTAGCTGGGCACTGGTCATGTGCTCCAGTAATCCCAGCACTTGGGAGGCAGAAGACTGGCAGATTTCTGTGAGTTCAAAGCCAATCTGTTCTACAGAGATAGTTTCAGGACAGCCAGGACCACATAGTGAGACCCTGTCTTCAAACACAATAACAACAATAACCAAAGATTTTTGTAAGTTGCAGAAGTCTCGCTCTTCAAGGGGCTATAACAAGCTTGCTTGAAAATTTTAATTGTTATTTAGTACAAGTAGATGTTTATTTATTGAGGACATATCTTCAAAAGATAGGTCAAGTTTTGCCTAATGTAATTCACATTTAAATGTAAATTCACACAGAGCAGTTTTGCTAGAATTTTCTAAGTGTCCTACTTTACTCCATTCCAATGAGAAGAGCTAACTGCTTGTCTGATTTGCATCAATCTTAATTGGCTTTGCTGAAGAAATCAAGTGAAGCCCTGAGGAAATACCATTGTTGACAATGACTCCAGTACCTCCAGGGGTTCTGTGAGAATGTCAAAGCCTTCCCCAAATGAGGCTCCTAGGGGATGGCAAGTTCTGAGTGCAAATGTTGACAGTGGGTGTGTGAAGGAAATATCCACCATAGCATTGTATCCCACGGAGACTGGCTTCCCTGTGGGACTAGCTCTGTGGAGGTTAGGTAAACCCGCCTCCTGTTCAGCTCTATGTAAAATCCCTGCCCCTCTGTTCAACTGTATGTAATAAACATGCTAAGTTTCTGGAGTTCTGAGAGTCAGAGAGGCCAGCCCAAAGAAGTACAGGTTTGCTGTGTCTCTCTGTGTGTCTTTCTTCTTCATTTGCTTA
Organism: Micromys minutus; assembly: GCF_963924665.1. Taxonomy (NCBI): domain Eukaryota; kingdom Metazoa; phylum Chordata; class Mammalia; order Rodentia; family Muridae; genus Micromys; species Micromys minutus. The sequence goes on from NC_137975.1 coordinate 28,354,135, forward strand.
TGGCACCAGGTACCAGGAGCCATGCAGAGTGGGACACATTGGGCATCCTTGGGCCTCACATAAGTGAAGTCAAAACTTTGTGTTTAATCCCTTAACATAATGTCTTTTGCATTTCTTTTGTCATCTGCCCCAGTCTTTCATGAGTTTCTCCTGTGAAGGAGTAAAGTACTTTAGTATTCTGTTTGTCTCTCTGCAGCTGGGTCATCAAGTTGCTTCCATTTTGGGATTTTCAAACATTTCTACAAGTTTTTCTGTGAATGTCTGTTGCATTTTCCCAGAAGATGCATCACTGGAGCCTGTAAATTTTTAATTTTATAAATGGGTCCTCTCATGTTTTCAAAGTGGTAGCCTTCCCACTCAAAATAGATGAAACTTGAGTTGCTCCATAAATACCAATATTGTTTTCTACTTATTTACAATTTTGTTTATTATTCTGAAGATCAAACCGTAACTTTGCACATGAGAGGTGAAACTTGGGAGATAGGATGTGTGTTAACATGCCCAGTGCTGATAGTTATTGCCAGTGTTTTAAATTTAGCTATTCTAATGAGTGTGAAGTTCCCCTCAATATGGTATTAATCTGTGCTCCTTATAAGTAGCGTTGTAAGAGCTGTCACAACATCTAGCAGCCCAGCAGCTTCTTTCTGAATTTGTTTCTAGACTTCCCATGAGTATTTATTTTAGAATTAGCTCTGTTGGGGAGCTAATAATATATATATATATATATATATATATATATATATATATATATATATATATGTGTGTGTGTGTGTGTGTGTGTGTGTGTGTGTGTGTGTGTGTGTGTGTGTGTATACATATATATATAGTGTGTGTATGTATGTGTTATATTTTTCTGATGATAAATAAATTCTTCAGGGTTTCATTAATTAAAACATGCCTTTGATTTACATTTCCCATTTAAACTTTTGAGATCCTTCTGGATTACAACATGGGTCATGATACCTGGCTTCACTCTTATTTTTAAATGATTTACAGTTGATTATAGACTGTCCTCTATGCTATGAAAGTTTGTGTTCCTCTGAAATTCATATGTTGAAATGTAACTCCCAGTGTGAAAGGGATTAAGAGAGTATTTGGAGACAGGAACTTTGGGAGTAACCAGCTCAGGACAGTGGAGCCCTTCTGAGATCAGCAGCCATCTGGGAGAAGGGTGGAGAACTGATTTATCATCTTCCTTCCATGTATAAATTCAAGGAGTAGTTGGTCTGCACTATGGAGGAGACTTCACTGTGATTCAAGTGTGTCAGTGCCTTAATCCCTAATCTGCAGCTTCCAGAACTATGGGAAACAAATTGTTAAGTGCTGTTGGTCTGTGCTGTTTGTTCCAGTAGTTGACTCTCTACTTCCCTCCCCCACCCTCTCTCCAGTCAGCCTTTGTCATTCTCCTTTCTTCCTGGAAGCTGGTGTCACATTGTTTTCTAGCTGACATTTGTCTAGTGACCTTCAAAGTCATTGTATCCTCACTTTATTTGAGGGCAATCTGCCACCTTTATTTAAATTTTTTCAAGAATTATTAGTTTTGTGTTATATTTAGATGCTTGACTGTAGTATGCATAGATGAAACTATTCTGATTTTAGCTGTTCAGAGTTTATTACATTTATCGAATCTGTTGTTTTATTTTTAACCTAAATTTGGGAAACTTTTTACTAATTTTTCCGTCTCCTCCTGAGATTGCTTGGACTAGATAATTTGACATTTCACATTTCTTTATTCAAATATCCAAATGTCCTCACGACTTCTTCTAATAACCAATCAGATTTGAAGATCATTCAATGACCATTAGATTTCAAACCTTAAGATTTTGAATGTTTTATCGTTTGTGGCTCTCATATTTCTCTTTCTCTGTCTCTCTGTCTCTCTGTCTCTGTCTCTGTCTCTCTCTCTCTCTATATATATATGCAATATATTTACATATTTATTTATAATAAATAAATGTATTTATATACAATATGTATTTCTGGAAATTGGTTACATTTAACATTAGTTAATTTGTGTGGCTGTGAGAAACCACCTTAATGCAGAAAAAGTATATTTGGCTCAAATTTCCAAGAGTTCCCGTTTATCATAGTGGGGAAGTTATGCTACAGTGGCGAGGCAGGACTATTTAGTGGAAGGTTTATGTTCCACGGTGGACCAAGAAACAGAGAATGGGATGGGAACCAGGGTGGAGCTATGTATCACCTTCCAAGACCCTTTCTTTGTGACCAACACCCACTAGCCATTTCTCTTAAATGTTTCTCAGATTTCCAAAATACCTTTTTGGGGAACAAATGTCAAACATGAGCCTATAGGGGCCACTCCAGATGAAAAATGCAACTCCATGTTTATAATATAATTGCTAATTCTGTTAATTATCTATTGATTTTCTTATAGCTGCATTTTTTCTTTTTTTCCACATCAACTTGAAGCTTGTGTGCTTTAGATACTGTCTACAAAATGAAGGGAAGATTAATACACATTTATTTTGTTATTTATTTCATAAGTGTGTGTTGAGTCTCTTTCTTTCTTTGGGGTTCAGTGTGAAGGTGGGCTATAAAAGTCTGAACATGCGTTCCAGTTGTGTTAGTCTCAGGAGCTGACTTCACTCCTTCAGAACAGCATCCATCTCTTTCTGAGCAAGATGGCACCTGAGTTTCATATCAGTTTCTGATATTTCTCTTTTTATTCATTTCGAGTTTCATCTTCAGTAGGTCTCTACAACCCATGAGTAGACAACAAATTCAAACAGGGAAAGACAAGCCTGGAGAGGGGAAAATTAATGGTTGGGCTATTACATTGGGTAGGACAGCAGTAATAAGACAGTGATCCAAGAGTCTGAGGAGCAGAGAGGAGATGACTCGGACTCTGGACCCAGACTGCATGCATTCACATCCACAGGCAGCATGTGTGAGAGGGTATCATCAACCTCTCTGCTTTTAGGATAAGAGTAGGGCTGCTTCTCATATACGCATTAGGAGAGTAGTATGAGCTAATATCTCATTTTTCCAGACAGGATTTCCTTGTGTAACCTTAGCTGCAACTTATTCTATAGGTAAGGATGGCCTCAAACTTAGGAGATCCACCTGCCTCTGCCTCTACAGTGCTGGGACTATATGTGTACATCACTACCACCTGGCTCGGTAATACTATTCAAAGTGTTTAGAAAAATCCCTACCATAATGAGTTTGTTAAGTCAACTTAAAATTAATGAGTCAAGAGGCATGAGGAGTGTAATTTCAGAATTTTTCAGATGCGGTTACGACTTTAAATTTTCTGGCTTACTATGTAGGTCATGATGTCATGATGCAGAAAGGAAAACGGTATCCGTGGCTTAGAAGAAATGAATAGTGTCGGTTAATGGATCTTTTTGTTTCCACTGAATTCAGTTCTATAAAACCAGGGCTGGAGTAACTTGATGTGGCAGTAATTGGCATAACAGGAGCCGCAGGAGTTGGGTAGCAATAAGCCCCATGCGAGCAGCATCTTGGCTTGGTCTGAGTTAGCAGAGAGCTGATGTTTATGCTGCACTCAGCAGGAGCTGGAGCACACTCTAAGGTGCAGTGTTAAGTGTTGGGCCCCATATGAAGGTGGGTATGTATGCTGTGGACTATAGCCAGGGAAATGTGACAAAGATGGTAAAGAAATGATTCCAGCTGGATGTGTGCTGAAGACTGAAGACGTCCTGAAGGCATTTAATCTATAGTTAATTACATACAGTGCTTCGTGTGTACCATTTATATAGCACAGTACAGCTTGTGTTGTAGTCCAGTAGACTGGCTTCATGTCTGCCTCTAGTAGTATACTATTGACCCCCTCCTATCTGCTTGGCATCATAATAACCACTTTTGCACACATCGTATTGTTTAATCCCCAGTGTAATTATGTGCAAAGAATCATAAATAAATAATCATAGGATGGATTTTTTTTTTGTCTGAGTGTACAAATGTAAGGCATAAGACATGCCAGAAGTGAGGTTGGCAAAGCCACCAGAAAGTGACAGAGCATGTGGGTTTCACAAGGTATGAATCTATACAGACACAGTTGCAATAAAAATAAAGTTGGGTCATTTCAGAGGCACCGGGAAAGGAAGTGGTGTGCAGAGCTAGCAGCATTGCCTTTAGCTAACTCTGCAGCATCTAACAAAGTAGTCTTTGTGATCTGATGTGTGTTTCCTGCTACCTTAGCCTGATGCTATTAAATCCCCAGTTCTCTCAAGCTATATGGATATCATTTTCATTCTTATAATAAAGAATTATAAGCTATCTTATAAGCTTATGTACACATGAAAAAAGCACCAATAATGTACTTGTTATCTTTTTCTTTGCTGGACAACAGTTATTTTCCTAGAAAATCAAGAAAGTAGCTTCTGACTCATTTGTGGCTTTCCCTCTAGCTCCATGTCAAGAGAGTTGGTGCATAGTACATGGTTATTACATATACACATATTCCCCACAAAGATAAACATAGAAGCTTCCTCCTCCTCCTTCCCCCTCCTCTTCTTCTTTTTCATTTCATTTTTATTGCATATTCTCTGTATTTGTGTTTAAAATATTATCACCTCCCTGCCCCAGTCCTGTCCTCCCTCTCCCTCCCCTTGCTTCCATGAACGTGCTTCTTTTCCCAACTTTCCCTGTTCCACCTCAGCACCTTGGTGATCCCCTACACTGGGAAAACCAAACCTTCACTGGACCAAAGGTATCTATTTGATCACCTCCTATTGATGCCAGACACTGATATCCTCTGCTGCATGCACCTGGATCGATGGGTCTCTTCATGTGTGCTACTTGGTTGGTGTTTTAGTCCCTGGGAGCTCTGGAGGATGTGGTTGGTTGATGATGTTGTTCTTCCCTGGAGATGCAAACCCTTTCAGCTCCTTCAGTGCTTTCTCTAGCTCCTTCATTGGGGTCCCTGTGTTCAGTTCAATGGCTAATTGCAAGCCTCCTCAACTGTATGAGCATGGCTCTGGCAGAGCCTCTGAGGAGGCATCCATACCAGGCTCCTGCCAGTAAGCACTTCTTGGCATCAGCAATAGTGACTGGGTTTGGTGGCTCCATATGGGATAAATCCCCAGGTGAGGCAGTCTCTGGATGAGCTCTTCTTATATCTCTGCTCACCTATTTGTCCCTGTATTTCCTCCCATGAGCGTTTTGTTCTCCCTTCTACAAAGGACTGAGGCACCCACATTCTAGCCTTCCTTCTTTTTGAACTTCATAAGGTCTATGAATTGTTTCTTGGGTATTCTGAGCTTTGAGGATAGTATCTGCTTATCAGTGAGTGCATACCGTGTGTGTTCTTTTGTGACTGGGTTACCTCACTCAGAATGATAGTTTCTAGTTCCATTTATTTGCTTAAGAATTTCATGAAGTCATTGTTTTTTTTTATATTAGATACTCTCTGTATTTATATTTGAAATGTTATCCCCTTTCTCCACCCAGCTCCTATCTATCCTTCCCTTCCACTTGTCTCCAAAGGTATAGTTGCTCATGATCACCTTCTCCACCTCAGTGCCTTGACATTCCCCCGCACTGGGAAAACATGCCCACATTATACCAAAGGCCTCTTCTCTCATTGATGCCAAACACTGCTATATTCTGCTACATTTGTAACTGGAGCCATAAGTCTCTTAGTGTGTGCTCAATGGTTGGTATTTTAGTCCATGGAAGTATCGAAGGGTTTGGTTGGTTGATAATGTTGTTCTACTCATGAGGTTGCAACCCCTTTCATCACCTTCAGTCCTTTCTTTAGCACCCTCATTAGGGTACCTGAGTTCAGTCCAATGGTTAGCTTCAAGCATGCTCAGCTGTATCTATGTGACTCTGGTAGAGTCCCTGAAAAGGCATCCTTATTTGGTTCCTGCCAATAACTACTTCTTGGCATCTGCAATAGTTCTTGGGTTTGATGGTTGCATATGGGGTGGATCCCAAGGTGAGGCAGCCTTTGAATAATCTTTTCTTCAATTTCTGCTCCTCTATTTGACCTTATATTTCCTCCTGTGAGTATTTTGTTCTCCCTTCTAAGAAGGTCTGAGGCATCTACATTCTGATCTACCTTCTTTTTAAGCTTTATAAGGTTTGTGAATTATTTCTTGGGTATTCTAAACTTTTGGGCTAGTATGCACTTATCAGTGAGTATATACCATTTGTGTTCTTTTATGACTAGGATACCTCACTCAGAATAATAGCTTCTAGTTCCATCCATTTGCCTAAGAATTTCATGAAGCCATTGTTTTTAATAGCTGAGTAGTACTCCATTGTGTAAATATACCACATTTTCTGTATCCATTCCTCTATTGAAGGACATCTGGGTTCTTTCTAGCTTTTGGCTATTTTAAATAAGCTGCTATGAGCATGCTGGAACATGTTTCCTTGTAACATGTTGGAGCATCTTTTGGATTTATAACCAGGAGTGGTAGAGCTGGGTCCTCAGGGGTGTTAATCTTTTTTAAAGTCCTTGTCAGCCTCTGCTGTCACATGAGTTTTTGATCTTAGCCATTCTGACTGGTGTGAATTAGAATCTCAGGGTTGTTTTGATTTTCGTTTCCCTGATGACTAAGTATGTTGAACCTTTCTTTTGGTGTTCCTAAGTCATTCAGTACTCCTCAGTTGAGAATTCTGTTTTAGCTCTGTACTCTTTTTTTTTTTTCTTTTATAAATAGGATCATTTGGTTATCTGGAGTCTAACTTCCTGAGTTCTTTGTCTATTTTGGATATTAGTCTTCTATCAGACGTAGGATTTGTAAAGATCTTTTTCTAATCTGTTGGTTGCTATTTTGTCCTAATGACAGTATGCTTTGCCTTATAGAAGCTCTGCAATTTTATGAGGTCCTGTTTGTTGATTCTTGATCTTAGAGCATAAAGCATTGGTGTTCTGTTCAGGAAAATTTCCCCTGGGCTTATGTGTTCTAAGCTCTTCCCTACTTTCTCTTATGTTAGTTTCAGTGTATCTGGTTTTATGAGGAAGTCTTTGATCCACTTGGACTCGAGCTTTGCACAAGGAGATAAGAATGGATCAATTAGAATTTTTCTACATGCTGACTACTAGTTTAACCAGTACACTTTGTTGAAGATGCTGTCTTTTTTCCACTGAATATTTTTAGCTGCTTTGTAAAAAATAAAGTGACTATAGGTGTGTGAGTTCATATCTGGGTCTTAAATTCTATTCTATTGATCATTGATCTCCCTGCCTGTCTCTGTACCAATACTAGGTAGTTTTTTTTCTTTTTTTTAATCACAATTGATCTGTAATACAGCTTGAGGTCAGGGATAGCAATTCCCTAAGAAATTCTTTTATTGTTGAGGAAAGTTTTCACTATCCTGGATGTTTTGTTATTCCAAATGAATTTGCAAATTGTTCTTTCTAACTCTATGAAGAATTGAGTTGGAATTTTGATAGGAATTGCATTGAATCTGTAGACTGCTTTTGACAAGATGGCCATTTTTTTGCTATATTAATCCTTCCAATCCATGAGGCTTGGGGGTCTTTCCATTTTCTGAGATCTTCTTTGATTTCTTTCCTCAGAGACTTGAAGTTCTTGTCACACAGATCTTTCAATTACTTAGTTAGGGTCACACCAAGGTATTTTCTATTGTTTGTGACTATTATGAAGGGTGTCATTTCCCTAATTTCTTTCTCATCCTGTTTATCCTTTGAGTAGAGGAAGGATACTGATTTGAGTTAATTTTATATTCAGCCACTTTTCTGAAGTTGTTTATCAGCTGAAGAAGTTCTCTGGTAGAATTTTTTTAGGTGACTTAAGTATACTATCATATCCTCAGCAAATAGTGATATTTTTCCTTCTTCCTTTCCAATTTGTATTTTTTTGACCTCCTTTTGCTATCTAATTTTTCTGGCTTAGGACTTCCAATACTATATTGAATAGGTACGGGAAAGTGGGAAAGTCCCTGATTTTAGTGGGATTGCTTCAAGTTTCTCACCATTTAGTTTGATGTTGGCTACTGGTTTTTTGTATATTGCTTTTACTATGTTTAGGTATGGACCTTGAATTCTTGATCTTTCCAAGATTTTTACCATGAAGGGGTGTTGAATTTTGTCAAATGCTTTCTCAGACTCTAATGAGACAATCATGTGTTTTTTTTTCTTTGAGTTTGTTTATATAGTAGATTATGCTAATGTATTTCTATATTCTGAACCATCCCTTCATCCCTAGGATGAAGCTTATTTGATCATGGTAAATAATCATTTTGATATGTTCTTGGATTTGGTTTGCAAGAATTTTAATGAGTATTTTTGCATCGATGTTCATGAGGGAAATTGGTCTGAAGTTTTATTTCTTTGTAGGGTCTTTGTGTGGTTTTGGTATGAGCATAATTGTGGCTTTTAAGAATGAGTTGGGTACTGTTCCTAACTACTTGATTTCAGCTCTGAGTTTGATTATTTCCTGCCATCTATTCCTCTTGGGTATATTTGCTTCTTTTTGTTCCAGAGCATTTAGGTGTGCTCTTAAGTTGTTAGTGTATGCTCTCTCCAGTTTCATTTTGGAGTCACTCACAACTATTAGTTTCCTCTTGGTATTTCATTCATTATATCTCATAAGTTTGGGTATATTTTGCCTTCATTTTCATTAAATTCTAAAGAGTCTTTACTTTTTTTTTTTATTTTTCCCTCTACCAAATTATCACTGAGTAGAGTGTTGTTCAGCTTCCATGTGTATGTGGGCTCTTTGTTGTTTTGGTTGGTATTGAAGTCCAGCTTTAGTCCATGGTGATCTGATAGGATGCATTATATCTGTTGACACCTACTTTGTGACTGACAATATGGCCAGTTTTGGAGAAGGTATGGTGAGGTGCTGAGAAGAGAATATATTCTTTTCTCTTAGAATGAAATGTTTTATAGTTGTCTGTTAAATCAATTTGTTTCATAACATTCACTGTGTCTCTGTTTTGTTTCTGTTTCCATAATCTTTCTATTGATGAGAGTGGGGTTTTGAAGTCTCTCACTATTATTGTGTGTGGTGCAATATATGCTTTGTGTTTTAGTAAAGTGTCTTTTATGAATGTGGATGCCTTTGAATTTGGACCATAGATGTTCAGGATAGAGAGTTTATTTTAATAGTTGTTTTTCTGTTTGGTTAATTTTAAGTTCCCTTCCTTATCTTTTTGATCACTTTTAGTTGAAAATATACTTTATTTGATATTAGAATGGCTACTCAAGCTTGTTTCTTGGGACCATTTGCTTGGAAAAAATTTCCCAGCCTTTTACATTGAGGTAGTGACTGTCCTTATCACCAAGATGAGTTTCCTGTATTCAGCAAAATGGTTGGTCCTGTTTATGCATCTAGCCTGTTAGTTTAGATCTTTTTATTGGGGAATTGAGTTCATTAATGTTAAGAAATATTAAGAAACAGTAATTGTGTTTCCTGTTATTTTTGTTGTTAGAGGTAGAATTATGTTTGTGTGCCTATCTTCTTTTTTGGGTTGTTGCAAAAAGTTCACTTTCTTAATTTTCTTAAAGTCTAGTTTCCCTCCTTATGATGGAGTTTTTCATCTATTATCCTTGTTAATTCTAGGTTTATGTACAGATAATGTGTAAATTTGGTTTTGTCATGGAATATGTTGATTTCTCTGTCTATGGTAATTGAGGGTTTTGCTGGATATAGTAACCTGGGCTGATACTTGTGTTCTCTTAGGGTCCATATGACACCAGTCCAGGATCTTCTAGCTTTCATAGTCTCTATTAAGAAGTCTGGTGTAATTCTTATAAGTCTTCCTTTATATGTTACTTGTCATTTTTTCCTTAGTGCTTTTACTATTCTTTCTTTGCTTTTTACATTTGGTGTTTTGACTATTATATGTCAGGAGGAATTTCTTTTCTGGTCCAATCTATTTAGAATTTTGTAGGCTTCTTATATGTTCATGGTCATCTTTTTCTTTAGGTTAGAAATTTTTTCTTGTATAATTTTGTTGAAGATATTTACTGGGCCTTTAATTTGGGAATCTTTGCTCACTTTTATACTTATTGTCCTTAGGGTTGGTCTTGTCAATATGTCCTGGATTTTCTTCATGTTTTAGGTTAGGAGCTTTCTGTGTTTTGCACTTTCTCTGATTATTGTGTCAATATTTTCTATGGTATCTTTTGCACCCAAGATTCTCTCTTCTATCTCTTGTCTTCTGTTAGTGATGCTTTGTCTATGACTTGTGATCTCTTTCCTAGATATTCTATCACCAGGGTTGTGTCTTTTCATGATTTCTTTATTGTTTCTATGTTCGTTTTTACATCCTGGATGATTTTGTTCAGTTTCTTCACCTTTTGGTTGTGTTTCCCTGTAGCTCTTTTAGTGATTTTTAATGTTTCCTCTTTAACAGCTTTTACTTGTTTACTTGTGTTCTCTTATATTTCTTTAAAGGAGTTTTTCTTAGCTTTCTTAAAGCCCTGTATCATCATCATGAGGAATAGTTTTAAGACCAAATCTTTTTTTCTGGTGTGTTGGTACATCCACTACTTGTTGTGGTGGAAGATCTACTTTCAGATGTTGCAATGCTGTTATTTATTTATTTATTTATTTATTTATTTATTTATTTATTTCCTTAGGTTCTTGCACTTGCTGCTTGCCATCTTGTTTTCTGTGATGTTAGTTGGTCTTGTTGTCTCTGACTGGAGCTTGTCTCTCCTATTGGCCTGTGGGCCTGTGGGCTGTGGGCTTAGGAGTGAGAGCATTTCTGTGTGCTCAGCTCTCTGCGGGCAGCTTATGGGTCCCTATGCAGTGGGATGGCCCCAGCTCTGTGCACAGATGGAAACCAGAAGGGTCTGTTCCCAGGCAGCACCCTTAATTGTTTATCTTAATGCCTGTGCTATTTCTGTTGTGTTCAGGTAGTCGTCTCCCGTGCCATTGTAGTCAAGACTATTCCCTACTTTCTCTTCTATTGGGATCAGTGTGTCTGGTTTTATGCTGAGATCTTTAATTCATTTTTACTTTATGTTTGTGCAGAATGATAGATATGGATTCATTTGTATTCTTCTAGAGGTGGTCATTTTGTTAGACAAACACCATTTGTTGAAGATATTGTCATTTTTCCATTGTATACTTCTGGCCTTTTTAAAAAATAAAAATCAGCTGCTCAAGTTTCATTCTTTTTAAGATGTAACCTTGATTTTGGACAACACAACTGCCCATAAATGTCATGAAGTTCCAAACCATGGTTTCCTATATAATATTGCTTTTAACCCAGTAACTCATTGGACCAAAGAACTGAATACCAATACAGTTGCATGACTTTTCCCAGAGAGAGGTAAACAAACACTTAATGGATGTAAGGAACTCACATCATCAAAGGGGAATTTCCATTCAAGTGTTACTTAGTGAACAAGTGGGTGTTTTGATGTTACTTAATGAAACATGGATGACTCAGAGGTGGCTGAATCCTGAAAAGCGATGACATCTCTTATACCTCTACCTGAGTAAGGTTGAACTGGTTGACACATAGCTTCTCCTGGAATGGGCTGCACTGTTCTGCTATTCTCTGAACCACTGGAGAGAAGTGACAACCTAATCTGGAACCCTGAGAATGAATGTCACTCCTGGTAATGAGGATGGTAAATGGAGCAAGAGACCAAATACCAGTCACAACTGCAGAGCAGGGAACAGGAGGTAAGTCTTTCCCTCACTTCTTGATGGTGTTGTTAGTGATTCCAATTCTCAGAAGTCACTTGTAATAAAAGGTTTAAAAACTAGTTTGGGAAATATAATTCACAGAATGCCAATTTCAATAGCAACTTGCATTGCAGAGCAAAGACTGTACCTGCAGTCCCTTTGCTTGCTTATGCTGCTAAGTGGCTTATCTCTCCAGTATTTATTCATAGTGCTGAATGGCAACAACTTCCTTATGCATTATCTTAATAAGACTCAAGAAACCATGAGACAACAGACTTTCCTAGAAATGACAACATAAAACAGAACAATGGAGTATGGATGGATGTATTAATGTAGAAGTGGAAAAACTTTGTGGATTGGGGTACCATCCCTAGACAAAGAACTAGAGGCAATAGTGACTGGTGGGAGGAGAAATAGTGTCTCTCAGGATGAGTGCTCCCTGTTAATTGTTCAATGCATAGTGGTCAGCCTTAAGAGCATAAGCATATCACTAACTGTAAAGGACTCAGCAGGTTGTATTCATATATATATATATATGAATATATATATATATACATTTGTGAATACATGTGTGTATGTGCACACACATGTGCATGTGACAGTAGTGATGAAAGAATAAAAAAGTCTATCAACCTAAAAGAAGGAGGGGGCATGGAATGGCTGAAGAAAGAAAAAACTGAAAGTAATTCAATTTTGAAAAAGCTTTTCAAGACCATCCGTCACCTGGGCCAGTAAAGCCCCAGAGATAAAGGCCTGGTGAGAAGGTGATCCGAGTAGCCAGGGGGCAGAGAGATCTCTGCCAAGCACAAACAGAAAGCACACCCCTGCCCTGCCTTATCCAGGGACCAGGAACCCAGCATTGGGACCTCCATTCTTACACGGCGGCTTTGGGGTGCAGAACAGGGCTCAGACCATCTGCCACCTGGACCAGTGGAGATCCAGGGACACAGGCCAGGTAAAAGGGAAAGGCAAGAACGTATCACTGACAACAAAACGGCAAGAGGAAAGTGAAAGAGCATATCCCAGGGAAACCAAGACAACCTGGCAATACTAGAACCCAGCTCTCCCATCAAAGCAAACAGCAGAATGCAAAACAGTCCAGTAAAAGAAGACTCAGACATGAAATCCTGACTCAAGATGATGATGGAGATCATTAAACAAGTACAGGAAGAAAAGAATAAAGAATTAGAAGCTTTTAAAGAAGAAACAAGGAAAACACTCAATGAACTCAAAGAACTAGAAGAAAAAAGAACCAAAGAGATGAAGGAATGGAAGAAGGAATTTAAACAGAAATGGACGCAATAAAGAAAACACTAAAAGAGACAACCCAAGAAGTAGAAATCCTAAAAAAGAAATCAGGAGTCACAGATGCAAGCATTTCTAACAGACTACAAGAGATGGAAGAGAGAATCTCGGGAGCTGAAGACAACATTGAAAACATAGACAAAACAGTCAGAGAAGATGCAAAAACAAAAAAGTTCCTAATTCAAAATATCCAACAGATCCATACACAATGAGAAGACAAAACCTAAGGATAATAAAAATAGAAAAGGGTGAAAAATATCAACTAAGAGGTACAGTAAATATCTATAACAAAATTGTAGAAGAAAAATTCCCTACCCTTAAGAATGAGATGATCACGAGCATAATAGAAGCCTTCAGAACTCCAAATAGGTTGGACTAGAAAAGAAATTCTTCCGGACACATAATAGTCAAAACACCAAGTGCCAAAAGCAAAGAAAGAATACTAAGGGCAGTAAGGGAAAAAGGTCAGGTAACATATAAAGGCAGAACAATCAGAATCACAGCTGATTTCTCAACAGAGACTATGAAAGATAGAAGAGCCTGGACAGACATCATGCACACCCTAAGAGAGCACAAGTGCCAGACCAAGCTGCTATACCCAGCAAAACTATCAATCACCATAGATGGAGAGATGAAGATATTTCAAGACAAATCAAAATTTACACAATATTTGACCACAAACCCAGCACTATAACGAATTATAGGTGGAAAACCCAAGACAATGAGGGGAACTACATCCTAAAAACAAGAAATCTCAGAAGCAAGAAAACCAAAAGAAGAAAGAGACAGAGATAAAACTCAACCTACAAAAGCAATAATAGCAGGAAACAGCAACCACTATTCATTGATATCTATAAACATAAATGGACTCAACTCCCCAATAAAGAGACATAGGCTATCAGACAGGATACATAAACAAAATCCAGCATTTTGCTGCATACAGGAAACTCATCTCAGAGACAAAGATAGACACTATCTCAGAGTAAAAGGTTGGGAAATAAACTTCCAAGCAAACAGCCCCAAGAAGCAAGCTGGAGTGGATATTGTAATATCGAATAAAGTAAATTTCCAACCAAAAGTTATCAAAAAAGATAAAGAAGGACATTTTTTACTGATTACATGAGGAAATCTGTCAAGAGGAACTCTCAATCCTTAACATATATGCTCCAAATAAAAAAGCACCCACATTCATAAAAGAAACCCTACTAAAGCTCAAAAAATACATTTCACCCCACACAATAATAGTGGGAGACTTTAATATCCCACTCTCACCAATGGACAGATCATGGAAACAGAACATGAACAAGGACACTGTAAAACTAGCAGAGACTATGCACCATCTAGAATTAATAGATATCTACAGAACATATCATCCTAAAGTAAAAGAATACACCTTCTTCTCACCACCCCATGGCACCTTCTCGAAAACTGACCACATAATTGGACACAGAACAAGCCTCAATCAATATAAGAAGATTGAAATACTCCCATGCATCCTCTCAGACCACAATGGTCTAAGGCTTGTCTTTAACAACAACAAAGACAACCAAAAACCCACATACACATGGAAAGTAAACAACGCTCTGTTAAACGATAGCAGGATCAAAGAAGAAACAAAGAAAGAAATTAAGGATTTTCTAGAATTCAATGAAAATGAAAACACAACATACCCAAACCTATAGGATGCAATGAAAGCAGCACTAAGAGGAAATCTCATAGCTCTGAGCACTTCCAAAAAGAAACTGGAGAGAGCATATATCAGCAACTTGACAGCACAGCTGAAAGCTCTAGAACAAAAGGAAGCAGATACACCCAGAAGATGTAGATGGCAAGAAATAATCAAAATTAGGGCAGAAAAAGACCAAATAGAAACAAAAAGAACCATTAAAAAATCAACAAAACCAAGAGCTGCTTCTTTGAGAAAATCAACAAGATTGATAAACCCCTAGAAAGACTAACTAGAGGGCAAAGAGAGAGTATCCAAATTAACAAAATCAGAAAGGAAAGTGGAGACATAACAACTGAAACTGAGGAAATTCAAGAAATTATCAGATTTTACTACAAAAACTTATACTCCACAAAATTGGAAAATTTGGAGGAAATGGACAAATTTCTAGACAGACACAAGATCCTAAAGTTAAACCAGGACCAAGTAAACCATCTAAATAATCCTATAACACCTAAAGAAATAGAAGAAGTCATCAAAAGCCTCCCAACCAAAAAAAGCCCAGGTCCAGACGGGTTCAGTGCAGAATTTTATCAGACATTTATTGAAGATATAACACCAATACTCTCCAAACTATTCCATAAGATACAATCAGATGGAATACTACCTAACTCATTATTTGAGGCTACAATAACCCTTGTTCCTAAACCACACAAGGACCCTACAAGAAAAGAGAACTTCATACCAATCTCACTTATGAACATTGATGCAAAAATACTCAACAAAATCCTTGCAAACCGAATCCAAGAACACATCAAAACAATCATTCACCATGACCAAGTAGGCTTCATCCCTGGGATGCAGGGATGGTTTAATAAAGAGAAATCCATCAATGTAATCCACCATATAAACAAACTCAAAGAACAAAGTCACATGGTCATCTCCATCATGGGAGAGCAAGTGTCCTAGCAGGGCACAGCATCTGAGTCAAGGCTGCTGAGCCCTGGAGCTTTGTACCAATGCACATATGATGGTGCTGGGCTATCCCTACATGCTTCCCCTCTGTTCAGTTAGGCCAGGTTTTCACTTGCGTTTGGTCCCCAGCTCTGTAGATTTGAGGGTTTATTCCAAACCCACGGTCCTCTCTAGTGTGGTATATTCTGTGACTTTCCTAAGCTATTTAATCTATACTAGATGTGTTAGAGATTGAGCCTGGGACCTTGTATATGTAACCTACAACATGCTTTGTTCATTTCTTAACTGTGCCTATGGTATTTTGTTGTATTAGAAACAAAAATCCCAGTCATCCTGTTTTCCCAAAAAGACGTAGGATCCAGACACTGTGCCTGCTAGCTCAGAGAGGCAGAGAAAGGAGCCAGCTGGCTTTCCTACTTCAGCAATGTCCTAGAAGGAGAACTTCACCAACGTCCCTGAAAACCCTTCTCATCAATGTCAGTCCTTCCTGTTTAATTATGTTCCCTTCTGTCAGCTGTTTGCTTGCCCTGACTCTTGATCTGGGTTGACTTAATTTAGCACTTGGAACAAAGGTGCGTGCTAGGGCTGAGTCACACCACAAGGTTTTTCCAGTTCACAATCTTGGGGTTCACAATGTGATAAGATATGCTCCAATGTCCTCCCTCCTGTCTTCCTCTCTCACATGGAGTCCTGAGGCCTTGTGCATGCTAAATAATTGCTGCCCTTCTTTTTTCATTTTTTATTGGTTGGTTTATTTATTTATGTTTCAAATGTTATCCCCTTCCCAGTCCCCCCAAATCTCCCATCCCCCCTTCCCCTGCCCCTATGAGGGTATTCCCCCACCCACCTACCCACCCACCCACTCCTGCTGAAGTTAAATTTCCATGGCACTGCGTTTAAATGTGTTTACGATGCTTATGGCAGCGTGCTGGGTAAAATGTTTCCTAGGGCTTAGCTGGATTTCTTCAACCTTGTTTTCCCCTCACACACTGCACTTTTGGATTCGAGCTAATTTTAGGGTGTGACTTTTTAGATAGTGTATACATTAATACCGGCAGGACCATATGTTCTCTATATACAGCATAACCAGTTAGCTAGCTATTGTTCGGGAAGAAAGCTCCAAAACGCTCCATTTTTAAATGAAGATTTCACAGATTCGGATGCCAAGCAGATGTAGCATTGAGGCTGGGCTCCTTTATTTACACAGTGCCCCGAGAAGGAAGAATGGCTGTCTTCAAATAGAGACATTGACACTGGAAGATGGGTATCCTTCCCATAAAACCTATAGGTCTCAGGGCTCAGCTTAAGTGACACATCCTGCAGAGTATTGTGTCCTCGTCGTCCTGCCGTGCCTTATTCCACACTTATTCCCCCATTATTTCACAGCTATACAACTATTTCTGTAGGGCTGGAGAGATGGCTCAGCAGTTAAGAGTACTGACTGCTCTTCCAGAGGTCCTGAGTTCAATTCCCAGCAACCACATGGTGGCTCACAACCACCTGTAATGGGATCTGATGCCCTCTTCTCGTGTGTCTGAAGACAGCGACAGTATGCTCATACACATAAAATAATAAATAAATCTTAAAAATTATTTTTGTAGATTGGAAGCAAATAAGGCATATTCAAAATCATTCAAGTTTTACGTTGTAATAAATGATAGTATTGGGAAATCATTGTTTTCCATGGTAAATGGAGCTATGTGTACCTATTAAAATGAATATTTTTTTATTTATTCTTTGTTTTTCACTTGTAGTTAGTTACTGCATGTCTGGCCTCAACATTGCGTAGCAGGATTTGTTTTAGTAGTGCCTTTTGAATGGTTTAATGGCTGACATGTTACACACGAACCTTTGCTTTTTCACTGTTTTCACTCTTCTCCCACCATTTCCGAGTTATGACTCGGTCACAGTTTGGTTTTAGTATGTATTGAAAATAAAATTTAGAAACCATGACTTAACCAAATTCTTAAGAAAATGGCTGCATCTAGAGAATATCATCCTGAGTGAGATAACCCAGTCACAAAAGAACAGACATAATATGCAGTCACTGATAGTAAGATGCTAACCCCAGAGGCTTGCACTCCCTTAGAAACAACTCACAGACTGTGTGAAGTCCAAGAAACAAAACAAAACAAAACAAAACAAAAGTTGAATTAGTAAACATATAATAATTTTGGTCATATGTAAAAAAAAATTTTATGAGTGACATTATGAGTCAGGGTTCTTATAAAGTATCAGAAGTTATAGAATGACTGCCTCTACATAGAAAGGGGGTTTAATAGATTGGGTGTAGGCCTGGCTGTCACTAGTCCAGAAGGTGTAGGACTTGGAATAATGGAACTGACAACGAAGTAGACTAAAGTTTCATGCCTCTTCCAACTTTTTTCAGACCATCAGACAATTAATACTTTGAAGGTAAAGAGAACTCAACATGAGTAACTTGAACAATCACAAGGCACAGATGTGGCACACAACCCACATGTGTTAGATGTGTCATACGATCCCAAAACATATTGTTTTTCTAGAAGCATATAAGCAAATAACAGTATTCCATTGTAATTATTTATCTGATGTAAACTTTCTCCTCACTGGTAGGCCTAGGAGTGGCACTAAAAACACATTCCAGGAACAATTTCTAGTTTTTGCAGAAACCGAGGGTCACAAGATTTCTGTCTTGGTTGCTGGGCTTTTCTTACAATTACTCCGATATCTGTTCAAATGAATCCATTGGTGGACTGTTAAGGTCAACAATGGCTGCCTCTGACTAGAAAGTACAAGACTCCAGTAGTTTTAGATCTAAAAACATGAATGTCTTAGTTGGGGATATAGACCACTTTAAGTAGCACTCCTCATTCCAGATGGCCAACCAAGAAAGAACTCAACTGTAGGGTTTTGTTTGTTTGTTTTGTTCGTTTCATTTTATATTTTTATTTATTCAAAATTTTATTTTAGATTTGTATTTTTTAACTTTGCATGTCTTTTCTATATACATTATGATTTCCTGCTTTGTGTTTTTAACGGGATATCTCTTGTATTCAAAAAAAAAAAAAAAAAAAAAAAAAAAAAAGCTGGAGAGATGGCACAGTGGTTAAGAGCACTAACTGCTCTTCCAGAGGTTCCGAGTTCAAATCCCAGCAACCACATGGTGGCTCACAAAAAAAAAAAAAAAAAAAAAAAAAAAAAAAAAAAAAAATTAAAAAGAAAGAAAATAAAATTTATTCTATTATAGATATGGTGCTTAATATTAGTTGTCAACTTGGTTGGATTGAAAATAACTAAAAAATTGATAAGGCACACTTCTGATTCTCTCTCTCTCTCTCTCTCTCTCTCTCTTTCTCTCTCTCTCTCTCTCTCTCTCTCTCTGTGTGTGTGTGTGTGTATGTATGTGTGTTTGTTTGTCTGTGTCGATGTCTGTTTTTCTCAGTTGTGTGTGTGTGTGTGTGTGTGTGTGTGTGTATGTATGTGTGTTTGTTTGTCTGTGTCGATGTCTGTTTTTCTCAGTTGTGTGTGTGTGTGTGTGTGTGTGTATGTATGTGTGTTTGTTTGTCTGTGTCGATGTCTGTCTTTCTCAGTTGTTTGTGTGTGTGTGTGTGTGTGATCACAGAAAATGCATGTAAGACAGAGAACTAAGGGGGAAGGCCCCCACACATCGGGAGCATTGACCAATAAGCTGGAGACTAAAATGGAAGATGGGGTGCTCTCAGCGCCTCACCAGCTCCTTTCTCCTTGAGTGTGTATGTTGATATTGTCTACAAACATTGGGGTCCAGATAATTCCACTTTTGAGTGTGCAGTCACACCATCAGCTCTCCAGAAAGCTTCTAGACCTTAGTGTCGGACTGGGGTTGTGTCATCTCTCTTTCTTGCTCCTAGGACCTCAGCTTCTTGAGCAGGTCATTTTGTGGGGTTCTGCAGCTTCTGATCATGCCAGTCCTCCTAATACCTAGTAAGTACCTCATAGGTCTCTCATAACTGTTTATAGACTGCATTGCTTCTGTTCCATTGAAAACATTTTCTTACAAGTTGTGGTAGTCACCACAGATTTTTTTTTCTTACAACTTAAAAAAAAAAAGAAAAGAGGGATACATACACAGATTTTTAAAGGCACTTTGGCATAACATTATATGAATATTTTTGTCAGTACTGAATTCTTTTAGAGGTTTGATAGCATATATTGAAATCCCACTAGTTACCATAAGCATAAAGTACATGTAGGACAGAATGGAGCATGGAAACAGATTTCATGGTGAGTATATATTAAGCATAATGATCTGTGAATACCAAAAATTGCCACAAGGCTATTATCTTAGCTCTTGGATTATTAATGATTTAAGGGCCAGGTGAACCATACTCTGAGAGGATGCTATACATTTATTTTTTTCCTAAGAAGGAATGAGGCTTTCTCTTTTTTTGTCCTTTGTTTTTCTTGAGCTTCATATAGCCTGTGAGTTGTTTCTGGGGTGTTCGGGGATTTCTGGGGCTAGTATTCAATTATCAGTGACTGCATATTATGTCTGTTTTCTGTGACTGGGTTATATCACTCAGGATGATATTCTTTACATGCATTCATTTTCTTAGGAATTTCATAAAGTCATTGTTTCTGATAGCAGAGTAGTATAGTACTCCATTGTGTAAATATACCACAATTTTGTTATCCATTCATCTACTGAAGAACATCTGGGTTCTTTCCAGCTTCTGGCTATTATAAATAGGGCTTCTATGAACATTGTGGTGAATGTGTCTTTATTGTATGTTTGAGCATCTCTGGGGTATATGCCCAGAAGTGGAATAACTGGTTCTTCAGGTAGTACTATGTCCAATTTTCTGAGGAACCAACAGACTGATTTCCAGAGTTAACAAGTTTGCACAAGGAGATAAGAAAAGGTCTGGTAGTTCCAGTTAACAACCCCACTAACAGTGGAGAAGTGTTCCTCTTTCTCCGAATCCTCGCCAGCATCTGCAGTCATCTGAATTTTTGATCTTAGCCATTCTGACTGGTGTGAGGTGTAATCTCAGGGTTGTTTTGATTTGCATTTTCCTGATGACTAAGGATGTTGAGCACTTTCTTAGATGCTTCTCAGCCATTCAATATTCCTCAATGGAGAATTTTTTGTTTAGCTCTGTACCCCATTTTTTAAAAGGATTGTTTGATTCTCTAGTGTCTAACTTCTTGAGTTCTTTGTATACCTTGGATATTAGGCCTCTATCAGATATGAGGTTGGTAAAGATCTTTCCCCAATGTGTTGACTGCCGTTTTGTTTTCTTGACAGTGTCCTTAGCTTTACAAAAACTTTGCAATCTCATTAAGTCCCATTTGTTGATCTTTGACTTTAGAGAACAAACCATTGGTGTTCTGTTCAGGAAATTTTCTCCTATGCCTATGTGTTCTAAGGTTTTCCCTACTGTCTCTTCTAATAGTTTCACTGTACCTGGTTCAGTATGAAGATCTTTGATCCACTTGCACATGAACTTTTCACAAGGAGATAAGAAAGGGTCTATTTTCATTCTTCTGCATGCTGAGTGCCGTTTGAACCAATATTATTTGTTGAATAGGCTGTCCTTTTCCATTGAATGTTTACAGTGCCTTTGTCAAAAATCAAGTGACCTTATGTGTGAGGGTTCATTTCTGGATCTTACATTCTATTCCATTAATCAATATGCCTATGTTTGTACCAGTACCATGCAGATTTTAACACAATTGCCTTGTTATATAGCTTGAGGTCAAGAATGGTGACTCCCGCATATACATATAAACACACAGATACACACACACACACACACACACACACACACACGTATATATATGTGTTCACATATATATGTACATATGTTTATGTAATAAAATTATCATTTGAAAGCATGGAAAATATAATTTGTGTTTTTCATCTTAGTAAATAATAAACTCAGGCTGTTTATTCAATTTTAATAATTATTTTATAAATGCTAAGAATTTATTATATTATATATACATCAGTACATACATGCGTGTGATTTTGAATCTAGATTTCATGTAGGAGTGAAATCCTAGAGTATTTTCTTTTATCTTCTTATTTTGCTTAACATAAGTATTTCCAGTTACACCCATTTTTCTGAAAACATTATTTCTTTTTTCTATTTTGTTAAATCTTGATTCTTTTCTCACATAATATATTATGATTACAATTTCTTTTCCCTCTGTTCCTCCAAGATCCTCCCCCCCTTCCATCTCATCTGGATCTACCTCCCATTCTGTCTCATTATAAAAGGACAAGTTTCTAAGCGATAACACAAAACATAACTGAATAAAATATAGTAAAATAAAACAAAGAATCACATCAAAGTTGGATAAGACAAACCAACAGAAGAAAATGAACCCAAGAGAAGGCACAAGAGTTGAAGACCCACTCGTTCCCACCCAGTATAAGGCTAAACTGAAAGCCACAGTGTACACATCAGGACCGGGTGAAGACCTGTGCGTGCCCTTTGCTTGCTGCCTCAGTCTCTATGATGCCATATGAACTTTGCTCAGTTGATTTGGGAAGTTGTGTCATCTAGGTATCTTCCAAACCCTATTCCTCTTACATTCCGTCTTCTGTTCCATGGTCTCTTGACCGCTGAAGTGAGGGATGTGATGGAGACATCCCGTTTAGAACTGAATGTTCAGAGGTCTCTCTCTCTCCGTGTCTGGATATCGATCTTTCTATTTGTTCCCATCTGCTGCAAGAGGAAGCTTCTCTTCTGAGAGCTGAATAAGGTACTGACTTGTGATAGCAGAATATCGTTAGAAGTTTTTAAAGATCATTGATAGTTTGCTTTACCCTAGGTTTCTGGACTACCCAATTTCAGGTTCTGTGTCACCCAGTCAGTGTAGAGTATAGGTTCCAGCCCATGCAGTGGGCCTTAAGTCAGATCAACATTGGTTGGTTACTCCCACAAGCTTTGTGTCCCATTGCTGTAGCAAATTTTTATAGGCAAGACAGCATTCTTTTTTTCCCCATTGTTTTATTTATTTATTCACTTTATATTCCAATTGCTGCCTCCCCTTGAGGTGTTCCCTCTAACATAGTCCCTCCCCTGTCCCTATTCCCCTTCTTATCTGAGAAAAGAGCATTCTTCATCAAAAATTTTGTGGCTGGGTTAATGTATATATTTCTCTTTTTATTTTTATTTTTTATGGCTGTATTAACTTTCATTGTGTGTATATATTGCTTTATGATCAGTTCTTCTGGTTAACCAATTTTAAGGCATATTTTAAATATTGTTTGGAAGGGTTTATAGTAGACTTTCCTTACAGCTAGTTTATTCCCACTGAGTGTTTCCTTTTAGTATCTTTGCTGACCAAACAGGAATTTAAGTACGCACACATTACTTAGGGTACTGTGATTTACAATACTTTCCAGTTCTGCTTCAGTTATGAGAATCATGTAGCCACATTTCCACTTAGTCATTTCTTCATTGGTAGTTCTTAGGTCAGCATCCCATAGTGTCTCCCTGTGATGTTCAACTCAGCATTTTCCCAAGGATGTTAGTATGTAGCTCTGTCTCTCCGTCTTCTTCTCCCTCTCCTTTTCCCTCTTTCCCTCCCCTTCCCTGTGTGTGTGTGTGTGTGTGTGTGTGTGTGTGTGTGTGTGTGTGTGTATTTGTGTATGTGCACACACACATGCCTGTTCAAATTCATGGTCTTTATCATTTAATCTCGGCCACCTTGACCTCCTTAACTTATATCTGGGTGAGTACTTCACTCCATTTTCAGTTACTGCCTTTGATGTAGTTGGAAAAGCACAGGGAATATTAGGGTTGATGTTTCTTTCCTGTTTAGAAATTATAGACTTGTGCATCCATTCAATAGACGAATGTTTTATATTTATTTCTGATTGTAATTATCTCCCGGAAGACAGATTTTGTAACAGTTAGATGTTTCCATCATAGCCAGAAGATGAAAGTTAAAATTATCTTTCCCCAGATGCACATTTAAATGGTTTTTGGAATGTTTAATACCTAATTAGGAACTAACAAAGCCTATAGAACTACTCTATTGGACAACAACTTGTTAACAAATATTTCTAAAAAAGATACAAGCCTGAAAAATTACATAGGGTTTGGTGGTGAGATTTTTGTCTTCATTATCTTTGTTTTATACATATCCAATAACCAAAAGTCATTTAATTTTCAATTATAGGGTTAGTTGGGGATGTCTAAAAAGTTTTCCTTAGTGTATATATGCATAGTAGGAATTACCTTCCAGTCTTTGTAAATAACTCACCTTTAATAATTTCTGCTAGAATGGATTTACAAAAATGCTTCTTAATTTTAGTGATCAAGTGTAGGGCAGCTTTGTCTGTATGGTACACATAAACATTGGGGTAATTGATCATTTAAAACAATAATATTTAAACTACTTGGAGTTAAAGGTAATCCCAGAATATTGTTTGAGTAACTATAATTGTTTCATGAGGTAAAGTGACATGATAGAGTTGTGACAGGTAATTAATGATTCACTGAGAACTAATTTCCTGATGATATGCTGTGCTGTGTCTTGTTTTCTCCATTAAATGTTTAGGTATTGAATAGAATTGAGACCCTAATGAATGTGAGAGTAGATGCCAAGGCTTATAGAACTGGGAACAGAATTAAATTTTCTAGTGCAGAGAGCAACCTGAGAAAATATTTACCACAAAAACAAGCAGGTACCTATTTATAGAGCTCACTTGTGAGCTGGATTGGATTGTGAACAGGGTCTTACTGTGTGGAAATGCTCATTTGTCATATGTGTAGAAAACTAAATGACTCATTCCAAGATCAGTTTAACATATTTATGTGAAAATGTCACCCATAGAATTGTTCCAAAGTAAGTTAAATGTCTGCAATGTTATTTGCACTAGTAACATGCTGAGCGAGTCTAGCCCTTAAATCCCACAAACTGTAAGCCTTAGTTAGGCCCTGGCCTAAATAAGCCACATCCAAGTCATCTTACCCCCAAATAAACTAGGTCTTACTAAAGGCAGCCTTGATGCCACAAACTTAGTGATTGCTGTAGGTCACCCACTCATGTGGTTTCCACACTCACCTTGGCAAAGCTGGTCAGAGGCAGTCAAGCCTCCATCTGTGATTCCTCTCTACTGTGCTTTCTCTGTCTCTTAGGATGCTTGGAAATCTAGTCCTCAGAAGGAGGCTCTAATTAGATTTGATTTCCTCATGGCACAACCAGGTTCAGGTCTAACATCATCCCAAATTACCTCAGTCTCCATGAAAGAGCATAAGAGTTTCATAGGTCTGACCCACACTTTCCAATCCCAGGGCTCTGATGTATCTTCTAGTCTGACCCCACCACAGCCTCCTTGGATTTATGAACCCATCCATCCACTTTGTCTGTCTGTCATAGGATCTTCAGGAAAGAATGCCCATATGCCCATTTTTCTGGGAAAGTATCTTCACTGTCTTACTGAATTTCAGTTGCTCCCTGTTTGCTTCCACGGAAAGCAATTCCGTTCCTCTCAAGTCCACATACAATCCCTCAAGCTTTTTGCCTTTGCTATCCACCGGGGTCACTTCTTCCTTTCCACAAAAGTTTAATCTTTTCTATTCTAGACTTCTACAATATATCATGCAGGAACACAGGTCATCTGCATGATGCTGCCCAGCCTGAGGGGTCAGACAGAGTCTGCCTGAGCAAGGACATTGTACCCATGTGACTTTCCATCTGTCTCTTCTTTCACTTAAGAGACTCAGCATGTGAAAATGAAACAGTCTCTGCCCATTAAAGGCTTCAAGTCTGGATGTCCCCGGATGCAACTGACTTCATTTTCTCCTAAACACTGACTAGTTCTTAAAACACACACACACACACACACACACACACACACACACACACACACACACAAAACACATATTATCTTCACTTTATGTGATTCTGTTTCTCTCCCTTCCCTCTCTCTCTTTCTTCTTTTTTTCCTCTCTTTCTCCTTTCTTCCTTCTGTTCTCTTCTTCCCTCCCTTCCTTCCCTCCCTCTCTCCTTCCCTCCCTTCTCTGTCCCTCCCTTCCTCTTTTTTAGAGACAGGCTATGTAGCCCAGACTTGCTTCAAATCTCTTATCCTCTTGGTTTAGCTTTTTAAAATCTGGGATTGTAGACTGCATTAATATCACATCTAGTTCAAAGGTTTTATGTTCTCTCTTTTAAAAACCCAGCACACAGAAGAAGGGCACATGGGGTCATTATAATAGTTTTTCAACATGTTGTACATTTACAATCACTTAAAAATCAAAAGTTAAACATACATCAAATTTTCTTCTCACTGTGTGTTTCCTTCTCTGTTTTTCTCTAGAAAAGTCTGTATTAAAAGTTATGTATATTTACTGCTTCTGCTATTCTTCCATCATTCAGTTCCCACCACACTATTGAAACAGAGTAAGTTACTGTCTTTAATGCTTCCCCCTTAACAAATTTAATCTATAGCTCTCTGTCCTTATTCCAATCTTTCATTCGGGATCATCTGACCCCAATTCCTCCCCTCTTTGACTACGTGGATGTAAGAGTTCAGGTGTCCATGAGATGCTAGTGAGCAGCTAGAGGAGCTTCTCTTTGTCATGGACATAAAAGACAGAAAAAGAGTCAGCTGTTTGTACTCATCTTTGACTTCTTTGGATCAAATGCTGGTACTCCTTATCCCCACCTCTGCATATTCCTATATATACTCACTTGGTTTTGTGGTCCTATAGACCATTGGCAAGCCAGGATTTTCAAAGTGTATCTTCTTAGTCTCCTGGTCTTCACTCCTCTGCTCTTTACAATTACACATCAAACAGACATCACAAAGAAGACTCATCCAGAGATAACAGAAGTTCTTATTGCTTCTGTTCTGTCTTTCATCACCCTTTCCTCAGTGCCTCTTATCTCAGAAGATAAGAGTAGGGCTACTGATCAAGTAGGCCAACCCTCAAATGTTGACTAGACTGAGATGGATACTTAAAATCTATCACTGTAGTGGGGCATCCCATTGCCTCCAATTTGAAGTAGACCCAGAATCAGTCTACTTGCCCGGATGAGGGCTCCACCATTCCCCACTTGCCACATGCAGCAATTTCCTTTTTGGTATTTTGGTTTCCCACATGATTCTAGGCAGGATTTTCCACCATAACACTTAGAATGACACTCTAACAATGTAAGTCAGATCACATCAATCTAGATTCCAAAACTTTTTGATGAATTCCCATCCCACTCAATAAATTCCAAAACTTTGTCATGAATTCGAAACTCTTGGAGGAGCAGTTGCTCAGCCTTCCTCTCTCCCATCCCCCATCCCTGTCTGACCTGTGCCACCTCACTGTTCCATGTTTTTTTTTTTTTTTTTTTTTTTTTTTTTTTTTAAATGTGCTGAGTCTTTGTATTCACTATTAACTCTGCTTAGAATGTTCTTCATTTCAAAAATTCCTGATGCTGGCATCATTTATCCCAAACTTTCTAGAGTCTCAGCTCAAATATAACCTTAGGTGAGGTGTTTGATTGTTCTAGAACATATTGCATAATAGCGGTGCCTCCTACTATGAGGCACCCTCTGTTTTCCCATATTTGTGTGGTTTTATTACTTTTATTATTTTAGTATTAAAATCTATTTTGATAATCTAGAAATTTATTAGATTGCTCCTTCATTTCACTGACTTCATGCTCTTTTTTAGTATCTTATATTTTATATGTTTTATTTAGCTCAGTTTGTTAAAAAAAATGCCTAGCATATGATTTGGCATATAGTACGTGCTCAGTAATAATTTCTGGATGATTGTATTTCTTCTTTTATTGTTCTGGGTTCCTTCAGGGCATCTTCAGGTAAGTAAATCATGTACTTTAAGCCCTCCCTACACACCCACCTAGACACCATGTTCTCATCCTTCTTGCCTGCCAGCTGTTGACATTGTTCCCTTAGGCAATTTTTGCTTCTATTCTCATATCACTTTAGGCTGAGAAAAGAAGTATTTAAAATAACACAATAATGAACTGGAGGATCAATAGGAGATGGTAAAGCTGAATCTTGCACACAGAGATACTAAAATGAGTGACAGAATATAAGAAAGCATCTTACTGGCTTGTTAATGATGGAATCTTACATTAATAGTACAGTCATCTGATACATAATGATACTTCAGTCAATGGATTACACTTAGTAGGTGATCTTGTGATAATCAGGCTGAAACATTAATTTCATAGCACAACATTGCAGTGGGTTTACCTTGAGGTAATAGATAACTATGTAGCTGGTTTGTGTGTCTACAACATACTAATTGTTTCTACTTTAGAGTGTTTGTCTTGCCATTATAAAGAGAGTTTACTAAAAAGCATTTTTTTTCTGGGTTAAACTGGCAGCAGCCTCAGACAACCTCATATTTACTGAGCCCCCTGAGCACATCAAGGACCCACGCTGAATGATTAGCATAACTTCTGTAGGTTTGTGTAGGTCTACTCTGTAATGTTCTAGTGACAAAAGTACTTGGTGTCATACTTCTTAAAATACAGTGCTGTCATTAAGTAACATGACTATAGTTAGGAGCATAAAGCAGGATCAAGACTGAGGTCCACGTAGCCAATATGTCCAATAGCTTGGATTCTGGCCACTTTATGCCTCCTTCTCTTCATCATCTTTTTGTTTCTTAGTGGCAGAGTCTGGCGCGCGCACACACACACACACACACACTCTCTCTCTCTCTCTCTCTCTCTCTCTCTCTCTCTCTCTCTCTTTCTCTCTCTCTCTCTCTCTCTCTCTTTCTTTCTTTCTTTCTTTCTTTTTGGGGTATTTATTGTTTTCTCATATATTCCATCCTGAGTGCAGTTTTCCCTCCCTCCTCTCCTGCCAGTCTCCCCTCCCCTGCATTTACTCTCACCTCCAGATCTTCTACTCCTCCATTTTCCTTCATAAAAGGGCAGTCCTCCAAGAAATATCAACCAAACAGGGCATATCACGTGTAATAAGACTAGGCACATCCCTCCATATTATGGCTAAACAAGGCAACCCTTAGAGAAAGGAAAGGGTCCCAAAAGCAGGCAAAGAGTCAGAGACATCTCTTACTCCCTGTTAGGTGTTCCAAAAGAACACCAAGCTACACACCTATAACACAGGTGCATAAGACCTAGGTCAGACCCATACAGGCTCTCCGATTGTTGGTTCATTCTCTGGAAGCACTTATGTGTCTTGGTTAGTTGATTCTGTGTTTTGTTTGTTTTTGTGGTGTCCTTTTACCCTTGCTCTTGAAACTTTTCTTTCCCTCTTCTGCAGGTCCCTTAATGTTTGGATGTGGGTCTCTGCATCTGTTCTCATCTGTTGCTGGATGAAGCTTCTCTGATGATATTTATGCTAGGGCTCT
This sequence comes from Micromys minutus, assembly GCF_963924665.1. NCBI lineage: Eukaryota > Metazoa > Chordata > Mammalia > Rodentia > Muridae > Micromys > Micromys minutus. The sequence continues at coordinate 28,383,018 of NC_137975.1, forward strand.
GGTCTACAAGTATAGCAAAGTATCATTAAGATCATTTCTTTGCTGTTGCGGTAAATATTAAAAAGGAATCTGCTGCTACCAGTCCTGCTCTGTCTTTCTCTGAAGAAGCCTCTCCAGTGTGGAGCCTTGAGCCCGGGCTCTTTCTCTAACACATGGTCCCAACACCGCCCTATCTTAGCTGTCTCTTGTTTACTCTGGATCTTTGGCTACTGGTTTCCTTGAGGATCCATATGCCATATGCTGAAACCACTGGCCCCAGCTGCTCCTCTACCAGCCAAGAACTTAGCTTGCATTCTCTACACTCTGGTAAAAACATGACTCCACCACATCCATTAACTTATCTAACAGGTTTATATGTTAAATTCCAAATCCACAAAACTCTCTAAGCAATAAGCTTTCCACCAAATGGACAAAGATATAAACTACCCATCTATATGACGATAATTAGACCCATAAAAACCCTTAGAAATCATCATAACCTCATCAAGCCAGATATGCACCAAGAGAAACATACCCATCACCTTCCATCCCCTTCTTGCTTCCTTGTTCCACCTCCTCTTCCACTTTTTTAGACCTTTCTCTTTCTACGTATCTACTGCCCAATCATGTACTGCCTTAACATAAACCTACACATTGCCTTTTAGTATTTTTTTTTATTTTACTTATTTATTTTTGCTGGTTGTATTTGGTTATGTCCCAGAGCTCTGGGATATCCAGTCTGTTTCCTGACTCTCCAGGCAGTATCAGGCATAGGCTCCCTATCAAGTTGAACCAGCCATTGGTGGGCCACTTTCACAATTTCTTTTCCACTTTAACCCCATCATATTTTGCATGCAGAACAAATTGTAGGTTGAAGGTTTTATAGCTAGATTGGTGTTCTCATTCCTTGAATGAAAGCCTTGCCTGGTTCCAGAAGATGGCTCATTCAGGTTCTGTATCTCCAATTACTAGATATTTTTTCCTAGTGTCACCCTCAGATTTCTGAGAGTTTCCATTTTACTAGGTTTCTACATTGCCCCTTGAAATTCTCCCTCCCCCCCAATTCCAGTTGCCTTTCCCAGTATGCTTTCTCCCACTCCCCGTTCCTTCATCCCGAGTCAACAAAATCTATTCTATTTCTCTTTTCCAGGGGAATCCTAAATTGAGCCTTCTTTGTTAATTAGCCGCTCTGGTCTCTGGGCTATAGCAAGATCATACTTTACAGCTAATATCCACTTAAAATTGACCACATTATTCTGATCACTCAGAATGATTATATTTTTTAGCTCTATCCATTTACCTGCAAATTTTATAATGATATTAATTTTTAACAGCTAAGTGATACTCCATTATATAAATGTGCCATATTTTATTTATCCATTCTTCAGTTGGTTTTAGTTTCTGACTATTGCAAATAAAGATACAATGAACATAATTGAGCAAGTGTCTTAGAGGTACAATGGAGCATCTTTAGGGTACATGCCCAATAGTTGTATAGCTGGGTCCTGAGGTAGGTTGATTTTCAATATTCTGAGAAGCTGCCATATTGGTTTTCATAATATCTGAACAAGCTTTCACACCCACCAGCAATGGAGGAATGTTCCCCTGGTGCCACATCGTTACCAGTATGAGCTGTTACTTGTGTTTTTGATCTTAGCCATTCTGACAGGTATAAGATATCTCTCAAAGTCACTTTGATTTGCATTTCCCTAATGCGAAAGGATGTAGAACATTTCTTTAAGTGTTTCTCAGCCATTTGAGAATCCTCTGTTGAGAATTCTCTGTTTATATCTGTACCTTATTTTTAATTGATTATTCATTTGTTGATACCTAGTTTCTTGAGTTCTTTATACATTTTTGTATTAGTTCTCTGACAGATGTAGAGTTGGTAAAAAAAAATTTTTTTTTCATTTTGTGGGCTGCTGCTTTGCTTGACTATATCCTTTGCCTTATGGAAGCCTTCATACGTTTAGTTTCATGAGGGCCTACTTATTAGTTGTTGATCTTAGGACCTGTGCTCTTGGTGTTCTGTTCAGAAAGTTGTCTCCTGTGCCAATGTATTCAAGGTTATTTCCTACTTTCTTTTCTTTGAGGTTGGGTGTGTCTGGTTTTATGTTGAGGTCTTCGAACTACTTGAACTTGAAGTTTGTGCAGGTTGGTAGATATTGATCCATTTTCATTCTTCCATATGTCAACATCTAATTATACCATCACCATTTGTGAATGATTCTTTTGTTTTTTACATTGTATATCCCTGGCTTCATTAAAAAATATCAGGTGTCCAAAGGTATGTTGATTTATGTCTGGGTCTTCAAGTTGATTCCATTGACCAACCTGTCTATTTTTAGTGCCAATACCATGCCAGTTGTAGAGTCCTGGTGGCCTGTGAGAAGAGGTCCTCAGAACTCCAGTGCTGAAGTAAATCCTAAGAGTATCAAGAAACACAGAAATCCTAGATAGATTTGCAGAGCCAACAGTTTCAGAATCTCATGCCCACAAAAAGCTATAAGACACAGAACAAGGTTGGACCTATGTACACTCATGGATGACTTAGAGGTCAGAAAGGTCTTAATTTTATATAACTTTCATGGCTGCTGCTGTCTAGTGTGTTCCTCAAAACGTTTATTCCCTTAAAAACTTACAATGCAACTTGATTGCCTAGTAACAGGTAAAAAGTGAGATGTCATGAGGCTCCATGTCATGAATGGACAAGTGTAATTATTGTCAGATGAGTATCCTTTGTTGTGGGAATGAGTTCTCTAGAAAACAATGAGTTCTACTGTATGTCTTCTGCACTGTGATCACTTGTGATATTCACAACATAACAAGAAGACCTCTTTCAGGGCCAGCCACCTTGATATTGAGTTTTCCAGCCTCAAAACTCTTGAACCATTGTACTTCTGTTCATTATAAATGACCCCTCTTAGTGGTTCTATTACAGTAGCGTGGCATGGACTAAACAGATGCCTGGCAAAACCTGAAAGGCCCTGGGGTTAAAAAGAGGAAATTCAGACTCCCAAGCAGCACCATATCTGACTATTTACTTTTAGATGTCTTTATCTTGTATGAGAGAACCTGGAACACAATGCTAGTAGGAGACAACTGGTGTCAAAATAAGAAGCAAGTTCAGGGACATATAAACTTCCATATTACTTTGCAATGTCTGGATGCTGGGTTCAGAATGCTACTGGATCTCCTGTTTTGCACATGCACACTGCTGTAAACAAATGTCTTAAAGCTTCTATCGACTGTCTATGTGTTCCAATCCCAGAGGTGTTCTTGTCTCTTGTACTTTAGAATCAAGCATGGGACAGTGGGGAGATTTTTCTCAGTTTGACTGATTCGCTGTACCTAGTCTCCATTTTCCTGATCATAGTGATTCCTAAGACATGGCAAACATTCATGCAACAATTGTGGCCTGAGTAGACACAGAGCAGCAAAGGCCATTTACTCTTAAACTATTTTTAGGCATTTATTTTGAACAACAATAATCTTAGATATATTGGAGAGAGAAATCTTAATTTGTGATAGTTATGAAACCTGAAAAGAAATCATAAAACTCCACAGTTAAGATGCAAGTTAAAGGGCTGACTGTCAAAACCAGAGTATTATCTGAGATGTTTTAGAAAGCTATTTGAGCAAATGAAGATCTTCAGAGCACAGGCAAACTCTTACTATTCATTCATAACGTTGCAGTTGAGTCCCTATCTCAGGGAGAGAGCAGTGTCCATTCCCAGGGCAATTGCAATGAATATCAGTCCCTGATGAGGCAGATTAATTTGCCATGAACATGTCATTAATATGGCAATATGCAACGTCTCAGCAATTGAAGATGTTCTGGAGCCCCAAATATGCAAAGTTGCTTCTTGCTGAAGGAAAAGTGATCACCTGGGCAAAAATCCTGTTTGTGCAAAGTAAATGAGCAGACTAGAGCCACTGGGGTCTTAAAGTCGCTTGCTTCTAGTCCTTTTCTAGGATCTCAGTTGCTCTGTTAAGTGTCTCCCTTGAGAGGAACCATGATAGACCATTGGAGAGATTTGGAATGGGTTCTCTAAGCATTTATGCTGAAACGTATGAAAAGTAAAAACAAATTCAAATGAGTTTTCTATGCTTTCTTGTGTGTTCTCAACATGCCTTAATTTAAAGTAGCATTTATTTCACAGCACGTGACTTATTAAGGAACTGGAACCTTTGGTGCCTGTAATTGAGAGAGACAGCCACATGAGAACTGAGAATAATAAGCGAGTGTGATGCTAATTCAGTGCAGTTACTGGCTGGTTTGGTTTCTGCTTAATACAAGCTGGAGGTAGAGAGAAGAGCCTTAGTTGAGGAAATGCCTCCATGAAATCTAGCTCTAAGGCATTTTCTCAGCTAGTGATCAAGTGGGGAGGGACCAGCCCATGGTGGGTGGTGCCATCACTGGGCTGGTAGACTTGGGTTCTATAAGAAAGCAGGCTGAACAAGCCAGGGGAAACAAGCCAGCCAGTAAGTAACATCCTTCCATGGCCTCTGCATCAGCTCCTGTTTCCTGACCTACTTGAGTTTCAGTTTTGACTTCCTTTAGTGATGAACAGCAATGTGGAAGTGTAAGCTGAATAAACCCTTTCCTCCCCAACTTGCTTCTTGGTTATGGTGTTTGTGCAGGAATAGAAACCCTGACTAAGACATCTGGGATACTTTCTCAGAGCAGTTCACAGACTTGTTATTATTTAAGAAGCCAGACCAAGAAGAGCCATGCTGAGTCTTTAGAGTTAACATTCTGTATTTTCTCATGCAGAAGACACATGTGCTCTTGCGATTCACAATGCCTATCACTCTTTCACTTTAAAAATGGTATTTTAAAGTAGGTCTTCAAATTATAGTTATGGATTAGCATAAAACAAAATTACTGGAAAATGGGGGGGGGGGTTGTCTATTAAGTTCATGTTTTCACTTCTTAAGCACTGGAAGTTTGGATAAATTTTAAAATGTCCCTGATTGCACAGATAAAGAATAACAGTCCGTGTCTCACATGCTAATCTTCTGACCTCTAGAATTCCTGCTCATACGGCTCATGTTCTCCATTTCATAAAGAGCAAGGAGTAGTAAGGTTATGCTCATGTTATGAATTGAGCCTCTAAGGTTAGGGGTGAATATAGGCCTTAAGGCTTCCAGTTAGAGGAGCTCTGTGGGAATTGAGAAAGATGTTTGGCTCCCTAGAAGCACCAGTGCCAGCATTCCAGCCCAATAGACATCTCTTGCTCAGATTGTTCAGAGGAGCTTCTCTTTCTCCCCCCACCCCCAACCACAGGCAACCTCTGGAGTTAGCAGCTGCACAGAGAATGGAAAAACAAATTCACTGAACATTTAAAGAAAACCATCGAGGAAGAGGCTTCCTAGCTTTTTATGAAAGGGAACCTAAGCCTGACCAACTTACACAAATCTTTCCCATAGGCAAATACCAGTGGCCATAAGTGATAGCGGACTTGAGTGTTCAGAATTCTTTGACCCAGTGAAAGGGATGAGGCAACTCTCTATGAGTATCCTGGGCTATTTTATCATGCGTACAGAACTAGAACAAAGATATGGAGCCAGAGATGGAGAAGAGGGATGTTTTCTATAATGAAGGAACAGTCACCCCTAGGTGTCAGGCTTGGAAAAAGGTTTCTTTCAAGGCTTTTTGCATAGAACTAAGCAATAAATATGCCATATTTGCACATAGCTCCCACCTTATGATTTTGTTCATCAAGAATGTGAGGGTGGCAAATATCTTCAAGATAATTTTAATGGGCAACTGGGAGATAAGAAAACAACAACAGCAATAGTAAAACAAAATCGAGTGCTGAAGAAATAACTTCAATACTTAATGACTCATTAAAGACAGACTGTAAGTTTTACGCTTTAGATATGACACTGGATAAAGCCTGAAGGTACTGTTGAAATACTTGATCCCCTTTGTCTCTAAGTACAACGTCTTAACTTTGTCTCTAAGCAAACATTTGAATGTAATGAGTGAAAGTTTCTTCCTTGTATAGTAAAGATATGGAAAAAAATTGTATTAACTCAAAACAGGTTTAAGGAAGGATAAAGGACTCTAACCAGCACAGAACTTCTCTACCAATTAGTATTCCTGTTTTAAGTTTGGTAATGATTTCTTTTTGTCCTTACTGCCTGGTCCATGGTGTGATGTCTAGCAGCATACAGTTGTGTCGCACTAGTTGGCAATGGCACCCTCAAACTCTGTCCCTGTTGTTACAACCAAAACTATTTCTAGAAGCTCCCCGGCATCAGAAGAGGAGGGGGTGTGAAGCTCCTGCTCTCTCAATCTCCATTGCTTCAGTAGTGCTAACAGGGCCACCTACTTTAATCCTGATGGTCGCAGTGGTGTGTTGCAGGTGCAGGGATGCAGAGGTTCAGTGATAGTCTGAAGAGTTCCAGAGATAATGGCTGGACATGTGGCAGCTCACCAGAAGCTAGGCATAGCAAATCAAAAGCAGTTTTGAAGATAGAAATAAATAAAGAAAAAAAAATTCTTCCTCAGTCTGAAAGCTCAGTTCATCCCACTCCATGAACTATTTCTCTTGGACCTGTTGTGATGGCTCTTGGGGATACAAACATTCTCAAACACTAGCTTCTTGTTCAGCATCTCCTGGCCCAATTGTTGCTTCACAAGGATGTAGGTAGATGCTATGGCTGTGACATTTATCTCTCAAAATTTGCTACTAAGGCTTTTCTTGGGGTGGGGTGTACTTGTATTATCCAGTAGCTTATTACTAAATGAAACCATCCTCCTCACTGATGTTTCAATACCTATTGTGAGCATCAGGGAACAGGGTTTTATCAGTGGAACACTAACTTTCAGGGCAAAATTCCAGTTAATTTTTAATTTCCTTTGTAATATGTAAGAATTGCCCAATAGCCTGTATTTTCTGACCTGATATTTAAATTTCAAGGACTAAGAGATATTTAAAATAATTTAAATTCATGTTAAAATGATCTTGCCTTAGGCGTTTCCTCTCTCTGTTGGGATTTTTCTTCCTTCTTAGCGTTCCTTGTTCCCTTCAACCACTTCATACTGGTCTCATTTGCTGTCTTTTATTACTGTGGTTGGTTTTCAACATTTAGCGCACAGTGGGAACTTACTGAGAAGGTCACTTTTTGAGGAAATTTTAGTGTCCCCCAAGGTCACCTCTCTTTAGTTATCTCAGTTAGTGGATTTCAGTGATTTTGAAATGAGACAGAGACTGAGATACAATTTAGATGCATTCTATCTTGGTTGCTATTGCCCTCTGCATTCAACTAGATGAGCATGTTGCTGGGATTAAATTCACTGCAGGAAGGAAGAGCTGGAGATAAAGGATGTATCTTACATCTCTAGTGCATTGCTCCCTGAAGAAAGAAAGAGTCAATTCAACTTGCCCAAAGCAGTTATCCTGATCCCTGACCCCAGTTGCCCCTGAACCAGGTGACTGATTCTCTCTGGCTTATCAGTTCATGCCCATATTCCACAGTCATTCACTAAAGTGAACGTACTTATTTACTGCCCCAATTGTACATGCTTTCCCATAATTCTTACCTCCGTGAAAATACCAGTTTATTATCTAGTTCAGAACAGGGAGCACTTACTCTTTGATTCCTTATTTCCCCCATCTCTCCACAAAATCAACCTAGTGCTGGTGTTTTTCTGAAAACTCTATGCCATCATATCCTTTTTTATTGATTAATTTGTAATATTTAAGAACCTAGGCTTCCTGTTTTCTTCTCTCTGCATTGTTGTCATGGGAAAGTGGATAATACTGTGGATTCATATCAAATCTTAAAAATTTACTGGTATTCTCTATAGCGGTACAATAAGCTGCTCTTTCTAATGTCAGCTATCACGTAGTTCTCTATTTTAATTATATATATAATAATATTTTAATTATATATATTTTAATTATATATAATTATGTTTTAATTTTATATATAATTATATTTTAATATATAATTGTTTTGTTTTGGGTAAACCCATCATTGCAAACCTGATCCAAATCACTGGCATCTTGTTGCACTCCTTGGAAAGTCTTGCTTATATTCTGTGGTCTTCTTATGTCCTCAGAATCTATCCTGGCTATAATTATACAATGATATAGTTTATAAATCACCCTTATATAATGCTCTTAAGATTTTATATTTATTTATATTGGTATCCGTGAGCCGTGTGAGCCAAGAACGAGTCCCATTTTTACTATGCTCAGCAAATACTTTATGTCTTGCTTCTCCCAGCTATCCAGCCTAAGTCACTTCTCTCTCCCCCTTCCACACACTTTCTCCATCCACAATGACTTTCTTTCACATGTGCAAATGTGCTTGGCTCCTCCCTTTCCCAGGGTCTTCCCACACACTGTTTTTTCTGTCTAAAATACCCTTCCCTCCATGTTTTCCCTCACCAGTTTAACTCACTCTTAAGCCACCTCTTCTCCAAATAAACTGTGGTTTTATTTGAAAAAGAAAATACCAGGCTATTTATGTCTCCACTGCTTGCTATTTTTACAAAATAGTCCTTCTCCCAACCCACATCTTATTACTGTGTCCGAAGTTTGCGAGAAACTTTCCCATCTTGGAACTTTTTCAGGCCGACTTGGATAGCTAACCCTCCTCCTGTTTCTGTGGATTGTGATCTAATTTTACCCTTCTTATTTCAATTAAAGCCTCACGAGAGATATTTCTGTATTAAATTTCTTCTTACTAATGAAAATATTAACCTAGTGACATTGATTTAGTCAATAGTCCAGCAAGAATGCTGTGCTGAGTTCCCTGGACATTGAGTTTCAAAATTCCAGGGCAACCTGAAGCTCAGACTTTCCTTTTATTGCTTAACTTTAGTGATTGTCTCCAATGACCCAGAGCACAAACATTTGTAGTAATTACTTGCTTAATTGAACACACCCATACCTCCCTTTAGAGTCAAACTATTTTTTGCTAGATCCATATATTTTTCTCTTGAGATTTTGAGTGGGGATTGTAGAAGAAAGGGAAAAACGAAGTCAATTTTTTATGTTTGTTATTCTCATATAATAATATCTATGAGTAATGAAATTCTACCTGCTGGCATTTTCCCCCCACAGAAATGTGGGCCAATTTTTGCTTTTACCAATGGCAAAGGCCATAATAACTTTATGTATGAAAAACTTGTAGGAACAATATTTCTTCAAGAGCATTCTGGGAAGTTTTTATACTACAGTCTCAGTAAGTGGGTAAAGTTTCACAACACCTCACCAAACTTGATTTAACTACCCACTTTAGTGTCTACAATATTCAGGACCAGCTAGCTATTAGCACAGATTTCCAGCATTCATAAGATTGATAATGAGTTAGACATTATTACAACTATTTTATTTTTGTTCATCAAAAAATTAAGAAAAAAAGACTTCCTTTCAGAGCTTCAACAAGATCAGTTTATTAGTGAAGATGCCAGGTAAGCATTTCCCTGGGGCTTACTTCCTTGTATATAGGGTTATTATGAAAGACTCCTCAGACTGACTCTATAATAAAGTAAACAAAATAAAAATATAATGGCATACGAATGTTGTCAGTAGTCAGCTGCTGTATATTTATGGATGACTCCATCTGCACTGATAATTCAGGTTCTTGAAATCCGTTGTTCATATCAGCTTAGCCCTGAGCTGCTGCCACTGTCCTCTGAAGTGGCTGATCTCAGTATGACACACTTACAAGAGAGGGGTGGAGAACAGTGAACTAGTTCTCAGTCCCTCCCTCCCTCCCTCCCTCCCTCCCTCCCTCCTTCCCACCTTCCTTTCTCCTTCTTTCTCTATCTCCTTCCCTCCCTTTCTCCTTCCCTCCCTCTTTACTTCCTAATCCTCCCTCCTTCTTTACAGCCTTCTTATTTTTCCCTCCTTTTCTTTGTAGTCTAACAAGTTGATTATATATATCCAGTATTTATTTTTAGTTTTGTTTAAGAAGTCTTTTCTATTGTCAGACGATCAACGTTAAATATACTTTATCTGAAATATATGTATATGCATATGCACATATAATTTCATTACCATTTTACTTAAAAAAAAACCTTTAATATATTGCTGTGTTTTAATGGTGTATTTTCTCTCTGTTTCTCTGTCTCTGTCTCTTTGTCTCTCTTTCCCTGTCTGTCTCTCACCCCTTCCTCTCTTTTCTTTTTCTGTTTTAGGTACATGGTTTTACCTTCTGTGGTTGTTTTGTTTTTTAAAACACAAAAGAAAAAATGAATAAATGTGATTATGATTTCTTTTTCTGAATTCTAAGCAATTTTCTTAGCAAAGGAATCTGCATTCAGCTTCTCTGGGACACTGGTTTTGTAAATATGTGTGTCTTGTGACACACACAGTTAATTCATGAAGATTTATAGCTATGTCAAAATGTAGTTCCTGCTGTCAATGAACTCAACTAGTAATATTTTTGAAATGTATGTATTAACTATGCATTGTAGGTATATATTCTTCTCTTCTCCAATTTTATATAAAATGTCTCAAACAACGGCTAATACATTTTCATGGATAATGCTCAAATATTCCAGGTGCTTAATAAATAAAATCAAGTGAAACAAGAAAATAAAGTAAGTCAGAGGGAACAATTAATTCTGTGAGAGGGAAATTGAGAAGGAATTGCCTTTTCTAGACAAGGTGATATCTATGTTTGGCTTTGAAATATCAGGCCTTTTCCAGGACAGCAAGGCACGGGAGGCAGTTGCTAAGCTAATAGATGTTTTACACTACTCTGTGTCCCTCACACTCCCAAATGTATGAATTCTGGGCTATGCATTCTCTACTCCAAGCCAGCCTTGATAGGCTCACTGGAATATTATTACCATTCTATTCACACACTCCCAGACCTAGCTTTGCTCACAGAGATTACACACAAGCTCACTCTGGTGAGTGCAGCAAATCTCTACTTATGCTGACACCAAAGTTTCTGGCTTAAGTGGTGCAGGCAGACTCAGGAGTGTGAGGACAGTCCAGGAGACCAAGTCAGGAGGTACATCTCTGTGCTTTCTTGATTAACACTGAATTAAAGTCACTTTCATCTCTCAGTTGATAAATCAAAAATGGATTTAGCAACTCCTCATATCTGGTCTGAAATCAACCAAATTATGAAAAAAGCCAAAATCAGAATTATATTCTAGAGTCTAGAAAGAGTCTAAAATCTTGTATTAGATACCTAATCAGGGAGAGAAGTCTCCTTACCTATACACACCCCAAACACAAGCAATATAAAAGGAAAAGACAAGATGGTCTTCTTAAAAATGCCCCAGTCTCATAGAAATGTTCTCCATTGTGAATTACCTACATGAACCCCAGGAAAGAGAATTAAAAAGGACCATCATGAATATGATCAACGGAGTCAAGATTTTTAAGAGGATGCAAGCAAACCATTCATTGAGATTAAAGAGGAATAAACTTTTTAGTGAAGTCAAAGAAGACACAAATATGTGGTTGAGTGAAATCACAAAGTGCAGAAAAACTGAATTCAGTAGAGGCATAGACTTCTGAAGAAAATTCTAGCTGAAATAAAGACAAAATTGAAAACTCAGAGAACTCAGGAGAAACATTTGCCAGAAGAATGGATCAATTAGAAGATTGACTTTCAGGACTTGAGAATAAAATAGATGGATTGTAACACTCAATCAATGAATATAACAATTGAAAAACAGAGAAAATGAATACAAAGTCACTTCGAGACTGCATAAACGATCAAGACTACACATGGAAGAAAAAGGAGGGGAGGAGAAAGAGGAAGAAGAGGAGAAGGATCATCATCATTCAAGTCAATGGCAAAGATGATGATATTCAAAGAGCAGATCTTCAACAAGGTCATAGAGAAAAGACACCCATGCGACAAAAATAAAGGAATCACATGTAACATAAAATATGACTAGGAAAGAAACTTTCCATAGCACACTATAAAGTTAAAACAGCAATAAAGCAGAACAAAGAGAGGGTGTGATGGTTTACTTATGCTTGGCACTAGTAGAAGGTGTGGCCTTGTTGGAGGAAGTGTGTCACTCTGGGGATGGGCTTAGAGAAATTCCTCCTGGTTGCCTGAGGATGCTCAGTCTGTTCCTGGCTTCCATTGGATGAAGATATATAACTCTCAGCTCCTCCTGCACTATGCTTACCTGGATGCTGCCATGCTTCTGCCTTGATACTGGACTGGACCTCTGAACCTGTAAGCCAGCCTCAATTAAATGTTCTTATTTATAAGACTTTCCTTGGCATGATGTCTGTTCACAGCAATAAAACCCTAACAAACACAGAAGTTGGTACCAGGAGTGGGGTATTGCTGTGGTAGGTCTGACCATGCTTTTGTTTAGAAGAATGTGGATTTGGGGACTTTAGATTTGGAAAGCTGTGGAAGGCTTTAAATGGAGCTTAATGGGCTATCCTAGTAAGAATATGGAAGACTTTGTTACTGAGAGTGATTTGAAATGTGCTGACTTGGATCAAGTGGTTTCAGTGGAGAATTTCAGTATGTGGCCAAGAGACTGTTTTTGTAGTATTTTGGTGAAGAACATGGCTGCTTTTTGTCCTTGTCTGAAGAGTCTGCCTGAGTTAAGATGAAGAGATTTAGATTAATTGCTTTGAAAAAGGAAGTCTCAAAACAGCCTGGTGTAAATTCTGTTGTGTGGTTACTAAAGCTCACCCTTATAAAGAGCATTTTAATGAAAAGGAGCAAGTTAATAAGGGAAAGATTAAAAAAATATATGGTTTGTATATTAAAGGGACACCAAGAAGTGAAATGGAGCTAAATCCTGTGTTCAAGAATTTCAAATTGAATTAAGGGATGTTGGGGCAACACCCACCCAGCTAAATTAGCTCCAGGCAATTTAGTACAAACCTTTAATCCTAGGAGGCAAAAGTACGTTGTAGATCTCTGAGTTCGAGACCAGACAAGAATAGAACAAGTTCTAGGTGAAGAAAGCTTAAACCCAGATGTGGTAGTACACACCTTTAATCCCAGGAGACTGGCATAAAGATCTTTAAATTCAAGGTCAATCTACCAAGAAAGATCCAGGACAGCCAAGTTTAGGTAGTGAAGGAGTTAGAAAAGAGGAATCTGGTGATAATGTACTAGAACAAGGGGTCATGTTCCAGCTCCTGCAAGCAGCAGAACTTGGCAGCTTTGGCCATGTGGCTCTGTCCTTATATTTTAGATGAGGAGACTACTGGGACAATTGATGCTGATTAGCTGGAGCTAAGAAATTAGTAATGATTAAGAAGAGACCATAGTCACTGAGGTGAAATCTTCTGGGAAGTGTTTTCTGAGAGGACAAAAACTATGTTCCAGAGATAGCCAAGGTTGTACCTCATGCTGCAGCTGTACTTGGTAATGTGTAAGAATCACCCAGGTGGTACTGGTTTTGAAGGCATGAAGGCATCATAAAGAACAGATGAGTCTTGGAACTGTGAGAGGCCATGAAAGGCCATTGGTGAAAGTGCAGCCTCAGCTGTAGTTGACAATCCAGGAATGAAGGGATCATGCAAAGGATTTGAGGCTTGACACCATGAAGGGAGCCTATGAGAGGCTATTTGTGAAGCCTAGTTGCAACGGAAGACCCCAGTATATTAGAGATGCCAGTACCATGGGTTGATCACCAAGAGCAACAGCAAAGATGTAGTGGATCAACCTGAGCTTGAAGTGCTACAGAGGGCAGAGCTGGACAAGTGAAGCCAGCCCACGGAGGAGCCCAAAAGATCATGTGTGGATCCCAGACATTGAAACGAAAAGCTGTAACATTGAAATTGCCTTGGAGACCCAAAGATGTTAAAGATGCCAGAGCGGTGGGATATGTACAAAAAAAAAAAAAAAAAAAAAAAAAAAAAAAAAAAATAGCTGCTAACAGGGAGTGGAACCAGCCCAGGAGAAAGAAGTTTGTTGTCATCAACAAAGATGAAAAAGGAGTTGAAAATCTGAAGACTGCTTTGACATCAGGCATGGAGATGGCAGAATTTGGAGTTTGCCCAGCTGGTTGCCTGACTTAATTCAGGGATTACAGTTAAGTGATTGGATGGATCTCGGAAGAGACTTTGAACTTTGGACTTTTAACATTGTTGATACTGCTACAGACCATGGGGACTTTGGAAGTTGGACTAAATGTACTTTTTATTATGCTGTGTTTAGGTGTGGCCCCCACAGACTCATGTGTTTGAACAAGCCTATGGGGACCAGGGAGTGGAATGTGATGGTTTGCATATGCTTGGCCCAGGGAGTGGCACTAGTAGAAGGTGTGGCCTTGTTGGAGGAAGTGTGTCACTCTGGGGATGGGCTTGGAGACACTCCTCCTAGCTGCCTGAGGATGCTCAGTCTATTCCTGGCTTTCTTTGGATGAAGATGTAAAACTCTCAGCTCCTCCTGTGCCATGCCTGCCTGGATGCTGCCATGCTCCTGCCTTGATACTGGATTGAACTTCTGAACCTGTAAGCCAGCCTCAATTAAATGTTCTTATTTATGAACTTTCCTTGGTCATGGTGTCTGTTTACAGCAATAAGACCCTAACTAAGACAGAGGGTATTGAAGACTTCAAGAGAAAGATTATGAGTTACATATAAAGGAAAACCTATTAGAATAATAGTGGATTCTCAGTAGAATTAAAAGTCATAAAAGCCTGTAGCAATGGGATCCAAGTTCTAAATGACCACAGATGCCACTATACCCAGCAAAATTATCTACTGCAGTTGAAAGAGAAAGAAAAAAAGAGAGAGAAACAGTCTGTAAGAATTTGTGTTCACTAAACCTGCCAGTAAGACCTTAGACCTAAGAGAAGCAGAAAGAAAACAAACAAAACTGTAGTTACTGAAACACAAAGTAAGGCTAAAGAAATATTCTGTAAGGTGGAATCTCAGGGTCATTTTGATTTGTATTTGTCTGATCACCAAGGATTTTGAACATTTCTTTAGGCGATACTCAGCCATTCGAGATTCCTCTGTTGTGAATTCTTGGTTTAGTTCTATACCCCATTTTTTATTGGGTTGTTTGGTTTTTTTTTTTTTTTTTTTTTTTTGTGGTTAGCTTCTTGAGCTCTTTATATATTTCGGTTATTGGATGATTTTTTTTTCCCCTGTAGGTTGTTGATTTGTCTTATTGTCTTTACCCTTCAGAAGCTTTCCAGTTTCATGAAGTCCCATGTATTAATTCTTGATCTGAAAGCCTGAGCCATTGGAGTTCTGTTCAGGAAATTTTTCCCTGTGTGAATGAGTTCAAGGTTTCTACTTACTTTCTCTTCTGTTTAATTCAGTGTATCTGGTTTTATGTTGAGTAGAAAGTAAAACAAGGAAACCAATAACTGTGGGTTACACTGTCCACACAGAGAGAGGCTAAGAGGCACTCTGCCGCTCTGGATACTGAGGAAACAGGCCCCAGATGGGCTATGCACATCACCAGCTTCTGTGTCCTCAGTGCAGTGTAGATGTTCCTCACACACTGCTTCCTGCAGAATTCACACCTAGTCCCAGTAACAAGGATGTCTCAGTGGGGATGGTGAATTTGATAAATATTAGTTGAATAAATAAATAGAGAACCTGGAGATGCCTGTTACAGAAGTTAGAGGAAGGCAATCAAGTCATTATTATCTCTTAGAAACAGGCATGGTATTTTCAGAGTTTAAATAAATGAGAACCGTTACTGTGCACAGCACATGAGGTATGATGCGTGCGGAATTTCACTCACACTGGCTGACACATGGCAGAGTTGGCTTGGTTTCCATGGGTGCATCAAAGAACACCTAGTCTGGGCTTCTCTGTTTTGACTGTGGGACATTCCGTATTGCCCACCAAGCGGGACTGGAAGTAACTTTCATCTGTTTCATTAATTGAATACTTCATTTGGTAGTGTGCTGGAACACACTGTCTGAAAAGAGTAGGATCCAATGGCTGTGATCAAAATGAGCAGTTTTAAATAGATCTTTTTGTGTTCTGCAAGAAAAGGGGAGAAAATTCAACTCTTTTTTTTTTTTTTTGGCAAAATGCCTGAGGCTCTATTACTAATTTATCAGTATTACGGTGCATACCCCGCTTGCTTTCTGTGATTCTCTTGTTCTTACTGTCCTGGCCTTTATGTCTCTGCTCTACATCGGGATTTTGAGTGTTTCTCTCCCTTACAGCACCTGTCCCGAGATGAATTATTTCAGTCATCACTGTCCAGGGAGCCTTCGAAAGTTCCTTTGTTGGTCATCATGTTCTATACCCTGATTATAGGACCACATTAGTAACAGACTTCCATTGTGTTCCAGAAAGCTGCTCCCCATCCCCACCCACCCCTACCCTCCACTTGTATGTTTCCCATGAATCCATTTTTCTTGAGTTTTGGCGTGATCCTCAACAGCCACGCTGCCGATTTATTCTTCTGGCATGAAAGAGGAAGAGGGATTACGTTTCTCCTCCCTGCCCTTTCTGATTTGTTCAAATCTGTTAGCTATTCTGAGGGGAATCATCCCAATGTGTGTCACAAGCACTGTCAATTAGGTTAATAGACAGGCAGGCAAGGCCCTGGCACCAAACTGTGTCATTTGCCAATGCCAGAATCTACAGCATGAAAGCTGGACAGGCAGAATCTCTCTGACTCATGGCTTGTTCTTTGTAATATTCTGCACTGTGATTTTTGACAGAGGAAGAAAGGAATCAGGACAAAACAAAGGAAGGGAAAACTTATTTTTCTTCCACAAGCTAATGGCCTGGTTCCTATTGGCAACATAGTAACCGACTTATAAGACAAACATAATTCAAATTATGTAGCATTTTAAATTCAATTTGAAGATAATATTTCTTTGGAGTAAATTGTTTCATTTTAGAGATAAAAATATGAACACAAGGAAGATATGAATAGTGACATAAGCGTTTTCCAATGCAAACAGGTCCCATTACTTGTGTGAGTTCAAACAATTAAATTTATTGACAACATTCAGCATTTCTGAAATATACACATTTAAAAACTACATCTTACAAATGTAAATTACTGCATACGGCAAGGAGCATATGATAATTTCCTGTAAGCGATCACATACACAAGATCCTTAACTATAAATTGGACCCCTAAATTATCACATGGCAAAGGCAATGCTAAGATACAACTTAAAAGTTAGGGCTACCTTGTGTTTCTTATCCACAAATAAGCTGAAGGCACAAACTGTCAAATTATCACACACACACACACACACACACACACACACACACACCCTCACACACAATGTAGGGATGCCCTACCTACGCAGCTTAGCTTACAACACACAGAAATTTCTACAATAAACAAGCTCCATTCGGTCTGAGTCTTGTCTTTAAAAATGTAAAAACTTTGTGCATGAAAATTTTCTTGTAAAATTAACATCAAGTAATAACAATGAATGTGTGTTCAAGTTATTCAGCACACAGCCTCAACCAATGGCTCTCCTGAAGGTCAATCAACATTTAAAGAAATAGACTTGAAAAATACTCTTGATTCTCTAACTGCTGAATCCCAGGATGTGCTGGAGCTCAGTTTTCACATACACATGCCAATGGGAAGTTGTAGTCAATGTGCACACAGTAGATCTTCAGTCAGAAGTTCTGTGTTCCATGCATACATTTGGGAAAAGTGAAGTTTAGAGTCATTTAATGCACAGTAGGCTCTTCGTTATGACTTACTTCAGGGGTTATCACAGTGGGAGAACTGTAAAGACACACCATGTGTATTGGATGTGATAAAAATTAATACCACGTCGAAAGGAAAGCTGAACCCAGTGGGGCAGAAAACTACAGCTGACTGAAATATTGTGTTACTTATTTCGCTGTTGGGTTAAAAACACGAGGAAAAGCTGCATAGTGCATTTTAATCATGATAGTCACTGTTTCTGTTGTTATAGACCTAAAATTGCTTAGGCATTTTTAAAATTAAGAGCTCATTTTTTTTTTTTTGCTGTGATTTAGTTTAAAACTTCAAGGTACTCTGTATTTACAGTTATGTGTTCAGAAAACAAGAGGAAATTCTCATTTCTTATTTCTTCATTAGAAATACCCACTTCTGAAGGCACACTGTATTTCCCCCTTTCTATCTTTGCAGCTTCCTAGGACTCCTTGTGTTCTATCCTGTTTATACAGTGCCAGACACACCACTGCTACTTAGAAAACAGTTGACCCAGCAGATGCTGGTGAGTATGCAGAGAAAGAGGAACACTCCTCTACTGTTGGTGGGGTTGTAAGCTGGTACAACCACTCTGGAAATCAGTCTGGTCAGAAAATTGGACATAGTACTACCTTAAGACCCAGTTATTCTACTTCTTGGCATATACCCCAAAGATGCTCCAACATAGAATAAGGACACATGCTCCACCATGTTCATAGCAGTCTTATTTATAATAGCCACAAGCTGGAAAGAACCCAGATGTCCTTCAATAGAAGAATGGGTACAGAAATTGTGGTACATTTACACAATGGAGTACTATTCAGCTATTAGAATCAATGACTTTATGAAATTCCTAGGAAAGTGGATGCATCTCGAGAATATCATCCTGAGTGAGGTAACCCAGTCACAAAAGAACAGACATAATATGCAGTCACTGATAATTGGATACTAGCTCCAGAAAGGTCTGAATACCCAAGAAACAGCTCCCAGATCATGTGAAGCTCAAAAAGAAGGGAGGCCAAAATGTGGAAGCCTCAGTCATCCTTTAAAAAAAATAATAAGTGTATAGCACCCTTTCAGCATTTGATACACCTAGACTTTAAACCATTAATAATTCAAGAGCTAAGAATGCAGCCTTGTGGCAATCCTTGGTATTTAAAAACCATCATGTTTAATCTTTACACACCAAGAAAACTTTGACTATTTACATGTTACATTTGTCTTATATGTAATTTATGCTTATTGTAACTAGTAAGTTTTCAATGCATACTATTAAAGCTTTTAAAAAGTCAAGTACTGAAAAAATATATTCATATAATTTTATGCAGAAAAAGCAACAACAACCAAAAAAAAAAAAAAAAAAAAGAAAAAAAAAACAAAAAACAAAAAACCAGACAGTCGACCCTTCAGACCAACAGTATGTAAGGAAAAATCCATCAGCTAAATACACAGTCAACTCTCAAAGGCATAGCAAGCTGCAGTTGCATGGTGGTGGTTGGGATTTCAAGAGTGAGTGAACAGCTTCAGAGGTCTTAGGGACATGTGACTTCAGGGAAGCGTAACCAGGAGAGTCCTTCTCAGCGGAGAAAATGGCCATCGAATGAGAACATCCTACTCTCTAACAATAGTGGGTGACACTCATGCTGTCCCTTCTCCAATGTCCATGCAGCTGTGAGATTTCCTTTTCAGTGACTCAGAGTGTAATCTCATGCCATGTCCTGTTTAGAGAAAACCCCTTGACCTTCCACTCCATACAGATTCTCTTTAGTTTTGCTCTTCTCGTTTAAGACTCGAGCAAACCAGTGTGTATTTCCACCATCCAGTTACCTTCATTTGTCACGTGTAACTCACAGCCATCCTTAAACTCCATCGAAGCAAGAGAAACATGTAGAATTTGTCTCTCTGGCGATGCCTTATTTCATTTAACATAATGATTTCTTATTGTTCCTGTTTTCCCGAAAATGTCATGATTTGCCTTTTAAATGGCAGCATATAATTTTATTATATGTACAGCACACACACGTATAAAATGGATATGCATGATATGATTTGACAGATGCTTTCATACCATGACTTTGTGAACAATGTTGCAATGAATATGAGAGTGTAGAACACCCTTTGAGATGTGGACTTACTTCCCTTAGGTATGTCTACAGAACATTGATTGGTGGATCACTCAGTTATATTTTTATTTGCTGCATTAAGAACTGCATTAGTTACTAATAGTGATGATTATAAAATAACATTTTAGTATATTTTTTAAAAGAGCTGTAGTTTGAAAAAACTGATCACAGAATTACATCCACTATTTGAATCTTGACACAATCAGTACTTTTTTTTCTTTTTCTTTCTTTCTTTTTTTTGCTTTTTTTACATCTAGATGAGTTGGCAAAACCACAGATATATTATACCCTTCAACTGGAGAGAAGTCTTTTATTAATTTGGGGAAATAATATTGAACCTTGGCTAAGCTACGGTTTGTTGAAGTCTAAACTCCCGTGGGGAACTGACCTAAGGAATAAAGACAATCAATGGTACTGGCAGCAGCTAAGAAGTAAACTTTCCCTTGGGCTGACCTACTGCATATTTCATATAATAAATATGAATAAATAGAGGGATAGCAATGAAACACTTCATTGGGCTTTCTCAGTCCAAATCCAAAGATGATAGGATCTGACACAATTTGGAGGTGCCAAGGGATTGGTGTGTTACTAGCTGTTGCTTGGGCTGTGGGATTTTAGCAGGCCCTTATACTGAATGTCTGTGATAGATAGAGAAGAAGTGGTGCTTTGGAGAGGAGGCGAGGAGGCTCTGATTGTCAGAGGCAGATGAGAGCTGCAAGTGGAGATGGGATCTCCAACCCCCTGGTTTATCTTCCTGTGTTCACGTGATCTCAGCAAGTGTAATTCCTTCCCCACTGTGGTCTGTCAGGATAAAGCCTTGTGGGACGTTCGTTCATCTTCTCATTGTGTTCTTTGTGATACATGAAGACTCTTTTGGGAACTTCTCACAGTGAGTTTCACAAAGAAGAATATGCTGTTAATCAAGACGTGGCTAGCTCCAAGAGTTTACCAGCTATCAATCCACTTTACTGCTATGGAACTTGCTGCCACAGCAAATCTGCAAATGACAGTAAGTAAGTAAGTAAGTAAGTAAGTAAGTAAGTAAGTAAGTAAGTAAGTAAGTAAGTAAGGTAACTAACTAACTAACTAACTAACTAACTAACTAGTTAACTAACTAACTAAATATCATTTGGATTAATGCCTGCTGCAACTTCAAGGTGAGGGCAGGACTAATGGATCTCTGAGGTGCCATTTCTGGCTTGGATATGATATCTGGCCTAAAAGATGTCTGGACCTATCCAAGTACATCTTAAACATTCCCTTCATTCTTTTCTTGAGGCCTCCAGCACAGTCTTCGTGTAAGCTCACATTCTATATATAGCTTTTCCTTTCCTTTTCTTCTCATAGTTTTGGTTGGGGAGCCTTCATCTGTTTTTCACAATGGCTGTTCTATTTTAAGTTCCTACCAAGAGCGTATGATTCTCCATTGATTGTCTATCCTCATGAAAGTTGCTATCATGTTTTGATCATAACCATTCTGACAGGTATCTTAGTGATACCTCTTTGGTTTTAATTTTCTGTCTTTGATGATGAATGACAGGACACATCTTCTTCCATAATGCCTTTGGAAATGAGTGTCAGTTTGGCCCTTTGTTTAAAGATTAGGTTGATTTTATTTCTGTTGTTGCTTATACATCTGGCCATTAACTCTCTGTCTGATGGATGTTTCACAAGTATGTGCTTCCATCCCTTAGGCTGCTGTTTTCATCTTGTGATGTCCCTTTCAGGGGTGATGGTTATTAGTTTGATGCTGCCCTACTTCTCTGTGTTCTCTTTTGTCTTTTGGCAGTTGGGGTGAGATCCAAATTAACTATAAGCAAGGCCAATGTCAAGAAAGCTTTCTCTGGTTCCCTTGTGGAGGTTTTGCTTTTTCTGGCCTAATACTTAAATCTTCAACCAATTTGGTGTTGATTTTTATGAATAATGCATCCAATTTCATTATTTTTCATGCAGATATCCAGTTTCCCCAGAAGTATTAGCTGAAGAATTTGCCCATTCTCGTTTATACGTTCTCAGTGCTCTTGTTGAACGTTGTTGACCACATACACTTAGTTACTCAGAGCTGATTATAGATTAATAAGAGTTTATTTCTAGGTTCTTTGCATGGTTGTTTTTCTGCCTTTATGCCAGTAACAGGCTATTTGAATTGTTGCATCTCTGTAGGGAAGCAAGAACTGCTTTTCCAACTTTGGTCTTTTCTGTCAAGAGTTGGAAGCTGCTCAGTATTTTTTGGGTCTGGGTGAATTTTTAGTGTCTTTCTTATCTTTGTAAAGGTGACATTGAGATTTTAGGTTTCAAAACTGAACTAATTGATTTCCTTGTAGTGATTGAACATGGGAGCTCCCTCATACCAGACAGCTATTTTGCAGCTGAACCTCATTTCTCCACTTGCGCAGGCACTTTCTTGATGCTGGATATCATTTGGGGTCATCTGTGAATCTTAGCAATATTATTTGTTCATGAATATATGAAACTTTCTCCAATTTCATAATTATTTCGGTTTAGGAATATTTTTATGTATTTATCTCGCAGAACTTTAACCCACCCAGTTAAATTTATTTTTAAGTATTTGATATATTTTTAAAATCATGCATATGACTGCTTTCTCTTATCTCTTTCAGACAAGTTTTTGTTAATATAGATGACAAGCAAATATTATATATGTATTTCACATACTATAACTTTACTATTAGTTGCAAATGTTTATTGTAAAACTTTTTTTTTTTTAAAGTGTGGATTCTTTAGAAACGTAAGGTCATGTTAAGTCCAAATGAACAATTTTACTTCTTTTTTTCAGATTTGCATATTATTACTTTTTTCTCATGTGATTCTTTGCTAAAATTTAGAGTACTTTGTTGAGGGATTATGGCAAGAGTGGGAAACCATATCTTTGAGAAAAAGCTTTTTATACTTTTTATATTGATTATCATTTCACTGTGGTCTTTTCATAAGTAGCCTTTAGATATGTTCAGCAAATTTCTTCCCATACGATTGAGCATTTTATTATAAAAGGATTGCTGGACTTTATCAAATGCTTATTTTCTGCTTAGATGTTGATATGGTTTCATTTTTATTCTGTGAATGTGGTGTATTGTATTAATTTGTATATGTTAAGTATAAGTGTTTTCAGGGATAAATTTACTTTGGTCAGAGTAAGTATTCCTTTGGGTTTATTGCTGAATTTGACTTGCTAGTATCTTACTGAGAAAGTTTGTGTTCATTTTTGAGTTACTGGATTTCACTTTTCTTGTGGTGTCTTTATGTGACTTTAGTGTCAGAGTGAGTAGAGCCTCATAAGATGAGTTTAAAAATATCTGTTGTACTGGGCTGGAGAGATGGCTCAGTGGTTAGAGCACTGACTGCTTTTCTAGAAGTCCTGAGTTCAATTCCCAGCAACCACATGGTGACTCACAACCATCTGTAATGGGATCTGATGCCCTTTTCTGGTGTGTCTGAAGACAGCTACAGTGTATGAGCATACATAAAATAAATAAAAATTAAAAAATATATCTGTTTTATTTTGGGAGAAGGGTAATAAGAAACTTCAAGAAGACAGATGATTATTTTGAAAATACTCAATAGAAGGGTCATACCACCTCCTAGTTGACCCCCATCCTGGTGTCATGCAAATGAGCAAAATAAGCCTAAGATGTTCAGTGCCATAGGAACATGGCTGGCGAACCACTACTGAGATGACCCCTGCCTGGTGCCATGCAGCGTGGGCAGGACATGACACCAGGCAGCAGGAGGCTCCATTCAGATGAGCAAGTAAGCAGAAGAGATGGAAGAAAAGGAGGAACAGAAGGATGTGTGCACAATGAACAGAGGCAAAAGCGCATATTCGAGGATAGTGTGGGCCGGCCTTCGTCAGTCACCTAAGGCTATGGTAAGTTCTGAGCCTGTGCCGCTGCTGGGGGCCATGTTAGTTTTGTGACCCTGCAGCAGAGGTCTGTTACCACCAAAAGGGAGGCATAGTCTCTGGTCTGGGCTGCCCCCTGGGGCCATGCTGACCTGAGGGCTGTGCAGGGCTGACCCCACCCCTCTCTTGGCACCATGGGAGTATTGGCCTCAGAGACAGCTGGAAAGCTAGCCCTGCCCCTCACCTGCCGCAGCACTCAGGAACATGTGCCTTGGAGCCAGCCTGGGTAGCACAGGAGAGCTGGCTCCCGGACAGGGGTTGTGTGGGAGCCAGCCCCAAGGGCATGAGAGCAGGGGAGCTGCTACTTAGCTCACCACTTCAAATTTTCCTCCGGAACTGATCCTCCAACCTCCAACTCACATTGGATGGTTTAACCAGATATCTGGCGATAGCTTGGCCTGGCCAAGATGAGACAAAATTACACATGTTGCATGTTATCATTAAATGTGAAAGCTTAAAATGTTTCTATGTGATCTGCAAGAAATATTGGTCTGTAACCTTCCTCTCCGGAATATTTATCATCCAGTTTATGTGTCTGGGCAATGTTGGCCTTCGCCACTTTCTTGGAGGCAGTTATGTAAGAATGGTGTTATTTATTTTTTAAACACTTGGTAAAATTTACCAAGTGGATTTTTTTTCTTTCTTAGAAGACTTTAAATTGTGACTTTGACTCTTTTAATAATAGATCATCTGGTTTTTCTTGACTGAAATATGAATTATATACTTTGTCAAAGAAATTTCTCCATTGTCTATGTTGTTGAAGTTATCGGTGTGACTTTTTTTCAGTATGATCTTAATATCTTTTTTTCACTTTTAGTGAAATTGTCCTTTCTTCTTCAGTGTTCCCTTTTCATTTCCTGTGGTTAGCCAGAAGCCAGAGTGGTAGTATTTCTCCGGACTCTTTCAAGAGAGACTTCCAGTAACTTTTATTAGAGCTTATTATTATATTTTATTTTATCATTATTGTTAATTTAATATGGAACCGACTTTTTACATTAGTCTTTTTATGTAAGTATATATGATGGCTAATTGTATGCCAAGCTAGAATCACCTGTCATAAAGGAGACTCAATTGAGAAAATGCCACGATAAGATCAGGCTGTAGGCAAGCCTGCAGGGCATTTTCTTAACTACTGTTTGATGTTGAAGGTTCAGTTCTTTGTGGTTGGTGCTACTCCTGAGCTATGGTCCTGCTTCTGTAAGACAGCAGACTAAGTTGTAGGGGCAGTCCAGTAAGTAGTACCTTTTCACAGCTTCCCTATAAACTTCTGCTTCTGGGTACCTGACCTGTTAGAGTTCTTGTTTTGACTTCCTTCAGTGATGGGCTACCTAATGCAAAAGTGTAAGCCAAATAAACTCTTTCCTTCCTAAGTTGGTTTTGGTTATAGTGTTTCATCATTGCAATGGTGACACTAAGACAGTATACAGAAAAAAACAGCATATATAAAATTTGATCATAATTTTACATAGGTACTTGGAGGTCATCCAGGAACAAGGAGGCACCACATTGATTGGTTATGTCTTTACTCTTGCTTTTGGATCTATTGACTAGAAGTTTCTTAACATTGTTAATCTCAATGAAATAGACTATGGTTTCATTATTTCACATTTTTTTTTGTATTTCATGAAACTGTTTTATATGTTTTCCTTTCTTCATATGACACTGAGTTTTATTGGATCTTATTTACCTGACTCCGCAAGTCAAAGATTTATATAGTTGATTTTTAAATATTTATTATTTAACATATAGGAAACTTTTTTCTTGATGATTATATATATGTGTAAAAGTGTATTCAGTCTGCTTACCATAACACGCTCTCTCCTTTGTTTTCCCTCCTACTCCTGTGACCCCTTTCCCTACCTACTATTCTCACAATCATGTCTTTTATTTTACCATTCACATTTGGAGACTCACTGAGATTAACTAAGATTGTCCTTGTGACCAAGCTGTTAAAATTATTCATTCCAGACTGGTGAGCTACTCTGTAGACACAAAACCGGCACCAATGGCTGCCCCTACCTAAGAATTTATCAGTAGCCATTCTTCCAGCAGTAAGGGTTAGGGCCTCATGAGCCCCCTTCTGATGTGTTATTGACTCTTGGTGTGCCAGTTTTCTGCAGGTACTGTAGCCACTCACAGATGCTCTGAGATCCTGATGGCATTGGCTCTGGAGACATCATGCTTTCAAGACACATTGTCCAAGTGTTCTATCCTTTTTACTCTTCTTCTGCAGTGATCCCCGAGGCTTAGATAGGCTATGAAGTATACTTTGTCAGGTATTAGTGCAGTCATCAAGTCATACACTCTCTTTCACTATCGGAATGCATTACATAGGTAAATTCAACATTATTCACGGACTTTAATTTTTTTTGACAAGCATTAATATTTGCCAGATTCCACTATATTTGAGATATGAAACAATTTTTATCACTGTTGAAACATCTGGGATGTTTTTGTTTACTTATTTGTTTGAGTAACCTCTTTTATACAACAGGTTTTGACAACAATTGGTGTTTTATTTATTTATTTATTCCTATAATTTATCTTTTTGATATGGTTCTCCAAATGAAACCAGCTATATGTTACCCCTTTATGCTACCTATAGTTCCTAAAATAATTAAATACCTTGAGCGTCATCCATGTTGTTGCCTGCTTAATGGCTTGTTTTATTACTGAGAATCACGCTGCTGTATGAAATAGAAGACATCACTAATCCCCAGCTCTCTCACAGTGCTGGCTCCATGTCCTTGACCACTTAGCCACACTGCCGGCCTCTGAACAAGAATCAGAATAGCTCTGCACCTTTGGCTAGGTGTGGTTGCAGTGAAGTGATGAACGTTTCCTTGTCCTAAGGATTGGTTCTGAATGACAGTATGACTACAGCCGTTTACGTTTTCGGTCTGCAGATTATCAAGTCAGCGCAGACAAAAATGAGTTCTGACAATTTTCCTCTTTAGTCAAAGTTTATTAAAAAAAAAAAAAAAAAAAAAAACCTTCCCATGAGATCACAGATATGGGCTGAGAGTCGAGAGACTGAGAGTCTAACAAGGACAGCAGCCATGAAATTCTAGGTCGCTTTTCTCATGTTTGTGCCTTCAGATCTGTGCATGCTTGATTTCATACGTAGCACTTGTGGATAAAGTGCACTGCATGTGTAGGCTAAGGTTTGGTGGACCAGAAAACATTATATATGCAACAATTCATGTTGCATGAAAATTTGGTTCCCTGTGAACAACATTTTCTTTTTTTATAATTAGGACCCAGTATCATGTTAGAAATTATATCTTAAAAACTAGTGCAGTCTCTGGAGGACAGTATAACTGTGTTAAGCTTAATTGTCTGTTTGACAGAATGGGAACCAATCAGGGCATAAGGAGCTACATCTTGGGTGTTGTTATGAATACTTTCTTAGAAAGGAGTCACTGGGGAAAAGAGACATGCCTTGAAAGTGGATGACAACACTCCCATGAACTGAGACCCAGGACTGAATAAAAAAGGGTGAAGAGAGAAAGCCAAAAGAACATACACATTTATCTTCACTTCTCCATGCGCCCACATATGAGAAATCTGCTTAAGCTGTTCCTAGACTCAATGTTTTTTCCAACAAGATGGGCTGTGCTCTTATATTTGTTGGAGCATGTATTGCTGTGAATACCTACCATAGCTACAGACACTCTTATAAAGGAAAGCATTTAACTGAGGCTAGTTTGCAGTTCAGAGGCTTAGTCCATTACTCTCTTGGCAAGAAGCATGGTGTCCTGCAGAAGTGGAAGTCTCTGGTTGTGTTATGTGATGCCGGTTTGACTCATGTGGTATCTTGCTGAGGATATGTGACATTTAAAGAGTATATAAATAGGACTCAACGGACAGTGATGGGGCACTTCCATAGCTAGCCTCTCAGTGCTTCACTGGTTTTGAGTCTTCACTGATATTCACTTTGTTGAGAAAGGCACAGCAGAGAACTTCTGGTGTCCCAGCTAGTTCTGGTCACTCTCATTGACTGATTTGGTGGAGGCCTGGCTGTTTCTGCTGGATTGTGCCACCGCTGCTAATATGCATATGGTATCCTGATACTACTGAACTGGACTGCTGTTATCCTGACAAATAGAGATTGGAATCACCCCTGAAGAATAATTTTAAAAAAATTTTAATATTTATTTACTTTATGTATATGAGTACTCCTAGGTATCTTCAGACACACCAGAAGAGGGCATCAGATCTCATTACAGATGGTTGTGAGCCACCATGTGGTTGCTGGGAATTGAACTCAAGACCTCTGGAAGAGCAGTCAGTGTTCTTAATCACTGAGCCATTTCTGCAGTCCAAAGAACTACTTTTCAAAAGGTTCATAACCCCTTGTCCTATTTACCATCTTCCCTCCCCTATCTTGGGACAATGGGCTAGAAGGGGTATCGAAGTGTTTGAGAACCCATATTAAAAGTAGGTTTTAAAAAGTCTAAGCCTACAGGGTGCAGGCAAATATGGTGCTGCAGGAGTTTTACATATGCATTGGCAGTCAGCAGGAAGACAGAGACATACTGGGCCTGGCTTGAGCTTCTGAAACCTCAAAGCCCATCCCCAGTGACACATTTCTTTCAAAAAGCCACACCTACTTTATCAAGGCCACACCTCCTAATAGTGCCATTCCCTATGAGCCTATGGCAGCCATTTTCATTCTAACCATACCTTATTCATTCAAACAGCTTTCAAACTGAACCACAGTGCTGCTCCCGCACTAAGCCATCCCCATCTCTGGGAGACATAGAACTCCTTTGACAGCTCACTCTAGCTTGAGGTCTCTTTGATGTTCTTACTGAACATTTCTTTGATTGCCTGGCAGTGTAGGGCACTTCTACCACCTCCCCCTTCATGTTAGGATGAGAATGGCACCACACAGTGACAGCTTCCCTAGTTTCTCCTGATCCCTCCCATTTCCCTTCACAGGACATAACTACACACTCCTCGGTTTAATCCTATCACAAAATTTGCTCTCATCTGCCTCCTCTTAGCTCAAGTAATCGTTTACCTTGCCTGAGAAAATGTTAGTGGTTAGCCTCCAAGCCACTTTGCTTTCTGTGTTTCTGTTGTCATCCTTGAAATATTTTCATTGATATTTCTGAGCTATAGTGTTGAGGACTTTAGGATAGGGACTCTCTTTATAGTTATAAGATCAAAAAACTTCTCTAGACGTGTCAATTTATATGCAATTATTAGGAGAGTCCTGAGTATTTTGTTCTGAGTATTGCACTTCTGGTAATACGCCTAAAATAGAAACTGTAACCCATTTCTTTCAGATTCTTATAATTTATCTTGTAAATAGGAAGAATATATTGTATAAGAATATATAGTCTACAAGTATACTGCAAAAATCATGTGTTCCATTAAAGAAAATATATTTTCTCTAAAGTGAAATCTTTCTTCCAGGATTTCATGCCATACACCCCTTTCTTCATAAATATTTGTGAAATAACTTGAGATTAAAAATGTACCACAGGTATGTGGCAAGTACTATTCTAAGAACTCAAAAATAAATACCTAAAATGGACAAAAATGTCTATAAAACTCATGTTTATATGCATGCCAGAAGAAGACACATACAATAAATAAATCATCAAAAGAATGGCATGTAAATTAAACTAAGTTAAAACGCTGATAGGTTGGGGAGAGTGAAGGGTGTGGGTACCAATCTCAGATGACATCAAATCAGAGTAAGGATGGGAGGCAGTGGGGGAGCAAAAGAGAACATTTGGGGAAGGGCCACAGTTACAGGTATATTTGCGGTAGGAGCTTCTTTTGAGCCTTCAGAAGTGATGGTATGGGATTCACTGTGAATAAAGCAGGCAGACTGGTCAACCTGAAGAAGCGGCTTCTATTATTTGAGTCACCCAGGTATAAAAGAACCATGAATCTTTCATATTCATGAAAGATCAGAAGTATTCTGATAGCTTCTAAGGGACCGATTAGCAGCAAACAGGAAATCAGATGTATAAATTCATTACACAAACATTCATCGAGCTGCCACCATCAGTATGAGCAGGAGCAGATCCGGGATACTGGGCTAACTGACATCTATTCCTGAAGTGGACAATTCAGTCGAGTGAGTGGTTAAAGTTAATACAGACATAGGATGAGTATTAGCTGGGAGCAGACAGCTGTGCAAAAGGCAGACAGGTTAAATTGTACTGATCTGGAGGCAGGCTCTCCCACTGCGGACTGGGAGACAGACATGGAAGTGAACGGTGGAAGTGGAGGGAGTGCCTGTCTAATGACATTACCTTCTCTAGGAAGCAGGAGATGAGGTCTGTGCTGAGTGCCTTAATAATTTATTCATGTGTTCAGTGACTGGAAAATCTCTGAGCACGAATCTTTGTGTGGCCACCACTGTTAGTTTTATCTCTCTCTCTAACAAGGCAATAAAAATCAGGCCCTGGGTTTACTGTTTTTATAATAATGCTTGATAAAACTACAAGTTAATCAACAAAGCATTAAAGTTATGTGATAGGCTGGTAGGTAGCTAGATAGGTAGACACACAGATGGATAGATGGGTAGATGGAGATGCAGATTTAGGGCCCTTAGCATGTTCTGACTACTGCAGGGTTTTGTCAGAAGTGCATTTTTGACAGTCCCAAGTCTCTTGTGAACTCACTTTAGAAGGGAAAGCACAGAGTTTAGAAATTATTTCTTTAGACTTCATTACTGAAGAACTGGAACACCGAGACAAGTTTTGTTCACTTTCAAGGTTATCAAGCAGTCAGTTGGTTACATTCCTAGACAACAAGAACTAGACTTGAAAATGTTAAGTAGTAAAGGAAATGTAGCCTGCAGGGAGCAAGAACAAGAACGGAAACTAAGACCTTAGGCATTTGTTGGCATAGTCTGTAACTCCAGTTACTTGAGGGAATGAGAAAAGAAGTTTGTCAGTTCCATGCATGCCTGGGATCAATAGTAAGAGCCCTGTCTCAAGGAAAAAAGCCCGTGCTGGAATTCATGGTCTGTGGAAAGAGATAAAGTGCTTTCAGAGAGGTAAAGTCTCTTAAGGAAAGGCAGGATGACTCAATTACATGGTTTTTACTTTATGAAGGAGAAAAATCAAAGTACCCTGACATTAAATGTCAATAATCAGGACAGACTAATACATCATTGGTTTATAAAGCAACGTATGTCATGGCTTCAGCAGGAGTTAACTGCTGATGGGCTGGAAAGACTGAAACATTCCAGTTCTTTCTAAGAAAACAGAAGATGGGTGCCCAAGACTTAGGGAAGCCTTTCAGGGAAGATGTGGGAGCAGAACCCATTTGGACAACTGTTGGCACCAAATAAGACTGAGATGTGGAATCCAAGTAAGAAATGGAGTAGAACTAGAGATAGGCCTAGACTAAGCTCACAGGACATTTTTATGCCCTGTAACGTTTGGCACACTTCAGAGGCAAGATTAAATCTTGTTCGCCCTCTCTCAGCATGTTGCTTAAAAGGCAGCAGACTCAATAAACGTGCCTATAGAGACATTTTGTTTTAATGTAAAGGCAAAGCTAAAAGGGTGAAGTGTTGAGAAGTGCTTAATCAGGTTCCCATTTTGAAGCTTGGGGAACTCTAGGGGGTTGATACAGAGATGGGACAATATTCAGCACATGTGCTGAGTGGTGAAGGTGAAGACCCTGGGGTGCAGGACTGAATGTGGGGAGAGATCAGATTGGGGAGGGCTCCCCAGATCCTCTCAGTGCTAACTGGAGCACATTGTTCCAGGATGACAGATTAAAAGCTGTGTCTTAGAGATCTGAGAAAACAATGAGGTAAATCCCTGAACAGAGAAGAGGATTCACTTGAAAGGCTGCACGGGTTGGGGGATGGGGCAGCAGGAGGCAGACGTTCTATCCACTGTCTTGACATTAGGGATAAAGAGAATAAGAGAAGCTTTTGAAAGAAATAAGTATGTGGTGATCAACACAGACTTAGCAGCAATTAATAACATGCACTAATTGATATTTTGTATTATTCGATGAAGAATTTTTAAATGGGACATGACAAGAATTGGTAAATAAAAGGAAGCTACAAGATTTCAATCATTTGAGGAAAAAGTACATTGTGTAGAACAGAAATTTACATGCGAGTAATGAAAAGGGACACAATTAACATGCACATAAGAATAATTCTACAGAAAAAGGTAGAAAATATTTATTGAATTCAAGTGACAGAAGTCATTCTGCTGGGCTTTGCAAGCACCCTCTTTTTTTTTCTAACATGTTACCATGACAAGGACAGATCCAGCTGCATATGTAGCAGAGGATGGCATTGTTGGGCATCAATGGTAGAAGAAGCCCTTGGTCCTGCCAACACTTGATGCCCCAGTGTAGGGGAATGTCAAGACAGGCCGGAGGGGGTTAATGGGGGAGCTCCCTCATAGAAGCAGGGGAAGGGAGGATGGGATAAGGGATTTGTGGAGGAGAAACTGGAAAAGGGGACAACATTTAAAATGCAAATGAAATATATCCAATAAGAAATTTTTAAAAAGAAATAAAAGAGTACTTTGGTGAGCAGCTAGAGAGAGTATGAGGAGTCCATCATACGAGGAAGTCACGGGTGTCCGCTCACACTGTAGACACAGTAAGGGAGCAGGAGGAGAGGAAGGCTTCTCCTTGGTTTGCTTCCTCCATTTTATTCAGCCCCAGATTACAGGCCATGTGACATCACTGTTGGCTGTCTGCATATAGAATTGGTCTCCCCACCACGGTCAAGCCAGTCTGCACACTCGTTTGCAGACGCATCTTCAGGCTTATTTCCTAAATAGCTAGCCCCTGCTAAGCTGGGGTTATTAAATGTCACCCACGGTTCTTCTCTCAGTGGTAAGAGCTCTGTAACTTGCTCCGTTCTGCAGGGTCATATCTGAATCTCAAAGCTTGTTTAAGATCTTCAAAGTCACAGAACCAAAAACAGTAGCAACGGGATTCAAATATGGCTGCAAAAATTTAAAGCCACATTTCATTTATGCTTTTTAATCTTTTAGGATTATTTTCTATGTCTTAGTCTTACTTGCTAAGAAGCTTTTCCAAGAGATTTCCCTTAGGCAACAGTCATCCATTTGGTATAGTGGTAATACTTAATGTTAAAGTAGGAAATACATTTTCAAATACTTGACTTACCCAAATAGTAGATTTGAAAAGAACTTTGACATTCTAGGGTACATACGTCATAGGGTACACACATTATACCTGCGTTTTAGGGTAGATTTTCTGTGTTTCCCTTTGGGACAGATCATACAGGAGTACTTCATTTAAATGTCTCTGAGCAAACTAAGTACAAAGTGTGTTTTGAGATGAATGTGTGTGTGTGTGTGTGTGTGTGTGTGTGTGTATGTGTGTGTCTCCTAACAGGAAGCTACAAGAGACGAAGGAGCTCGAAGGTGCTTGGTTGGGACAGAGTCAGCCATCATTGCTCCTCAAATTTTATTATTTATTATTATTATATACCCGTCTATTATTACTATTTCCATGGGGCACAATAACCTGCTTGACCCATTTTCTCTTCTCACTTTACTGAAAAGGAAAATGAGATTCTAAGAAATTAAATGTCCTGTTCTGAGTTCACATAGCGGGCAAGTGGCTAAGCTGGGATTTAAACCCAGGCTACATCACTGGATGCACCGATGCTTTAGATGATGGTGGTGGTGGTAGTGGTGATGATGATGATGAATAATTTTACCAAATTTTCCTTCCCAGACCCAGCTTTGGAGAACAGAAGAGTCAAAGCAGAAGATTTACCTTTCAGAGAAGGTGGAGGAAAGGATATCATCAGAACCAGAAGGAGGGGGCAGAACCAGAAGGAGGAGGCCACCACAAGTGAAGATGGCATAGAAAAAGCTCAGGAAGCCAACATTGTTTGCCATTGCAGCATACTGGAAGCAAAATTTTTTCTCTCAGAAGGGAAGAAGACAGTGACAGCATGGTAGGGGTGCCTTCCTTTTGAGATTAAGAATTAAATAAACAATCGAGCAAATGTAATAGAGTACAATTTAACTGACACTCACAACCTTGGAGGCTTTAATGGCTTCACCTAACAGAAGGTCACTTCTTTGGCTGCCTGTGTGCTCAGGTTGAGAGGATGCCCACCACCTCGAAGGTTAACCTTAGTTAAAGAAGGCATGGGGAAGAGCCAGCTTTGGAGAGTAACTGCTCCAGGACTGTGTTACATCTCTTCCACCCACAGCTCTCGGGTCAGATCTCAGCTCAATCTGATCAAGGAGATACAAGCAGATATAGAAAGGTGCAAATAATAGCTCACTGAGGGTGGGATCAAAAGGTAGTGCGTTAGTTTCCAGGAGCATCTCCCTGCAAGGAAAGGCTTAACTATATATATATATATATATGTATGTATGTATAGGACATTACATATATGTAACATACACAGACAAAAGCAGAAAAAACAATTGATTGAAATGAGAATGTGCTAAACACTAAAACATATGTGAGGTTGACAACTAACTCTAGATCATGCTAAAAATCACCCTTAAGAAATAAGCTGAATAATGGGCAAACCCTCAGAGACTGGGACAGTTTTGAGGGTGATACATCCTCTCTCTATGAGTGTTTCTGTGTATGTGTCTCCGTGTATGTTTATGTGTGTGCCTGTGTGTGTATGTTTCTTCCTATGTGTGTGTATGTGTGTGTTTGTGTGTGTATTTGTGTGTGTGTTTGTGTGAATGTGTGTAGAGGTGGGGAGAACAGTGGTGTACTAAGGAAGTCTACCATAGCCACTCTGAGAATTGGATAAGAGAGACCAAGTGACGCCTCATAAATCCATCAAGAGCTATTTTGAACAAATGAAGCTGAAAGCTGAACTCAGAATGACAAAGAAAAGCCTAAGTCTACATGGCATCTGAAATAATGTTTTACTCTCTTCTCTTAGAAGGAAATAAATTAAGTGGTTTCCTTCATATATGGGGAGAACACAACCCTGTTTCACATGTTCGTGCTGTCCACAAGTATGACTGTTTCCAAATGAACAACTCATGTAGAAAAGTGTTTCCTTCACCCAGGGCCTCACACATTTTCATCACACTGTCTCCTTGTGTGAGGCTGGAAAAGCTATCCATGCATGTCTTGGTGTATTTAGGTAGAATAAGAATTATATATTTTTAATCTTGGAATAACAAATTTTTTTTTAAAAACCCAAAAACCTCATAGTAACTCAAGTCAATAAGGGACACACTGTTCTTCAGAGCAATAACAGTGATGACCACAATAAACTTGAGTTCAGATAAAATCCCTGCAGGGAGAGACATTCAAAGATCTTTCTCCCCTACCCACCCTACCCATTTTCTTCTTTTTCCACTTTTAAGGTCTTCCTCCCCTGCCTTTATCCTAAGAAATGTCCCCTGAACGGTAACATGAGGTCCACAGCATCTCCATGTTCACACTGTCTAAGGAAAAGTGACATTTATTTTGAAGGCTTTCCACGAGAATGCCACAGTTGTGTTTCAGTCCCACAGGCTGAGCTGAGCGGGAGGTGTGCGCATTGATAAACATTTCTCTGAGGCACCTGGATCGGGCCAAGCCCGCATCATGTGGCTTCTATGGACTACAGATGAGGGTAGCGTTAAGGATTTCGTTCCAGGGAGGATTAGAGTATTAGTTACAGATGTCATGTGGGCCACAATACTGAATTTTTTAAGTATCATTTCTACATATCCCTATATCCTCTAAAGACTTGGCTTCATCTTGATAGTGTTCATAGCGAGAACCTAGCACTGCCTCTGGCTCTTTTGATTCGTCTGATTCTCATTAGGTGGCAGTCTGAGTTAGGAAGACATACAAAAACAAAGGAGAGATAATAAGGAGGGAAAAAAAGGCACTTTAACATGAGCTGAAGTCAGAATATTTTCATTGATGGCTAACTAGAATTATTCTATAATTACTCCACCACAGCCCTGGAAATGAGTCACCAAGAACTGAATATTTATAAGCTTCCTGACCTCAAAAACTTCAAAATCTTACATGGGGTCACCTAAGGAGACTGTGGAAAACTTCCATGCAACTTATTGGCAGATGATTTTAGTTCTTATTTCAACAAGCCTGGTATGAAATGCATACCATCTGGTTCCTGGGAAAACTCTAGAGCATATTAACTGCTTGTGCGAGAGACAGTCCTGCCATTGCGTGGAAAGAGATCGCACCTGCAAACGAGAAATGAGAAAGAGAACACACACGGCTTATCATTTGCCTCAGGGCTTGGAGATTTGATGACACAATACTGCTGCTTCATCGACTTTCCAAAGCTGTGCCTGATCAGTCCAGCTGTGCTCCCGCGACGATTTTGAACATGCTGTGTGGTATAGTAGAATCCAGGCCTTTTAAGGGAACATTTCAACAGTCCTCGCTGAAGACTGGACTGGTTGGTTTCTTTCCAGTTCTTCAAGGCATTTCTGATGGTTTCAAGAGAAAATGAAAGTGCTTCTGAATATTTATTTTAACTCTTTAAGAAGGGTACTTTAGTGAGGAGTGGTTTCTATGGGGCTGTTATGACTGTCCTGAGAATGTGGGCAATGCTCTAAATCAGCTGACGTAGTGTGGGTACACACAGGACCTACCAATGTTCCAAGGAAGACTGGAGGGACTCCTTAGCTAGCCTCCAGTGTCTTACTGTGAGAGTGGTATGCTTTAACATTTCAAAAACATTGTTACAAAGAATTCTTTTATACTACTGCAAACAGTTTGTGAATTAAGCCTTTGTTTTGTTTGTAACCTACAGTGCATTGCCTTCAATATTGGGGAGCCAGGGTGGAGCAGAGGGACTTTGATAGACAAACAGATGCTGGGATTTAGTGTCGAGGGCTTATTTACACCCTAACTCCCCCACTGGGTGGTCCTAGAAAAACTGTGTGCATTCCGCAGCAGCCAGATTTTCAAAGGGGATTAAGTTCAATTATAGCAGAGAAGATGGCGAGTTTCAGTGAAATACTACACATGCAAGCACTTGAACTAAACAAACGCTACTCGAATGTCTCTCTTCCAAAGCCAGTATTGTACAAGAACTCTTTTTCTAGTCTTCTCAAGCTAATTGCACTGACCGCCTGAATTCATGCCATGCACAAATTAATCCCTGTTGAATGAATATTATTTTCAGAATCAGATTGCAAGCTCCCCGTGGGGAAGCGGGGGAGGGGGCTTCTTCACTTAAGAGCACCAGGCACTAAGAACAAATGAATGTAACTACTGGCAGAATTCTACCCAGTGACATCATTCAGTTATACCAACACAGGTGAACATTTGCTAGGCAGCGGACTACAGGTATCTTTGTACTGTACTGGAACTCTGTAACACTGTCAGGTGGACTCTTTTATTTACAGAAGTTAGCTACAGATGAGACAATACTCCAAAATATACAGAAGTCAGAGTTCCAACAGATTCAATTGAGTTCAGGCAAAGATTCTTACTCAGTGCCATGGACCCCCAAGGATGCCACACCTTGCCTGCAGTAGAACTTTAGGTCTTATAAATAAATAGACTAACTAACTAACTCAACTAGTGCTATAACATCAGAGTGGACAACCTAGATTGTGACATACTTGATGAATCCTTGAATTAAAGAAGGATGATGGGAATTGACACCAAGGTATGAAATATTTAAGTGCAACTCACCAACAGAGATGAAATAGTCTAGATTACAGAAAAATAAAGCCTGCAGGGGCAATAGTTTGTGACTGTTTTCTAGTTGTAAAGAACAGTATGAATGTAAATGGTCTACTCCATGCTGGTATTTGCTTTGTTTTTTTTCCTTACCCCAAGCTACCCTTTAACTTCAGGCAAACCCCTTGCCTGATAAAGCATCATGCTTAGCTCTTTAGTTTTTAGTTCACATTTTTCTCCAGGAAAAAAGTTAAACAGACTAAAATTAATTTTAAAAAAAGGAAGGCAATGCTTCATTATTGCATATAAGGAATTGAAGATAATATTAGCATATTTCTCACATTTATCTCAAATTTTCATGAATATCAATTAGCTTCTTAAACATTTAGCTTTACTTGGCTAGATTCTAAATGGTAGAAATTTTTTACTTAAAGCATTCAGTGTCCCCTAACACCACTTTGATAGCTTATATTTATGATCAATTATATATTTTTAAAATGTATTTTATCTTCAAAATGTTTCATATTCATTATTAAAATGTGTCTTATTAAAAATATATTTTAAAGAGATTAACCTCCCTTGGGAAGAATTAGTTAATTTACACTAATGATGTTTTGATTAAGACAATTTCTTTCTTACTGAATTCATGTGTATTTTTTTAAAAATTGATAAATATTTGAATGTTAAATTGCATCTTATCCGTCAGAGCTGGGGTCTGACTTTTTGCATCATAAGTGTGATTGCTATTGGAAACATTTCTCAGGGAGTTTTTAGTTTATTTCAGAGGTGGGTGAAGGTCCAAGGGCTAATGCTCAGCGTGGATTTCCGAGAGAGCAGACACACCCATGTGGGCCTGAGATGCGCCATGGCCGTAAAGAAGTCCTCACTGGGAGCAGAACTACTTTGCTACTCTAAGATCTTTAATATTTTAGGCCTTGTGTACTTCTCAGGAAGAAGATTCTTTTTTTATCCACTTAAAAAACCCAAACCAAATAAAAAAAAAAACATTTTTATTAAGGACATGTACCTAAAAATAATAGCTATGTTCCGGTTAGTAATAGGATTGACCAGTAGTATAAAAGGATTGAATAAGAAAAATAATTTACACCTCATCATAAATCATAAACAATTCATTTTCTTGAGTTTGTGCTTATATTGGGGTTGGTTTTAAATTGGAATAATTTTGAAATATCAGTATTTTAAATGATTTTTATATTAAAAATATAACCCATTTGATATTGTTTTTAATTCTTTATCTCATCTTACTTAAGAGTAGGATTCTCTTATTATATATATATTTTTTATATTTGGTTATTATGACTTAGGAGCCTGTTTGTCTTCTAATAAGAGCCAGAAGGGCATAGATTGGCTGGGACAAGAGGTGGAGAGGAACTGGGAAGATGTAGAGGGAGGGTAAACTCCAATCAGGATATATTGTGTGACAGAACAAATCTATTATCTTAAAGGGAAAGAATAAAGCGTTGGAACCCCTCCCCAAATGGAAAAGGATTACCTAATTTTCCACTGCACAAACATGGAATCCTGAACTCTTTTCTTTTGCCTTCTGTAGGAATGTAATTCCAGTTAGTGACTTTGCCCAATGGCAGTGGATTGGGGCAGTGGACCGGAAAGAAGGGAAAGGAATAATTGAGAAGGGGGGATCCCTGCTGGCTTCTCACATTCACCCATTTCCTGCTTTCATCCTCAGAACACAATGGTCAGATCTCTTTCTCTTTGGTTATTACTTCTGTAGCCGAACGGGGTGGATCTTCCGTGGCTTAGAGTGTCAGGCTTATTCCTATTAATTTCTTTGAGGCCGGAATCACAATTCAACACTAAGTACACATTTAAGGTATACATGCAAAGGGTTCTGGCTACTGTGGTTACAGATGAAGGTCTGACTGGGAAATGAGAGATCGTCAGAAGCACATGAAGAGGAAGATGTCCAGAGACTCACATAGGAAGCAGATTCTATATGCATGCACATGCCTTCTGTTTCTTTCACACCTTTAGTCTGTCTTCCTCTCTATTTGCATAGACAATATGCTACCCTAAGCTAGAGATGTCCTGTGGTTACAGATGCTTCTCAGAGGTTATAACTACTATTTTAAGACTGTTTCATTGCAGATGAGAAACAATGTCCCTTCTGTTTTGCAGCTGAATGTATATCAATGCCATCTGTGGTGTTCTGAATGAAAATGGTTCCCACAGACTCATAGGGCTGGCCATATTGGAAGTAGGCCTTTTTGAAAAAGAAGTACTTCATGGGTTGAGGTGGGCTTTGAGGTTTCAGAAGCTCAAGCCAGGCCCAGTGTCAATCTCTTGCTGTCTGCAGATCTGAGATAGAACTCTAAGACGCTCCCCAATACTATGTCTGCCTGCATATGGCCATGCTTCCCTCCATGATGATAATGGACTAAACCTCTGACCCTGTGAGCCATCCCCAAATAAATGTTTTCCCATTTAAGAGTTGCTGTGGCCATGGTGTCTCTTCACAGCAGTATAAATCCTACCTAAGCTACCATCTTAGCTGGGATAAATCTCAGCATTTCTTTTTAATTAAATCACCTTCAAAGAAACTGCTTCTTATTTCTAGGGACACACTTTGATTTGGAGTCTGTCTTAATTAGGGCTTTACTGCTGTGAACAGACACCATGACCAAGGCAAGTCTTATAAATGACAACAATTAATTGGGGCTGGCTTATAGGTTCAGAGGTTCAGTCCATTATCATCAAGGCAAGAGCATGGCAGCATCCAGGCAGGCATGGTGCAGGAGGAGCTGAGAGTTCTACATCTTCATCGAAAGGAAGCCAGAAACAGACTGAGCATCCTCAGGCAGCTAGGAGGAGTGTCTTCAAGCCCACCCTGAGAGTTACACACTTCTTCCAACAAGGCCACACCTTCTAATAGTGCTACTTCCTGGGTCAAGCATGTGCAAACCATCAGAGTCCCATATGGCCTTATTTGTTACTTGCTTACTGTTCATTTGTTGTCTAATGCAGCATCATTAATGTCTCAGCACTATTGCCATCAGCAACATGAATAGCTGAATATAAGTTTGAAGATCTAGAGATGAGGACCTTCACAGCGAGACAGTAAGAACCTTTAGTATTGGTGATCTGAAACATGCTCCCTTACTGCACTTGTCTAGGTTATTAGTTTCAGATAAGAAGAAAACCTGTTTAGCATGCCTCATAAATCATGCTTTATGATATTTGACTTCTTCAGCTGCAACTATCATCTCTCTCCCCTTAACAAAGAATTTGGAGGTTGTTGAACATTTCTTTTTCTTTCTTCCGGCCCTTTGTACACATAGTTTGCTTTTGCTTCTAGGCTCTTCCATCATAGTTATGCCCTGGTTAAGTCTTCCCCTGCAGACCAACTTTGATTTATTTCCTTTGACAAGTGGATGACAGGTTTTCACAGGAAGCTCTGCACTCTGCCCACCCCCCCCCCCCCGGAGAAGAAGCACTGCAGCGTCACCCACTCTCGTCCCTCCTCCCTCCTCTTGACTGTGCATCCCTTTATGGAAGGTGACATTATACCAGTGGCTTTTAGGTATGTGTGCCTGCAGCTGGAACTGGCTGTTTCTAGGTATCCACGGGTAGAAAAAAATCAAAGTGCAACTTGATCAGTAAAATCCAATGGAAAGAGATGATTTCCATCTGAGATGGGAAAAGGGAACTTTTGAGTTTTACCCTGAATTGTAATTCTAAGCTTTAGAGAACTATTAACGTTTGACTAACTTATCAATTGTTTGCTAAGGCTCCCTCCTTTGATGCACAGCTTAGCAGAAACACATTTTGATAATGAAAATTACCTAAGAGAGAGAGAAAGAATGGCTGGTAAGCATTGATTAGACTTCCCATGATTATTTGAGACGTTTGAACAGCAGGTGACATTAAAGTGAATGAGAAACTAAAACCACTTCAGCAGTGACAATTATGCTCAGAAACCATAAACAGTAAGATTTATTAATTTTTTGGAGAAAAATAATTTCATCATTCAAATTCTATTTTTTTGATGATTTAATTTTCAAAGGTTTAATTTATTTATTTACTTACTTTACATCTTGACCACAGTTTCCCCTCCCTCTTTTTCTCCTACTCCCTCCCATCCCTCCTTCCCATCCACTCATTCTCCCATTCTCTTCAAAAAAGGGGAGGCCTCCCAAGGATACAAATCTGTCTTGTCATATCAATTTGCAGTAAGCCTACCCATATCTCTGTTAAGGCTAGTCAGATATTCTGGTAGGAGGTAAGGGTCTTTCAAGCAGGCAACAGAGTCATAGACAGCCCCTGCTCCTGATGGGAGGAGTTCTATGTGATGACCAAACCGAACAACTGTTACATATGGGCAGAGGCATAAGTCAGTCCCATGCATGCTCCCTGGATAGTGACAAAGTCTCTCTGGGCTCCTATAGGGCCAGGTTAGTTGATTCTGTAGGTTTTCCTGGGTGCCCTTGATCTTTCTAGCTCCAGATCTTTTCTCCCACTTCTCCAACAGGATTCTCCCAGCTCTTCCATATGGTGGTGGGTCTCTGCATGCGTTTCCTCAGTATGTCATTGAGACTTACGCTAGGCTATCATTGGCAAATACAGTAGAATACCAACAGTGTCAGGGCTGAGCTCCTTCTTGTAGCATGGGTCTCAAGCTGGACTAGTCATTGCTTGGGCATTCCCTCAATTTCTGCTAGGCTTTTACTCTCCCACATCTTGTAGGCAGGACAAATTGTTGGTCTAAGGTTTTGTGGCTAGGTTTCTGCTCATCCCAGAGATGTGCCCTCTCCAATTCTAGTTGTTTCTCCAAGCTCCCTTACCCTTTGGCTTCCCCTCACCTGGTCCCTCCTATTCCCATTCCTGCCCCACCCCAATTCTAGTCTTCTCCTGTCTATTTCTCCTTTTAAGTGAGATCTACACCTCTTTCCTTGAGCCTTTCTTCTTAATATCTTTGGGTATGAAGGTTGTAGAATAATTTTCCTTTACTTTATGGCTAATATCCACTTACAAGGGAATACACATCACGTTTGCCTTTCTGGGTCTGGGTTACCTCACTCAGGATGATTTTTTCATGATGCTATTATTTTTAGTTGCTGAGCATTACTCAATTGTGTAAATATACCACATTTTCTTTATTCATTCTTCATTTATTTATTCATCTAGGTTGTTTCTAGTTTCAGGGTATTATGAATAAGGTTACTATGAACACAGTTGAGTTAGTGTCCTTGTGGTGTGGTGGAGAATTCTTTAATTATATGCCTAGGAGTGGAATAACTGGGTTTTGAGGTAGTTCTATTCCCAATTTTCTGAGAAACCACCAAATTGATTACCAAAGTGACTGTAAAAGTTTGCACTCCCACAAAATGTAGGAGTGTTCCCTTTTCTGAACATCCTCACCAGCATGAGCTGTCACTTAAGTTTTAGATCTTAGATGTTTTGATGGGTATAAGATGGAATCTCAGAGTTTTACTTGCAAATTAAATCCAAAAACACATAAAAAAGATTATCCACCATGATCAAGTAGGATTCAACCCAAAGATGCAGGAATAGTTCAACATATAAAAATCCATCAATGTAATCCATACTATAAACAAATGAAAGATAAAAAACAAGTGATCATCACATTACATGCTGGAAAATCCTTTAAAAGAATTCAAAACCACTTCCTGATAAAAGTCATGGAGAGATCAGAGATACAAGGTACATACCAAAACACAATAAAGGCAATTTACAGTAAGTCCATAGCCAACATCAAGTTAAATGGAGAGAAACTTAAAGCAATTCCATTAAAATTAGAAACAACTGAACAAGGAGAAACAAATTGGAAAGGAAGAAGACAATGTGTTGCTATTCGCAGATGCTATGACAGTATATGTAAGTGACCCTAAAAATTCTATGAGAATTCCTATGGCTGATAAACACAATCAGTGAAGAGAATGGATAGAAAAGTAACATTAAAATAATCAGTAGTCTTCCAATATACAAATAACAAACAGGCTGAGAAATAAATTAGGGAAACAACACCCTTCACAATAGCCACAAGTAATATAAAATACTCTTCTGTAACTCAAGCAAGTGAAGGACCTGTGTGACAAGAACTCCAAGTCTCTGAAGAAAGAAATTGAGGTAGATATCAGAAAGTAGAAAAAACTCTTTTATGCTCATGAATTGGCAAGATAACATAGTAAAAATGTCCCTCTTACTAAAAACAATCTATGGATTCAATAGAATCCCCATCAAAATTTTAAAAAAATTTATTTATAGACCTTGAAAGAGTAACACTCAACTTCATATGAAAAAAACCCCGGGATATCAAAAACAATTCTATACTATTAATAAACTTCTGGAGGTACCACCATCCTTAATATCAAGCTTTACTACAGAACACTAGTAGTAAAAACATTGTGATATTAGCATAAAAAGAGACAAGTTGATCAATGGAACAAAATTGAAGTTGAAGACACAAATCCACACACCCACAAACACCTAGTTTTGACAAAGAATCCAAAATTATATAATGGAAAAAAGACATCTTTAACAAATGGTGTTGTCTAAGTAGATACCTACATGTAGAACACTGCAAATAGATCCATATCTATCACCCTGCACAAACCTTAAATCCAAAGGGATCAAAGACATCAGCATAAAATCAGATTCACTAAACCTGATAGAAGAGACAGCAGAGAGTATCTTTGAAAGCACGGCACTACAGTCAGCTTGATGAACAGAACGCCAATTGATCAGACCCTAAGATCCACAATCAATATATGCGCCCTGGTGGAACTGAAAAGCTTGAGTAAGGCAATGAACATCATCAAAAGGGCAAAACAGCAGCCTACAAATGGAAAGAGATTTTCAACAACCTCACATATGGCAGAGGGCTGGTATCCAAAATATACAAAGAATTCAAGAAAGTAGACATCAACAAAGCAAATAGCCCAATTTATAATCTGGATGCAGATCTAAACAGATAATTCTTGATAGAGGAATCTCAAATATATGAGAAGCCACAGAGATGCAAATAAAACTTCATTTTTA
This sequence comes from Micromys minutus, assembly GCF_963924665.1. Taxonomy (NCBI): domain Eukaryota; kingdom Metazoa; phylum Chordata; class Mammalia; order Rodentia; family Muridae; genus Micromys; species Micromys minutus. The sequence continues at coordinate 28,427,301 of NC_137975.1, forward strand.
ATATAGACTCCCATGCTGTGTTATTCCAAGTGTTGAATCCAGGGCATGAAGTATAACATTTAGCTTGTTTGCTTTTACATTCAATGACTAAAATAAAATCTGAGTTACAATGATTTTATTTATTTTATTCAATATTATATTCACCATTTGAACTTTTTATAATCTCCACTTCCAATTTATTTTAATCTGGCTAATTCCTGTTTTGAGAGAAACTCAATCATTTTATTTATCCTAAATATGTATTTCTTAGGGCTGGAGATATGGCTCTACATTTAAAACAGTTACTACTTAGTCATAAGCACAAGAGTTCAAGTCCAAATACCCTCATTTGAGATTCCCAAATGCCTGTAATTCCAGCTCCAAAACTCCCAATTCCCTCTCTGTCCTCCCTCAGAACCTATACATATCTGTATGTATTTTTACAGAGACACACATACACATGCATAAAATAAAATCTTAAAAACATGTATTTTATGGATGAGCATGGTGGAAAACCCTTTAATCTCAGCACTCAGGAGATAGAAACAGGTGGAGGTCTATGCGTTTGAGGATAGCCTGGTCTACACAGTGAGTTCTAGGCTAGTCAGGAATAAGGGGTTTCTCTTAGATGAACCTTTAGTGTCAGGTCTACACCTTGATATTCCACAGAACAGATTAATATGTCTTAGTTGTAATAATATTTCAATTGTTTGTATCCAGCTACCATATTGGCTTGCTTGGGCCCAGCTATTGTTAGGATTAGTGCTCTATGCTTTATATTTTTCTGTGAGCTAGAGCACACAAGTAAAATATCAACAATTCGCTCCAGTTCTTCACAGCGTGTTTTCCCTAATCCATGCTAACAAATCACATTATTATTATTACATCACCATCATTACTCTGTTAGTATCTGCATCCCACCGCTAACTCAGATGGGATTCCCTCTAAATCAAACCATTTAAGTTTCCATATGGTGATTCTGAGCCGCATGATGTCATCTTTCATTTTAGGCCCAGAAGCCAAGCTGTCCTCCAGAAGGCACGCATTCAACCGGAATGCTGTTCATGTGCTTGTGTAAATTGTTCGTGTGTTCCTTGAGGAACCTGTGTTTTGTCTTTCTTAAAACTGATTTTTGCCTTCTCTAGGGAGTTCTCGTGTTTTCTTTAGTTCAGTTTGATGGATTTTAGAAAGTAAATCCAATATCTGACCAAAGCGCTTTCTATTTCATCACTGACAAGGGCTTGGCTCCCTAGCAAAGTCTCCATAATATCCTCTTACCCTCTAGCACAGCAGCTACTATTTCCATCCTGGTGCTTAGCCTTCCATCGTTTGGGTTTTATAATGACCACGTCTGCTGATTGAAATGAAGTGTGTCTTCCCTATCTTGTATGGTTATGTTTCCAGAGCTGCAAGTGAGGGGTCTCCATTTATTGTTATCATATGTCTTCTTGTTACATTGGACTCATCTCTGGTCTATGCTGATGACATTTTATCTGATTTGTAACACAGTCCATCCCAAATATAATATATTTCCGAGATTTAAATGAGGAAATCAGAATGCAGATTTATTTAGCATCTTACACAACATGAATTTTCATTCACTCTAGCAAGGTTTGCTCATTCTTTGTCACATGAAAGTCACTGTAGTGACAGAGGAACGAGAAGCAAAATATTAAATAGCTTAGTGTTTCTTTGTGTGACTCTTTATCAGTGATGAACAGCCAGCTGCATTTACATGAATATCTTTTTGTTCTCTCTCTCTCTCTCTCTCTCTCTCTCTCTCTCTCTCTCTCTCTCTGTGCCCTTTTTTCTTCATTGAAGTTAACCATTAATTATGCTTCTTGTTTGTATTTGTTTATCACCTTTATTTTCTATTAAAATAAAATCCATAGGAGAGAAAATTGTACCAGGAAGGAAAGAATTTTAAAAATATACTCTTCTGGTTTTCCATAGACAATGCTGATTTATAACTTGCACCTATGGGCATCTTTTTCAACGCTATGAAAAAGATGTATTCATGAGTAACAGTGTTTTGTTTCTTGTGTGTCTGTGACTACATGCATCTAATGCCTGTGGAGGACAGCAGAGGGCATCAGATTCACTAAAACTGCACTTACAGTGGTTTATGAGTCAGCTTGTGGTTGCTGATAATTGAACACGGGTTTTCTGTAAGAATAGCAAGTGCTCTTAACCACTGAGACATCTCTCCAGCCTCATAATATGCAACTCTTTAAAAAAATAATTGAGGGTCTATCTATCACTAACATGTTGTCGTTTTCTGTGCCTCCCTTTTGGAAAGACTTCAGAGGAAGAAGGCAAATCACCAGTCTTAATAAAATGTCCAGTGTTTACCTCATTACAGCGTTTTCTGCCGTCTAGTTAGCTATATCCTATTGCCATACGTAAAAGCCAAATAGTCTTAGCTATGTGTCCTCATTGTTGGCGTCTGTCACCTCGGAGGCCACTCGACCTCTGCTGTTTGTTTGAGCAGGAGGAGCAGGCACTGTGATAACTGCACTTACTGATGCTCCTTTGAAATGCATCATGCCCTTAAGGTCCAGTCAAGGTGTCCTTTCTCTCATAGCAATCATCTTGATGCTGTATTTTTTCATTGATGTGCTAGACAGTTTACAACAGGCATGACCATCAGTCAGAGCCTAAATATCACACTCTTTCTAATTCTCACACTCTCTTTTTTGCTTCTGAATTTGGATCTTTTATCCCTTGATGTCTTTAAATTTTGCTTTGGCTATAGTAAAATTGTCTTGTGCATTTCCTGTGTATACAGCGAGGGTCAGTGTAGCCTGTGCTTCACATCAGATGGAATGGCGGAGCACTAGGGAAGACAGCAGGCCTATTACCTTGTCCCACACTCCCACTTTTGCGCTGCTCATTTATCTTGTTTTGAGTTTTAAAAATCATTTCCTTTCTATTTGCTAGTGTCCTTTGTCCTTTGTAAAGGACAGCATTATTGGATGCATTGTTCTTATGTTTCTGCAATCTGCTAGTGTCTTGGAGTCACTGTCATTTCTCAGTCTTAGGTGGTGTCACTAGTATTTTCTCCAAACATTTAAAGAGTTAATATGATTTTTTTAGTACTTAGCCCGCTAAAATATGTGAAAGGAAAAGAGCACCTATGGAATCACTCTATGAGGACTGAATATTGGTGTGAAATTGATGGAATGAGATACCAAGGAAATATAGCTACACACCTATAGCTTTTTAATACTATTGGTACAAAAGTCCCCAATGAAATACTTGTAAAGCAAATGCAGCAACATAAAAACGATGAAAACTGTACTTGGTGAGCACATGAGAACTGTGCTGTGCTGATTCAGCATAAACATTCTCCCAAAGAAGGTAGGCTTGTAGTAGAAGCGAAGAACTTAGTTGGAAAGGAAAAAAGAAATAATTCCTACTTACAATGCCATAATCTATCTTATAGCAGATCCCAAGGAGCCCACTTTATAAACCATCTGATCTATAAGTAAGTTCTATAAGATTTCCGGGCACAAGACTGATTCATGAAAATCTATTGTATTTCTACATACTATTTGTGAATAACCTGAAAATGATTAAAAGCAGTTCAATTGCTCACATCAAGATGAATAAAGCACATAGGAACAAATTCCGGTGAAGCAAGTGTTGTATTTGTGTTCCAAAACTGGAGTCCTATGGGAAGGAACTGTAGTGAATGTAGGGGAATGAAAATATCTACACACATAGATTATAAGGGTTATGATATAAAGTGTGTTACTCTGTATGTGACTTAGAGTCAGTGTAATCCCTAACAAATTTCAGTTTATTCTTTCATTTAAGTTTAAAATTTGCTCCAAAAATTCATATGGAAATGGAATTTCTCAGAATATCCTAAAGAATCTAAAAATAAGAAAACAGTTGTAAGACTCACACTTCATAATTTTAAAATGTTCTACATGTCAAAAATAACTAAGTCAAATGGTGCTCGATCCAGAATAGACAGTAGTATTTTGACAGGTCCTCTTGGTTATTAACTTGACCACATCTAAAGTCAACTAAAAGCTCAAGCAGTTTGGTATGTCTGTGAAAAATTATTTTGACTGGATTAATAGAGATGCCAAGACTCATCCTAAATCTCGGTGGCCATTTCTGGTGTCAGCCTATTGTAAAGACATGGAAAGAATGTGTGCTTTTTGCTTTTGCCTTCTTGTTCTCCCTCTTACTGGCAAGTCCATCTGTCCTGTTGCCGAGACATTCCTTCACCGTTATAAAAGCGACTTCTTTGACATTGCAATGTAGACTTAAAACCATTTGAGACGTCAAGATATAGACTGAGCACCTACCAGACTCATGGCCTTTTGAAAGAATGCCAGTGTTGGACTAGCTAGACCACAACCTGTAAGCCATCCAATAAATATCACACACACACACACACACACACACACACACACACACACACACACACACTTTTGTTCATTCAGAGAACCCTGGCTAATACAGAGATGTTAAAAGAGAATTTTGAATACAGTAATAGACCTTTATCTTTTTGGTCAATCAACTCTGATCAAAGGAAATGAGTGATTGAATGGGAAAGAATAATATTTTCAGTAAGTTGGTCTGAAAATCTGAATATCCATCTGTAAACTAGTGAAGGGGGACCCATGGTGTATGGCATAGAAAATACCTCAAGGCGCTCCTGGATTTATTTTGTAGTGAACAGTGTGAAATGTTTCTGAAAATAAATAGAGTTTATGTTTGTGGTTGTTACTCAGAGAATGGCTTCTTAGCTACTGCAATATAAATAAACACACGTATTGATCAAAGAGAGAAAAATTTTCTCTTTTTACGAAATTAAATGATTATGCACTAAAACATACCACTAAGATACTAAAAAGAAAACCCAGATAATGAGCAAAACATTTGTAAATCCTTATCTAATAAGGGACTAGAATTCATACCAGTGATTTTTAAAGGAATTTTTACAACTGAATAGTACTACCAGTGTTTGACATATATAAATAGATACATCGGTAAAGAATATATACTAATATAAAGAAGGGTAAATGACCCTACTCAAAGGATCATTTGGCCATGAAAAAGGAATGAAATGATAACTTATGCTACAATATTTACATATCTTTTTTTTTTTTTTTTTTTTTTTTTTTACATCTTTGACTCCTGATCTTTTTCCTAGCATTTCTATCTTCAGGTTTTTCTCCCTTGGTGATTTCTTCACTGTTTCTTTCTTTTCTTTTTTTTTTTTTAATGACTTTATTTTACAAAACAAAGATAAATGTACAGATTTTAAACATTTTTTGCTTAAAATTATACATTTTTGTCAGTACTGTTTTTTCAGATATTAAAATAATTTTTACATAAAACTATGTGAATATATTTTTTAGTCAGTACTTGATTTTTTTCAAGGGCTTGACAGTATGCATTGAAAACCTAATAGTTACCATGAGCGTAAAGTACATGCAAAACAAAATGCAACATGGAAATAGTCAAAGCCTTCTTGTTATATTTACATATCTTAAAACTATTATATTAAGGAAAGATTATATTTAAATGAATTCACTGTGTAAGGTGCCCAGATTAGGTGATACTGGGAACCAGACAGTAGTTGCCTAGAGGCAGAAGGGATGGGTCAACAGTTTCATTGGGGATTATAAATGTTCTATAACTATAACCTATAACGTCTAACAATAAACCATCATGTCCTGTAACCTATAGACTCTGGTGATGGTTACACAGTTCTCCACACACTCAACATATTGAATTTTACAGTTTTGTTTTTAAGATGAGGTTTTATGTAGAGTAGACTGACCTCAAACTCAATGAGGCACAAATCATATTAAATTTCTAATACTTTAATCTATTTTCCGAAAGCTAGGGTTTATGGGTGTGAGCCGCAGTAGTTATCATATGTGGTGCTGAGTGTCCAGTTCATTCTAGGACTTCACAAATTCCACACGAGTCTTCTACCAACCATGCTGTTTCCCCAGCCCGGAACTGTAGACATTAGCAGATAAATTGTCTATTATTTGAATTCTGTCATGATAGCATTTTAAAAAGATGATTATGTGATATTTTAACTAATTTGATTTGGAATAATTTCTAGCAAATCGCAAGAGTAAATTAGACTGTTGTTGAAGGTCTGATCAGATAGAATAGCATTAACAGCGTACATTTGGTTCACGCCTCTGACAATGAAATTGTGCTATAAATTTATTTCAAGTTAACCTCTGTGGCTATAAATACAAGTCAGAAGTATGGCAAGTTAAAAAAGAAGTCACATTTTAAAAAGAATCATTGTTCTTATTTTAAAAAAAGTGTCTAGACTGTAAAAAACTAAAACAAAACAAAATGGCAACCCATACACAAAACAAACAACAAAACAGACAACAAAACCACGTCACGCTTGTTCTCAATATGTAAGGAGGCAAAGAAGTAAGTCATGAGAATGTCAATGTCCTCGAGGTGATGTCCTTTCACACATCTTTACAGAGGATGGGGCGGTGTCAGTGCAAATGGCAGCGGTCCATAGGAAGAATTCGTGGAACTTCTATGAAATGTGTGACCACCATCACTACCAAGTGAGTTAATTCTAGCGGTCTCACTTCAAAATATTTTACTATTAGCCAAATGTTTTGGATGCAAACAAGTTCATTGCTCTTCTGTTATAGATTTCAGTTTTATGTATTACTATAATTTGTCCTCTTCAGGAAAAAAAAAGAGCTCTTATCGGATCACAGTTCTCCTTTTGAAGTGGGTCGCAGAGTGCTTAATTGGAGTTCAAGATGAAGCACTTTGGGAGGACAACATGGGCGAAGAACTACGTCTTGAGATGTGATTAATGACACTGAAGGAAAGAGTAAATAGCACGCTTTTTAAGAAATTGCTACAAATAGTCAACGTCAGAATGAAATTGTGCGTCTGTAATTCATATCCCTGCCACATAAGACTCTTTCTGTCATTAGAAGCACAGCTGTTGTATGTCTTCTGTGATTGCAGAAGAAAAATAAGAAAGCATGCCCACTGCTCTTTGTTTCTTGGTGTCTTGTCTTACAAAGTGAATGCTCCCCCTCCTGCACTTGGCCAGGGTTCTTCATGGACCAATACACGGGTTACCCTGGTTAGAGACATTGCAGTACTGCACTTGAGACAAGTAAAGTGGGCTGTACCCAGAATTCCCTGTAGGGCTTTAATGCTCTTTCCTCAGCACTGTGAGTTCATTTTTATCTTCTCTCCCTTACTTAAAACTTACTTAATACTTACATACATTGATCAATGTTTATCATTTTCTTCTTGACAGTTATGAATAATTTAAGAGAAACTTAAATGATTCTGAAACTGACAGAAGAGAATTCAGGAATTCATGTGTAGATGCAGCGTGGAGAAGGAATTCAGAGAAGGATCTTCCCTGACCTCCACACCACTAATCTGTGAATTTGAAAACGAAGTGACCATTGAAAGCAGGGTTTTTCTGGTAATTTGTTAGTAACTGAATTTCCATAAGTTCCTTTAGTTCTGACATGCTGGATTTGTTTTCTCTCACAGATACTCGTGTATTGATTAAAATACTAACCGGAGTGTGACTATTCCTTTCTCTGCTTCCTCTTTGGAGACAGAGTATAACCAACACGCCCCTACTCACTGCTTTGCTCTCGCCGCGGTCTGAGCTGCACCCGTCCACTGTGAGCCAAAAGACGCCTTTCCTTCCTGAAGTATTCCTGTCAGGTACGTGAGAGCAGTGAGAAAAGTGACTAATGCAGGAGTCGATCCTAAGAACTGCCTGTGACCACCATCGTGTGTTTGGCGCAACCTTGAAACTGATTTGTGATTGGATTCTGAAAATGCTTGGGCCTATGGACTAGAGAGCATGCGCAACGCTTTAATGAGCATTCTGATGGGAGCTGGGGTGATGAGAATGCGAAGCAAAATGTGAACAGTGGAGGTTCAGGCCGTGAGGTTTCCGAAGGCGGTGACAACTGATGGGAACCAGGATAAAGGTCACTCGTGCGGTGTTCTGGCAAAAAGTAAGACTGCATTTTCATAAATGTCTTAGAAACTTCAAATCTCAAGAGAGTCTGCCATTCAGGGGCCTGGGCATCATAGCATTTGGTGAAGTCTAAAATGAGAATTCAAAGCAAAAAGATACTTAAAAATATGTAATTGCGGAAAGAAAGAAGCATAGCCGAGCTTAAAGTTGTGGATACGGAGGTGAAGACATGATTACCTCACACTTTGCCCCAGCAAATAGGAGACACAGGTTCCAGGCGAAGCTCCGGGCATCACTGAAGGCTGCAGCCTTAAAGCGCAAACTCGTTTGACGTGAGAGAGATTCGGCTCAGATCTCAGTTGAAGCCATCCTTGCCGGAAAAACAGCCCCGTAGGGAAGTGTGTTTTCAGGTTTAGAGGTGCACAGCTGTTGTAGACAAAGCCAGCAGAACTCAGCAATATCCGGTGCTTCATGCCGGTTTTTGCGGGCACGAAGAATACACAAGGAGGAGGTGAGAACCTCTATACCAAAGTTTCCAAGGGTGACTGATGGTCATATCCCTGCAAAGAGGACCTAAAATGTCATTGCAATGAGCTATGAGAATAAGACTTTTTTGCAATGTAGGCTTGACAACGTTGGGAATGCTAGGACAGCGTAGGTATAGAGAAGGGGTGTCCCAGGAGAGAGATTTCCTGTGTTGCAAGTTAGAAAGCTGGGAGGTGGGGCTCCCAAAACTGTCGGAGCCCAGATGATGCCATCCCAAGCCCCAGGTATATGACATGGAGTTGCCCTTTGCCCTTCTGGATTTCAGTCTTCCTTTGATCCAACTTTCCTCAGCTAGGCTTTCATTCTCCTTTGGAACAGGAGAGTGTTCAGGCTGGTTCTCCATTTATTAGAAAACCCCTACTTTTATTGAGACTCACAGTTAATCATTTCCATTTTTGATAACATGCTCTTGCTCAGGTACATTTGTTTCTCGTGAGGCTGTGAGAACTTCAAGGAGTCAAATAATCGGTCTCTGAAAATTTGAACTACATTTTAAGGTAGTCATTCACTAAAAATGAAAAGTGAAAGAAAGTCTATTAAGTTTCTAGTTCTACAGTGGTTAAGAGTAAGTACTCCGACGCCAGACCCAGTAGAGCGCAGTAGCGTTTCTACAGGCACTGGTCTCTTTAACTGTAGAGGCATGAATGTGACAATATCTCCTCCCCTTAATGCTTTATCGTTGAAGCTAGAGTAATATCTGCTTCATATGGTGGTTATGAAAATTTAAAAATTCCTCTAATAATTTCAATCATTGCTATTCTTCCAGAAAGGCCAATTAAAACACATGAAATACTTAATAGATTTATATTATTCCAATAATTACAAACAGTAATCTTAAAGGAAAGTAAAACATTACAATACATCAAATGCATAGTATTTAAGCTAAAGATAATTTACAATAATTTATTTCATTTGAATACATACCTAGCAAATGCTTAGTGAGGTTTTCTTGCAGGTTGAGATGTTATTTAAATTGAATTAAAGTGGGTTGTAACATAGCTTCTCTATTTTCAGATGCTTAAAAACAATACACAACATATCAGTACTATGATAAGGACCATTTTAAAATACGAAAATCACCACACACACACACACACACACACACACACACACCCAAAAGTAAGAAAGACAAAACAAAATAGAAAAACTAAAACAATGGAGGATACTTGCTTTGTTTTTAAATGACAGTTGGAACTGGTATTCCTTACTTTATTTAACATTGCTGAAATATAATAAAATTTGGGCTGAAAGTTTTGCGGGTGAGTTGGTGTCTGTATTACTCCTAAGGGGTTCTAGCCTGGCTGTAGGAGAAAGCCTCTTCAGGTTTCAAATCCTCAGTGTGGTGAGTCATATCTAAGGGCACCCCCATTCATTCTTGGGCGCCTTCCATATGCCAGATCTGTCTCATCCTAGAGATGCTCCCTCAGCCCCATCAGTTGCAGATTTTCATTCATTTCATGTAAGTTTAGCCATCTTCCCTGTCTTTCCCCACACCTGATTTTCAACGCCCTATTCCTGTCTCCATTCCCTCCCTCTGTCTGCCTCCTGTGACTATTTCATTCTGCATTCTAAGTTAAATTCTAGCTTTTCACTTGGGCCTTCCTTCTTGTTTAGCTTCTTTGGGTCTATGGAGTACAGCATGGTACCTGTATTTCATGGCTAATATCCACGTATAACTGAGTACATACCATGCATGTCCTTTTGGGACTGGATTGCCTTGCTCCGAAAAATATTCTCAAGTTCTAGCCATTTGCCTACAAAATTCATGATGCTTTTGTTTTCAATAGCTGAATAGTATGCCATTGCACAGATGTGCCACATTTTCTTTATCCCTTCTTTAGGTGAGGGACATCTGATTTTTGACTATTACAAATAAAACTGCCATGAACATAGTCGAGCAAGTGTCTTTATGGGATGCTGGAGCATCTTTTAGGTATATGCCCAGCAGTGGTAAAGCTGGGTTTTGAGGTAGAAGTATTCCCAGTTTTCTGAGAAACACCAAATTGATTTTCATAGTGGTTGGACAAGTTCGCACTCCCACCAACAATGAAGAAGTATGGGAACAGTGAGCAGGGTGTGAAGGGAACAAGTAAAAAATAAATTCTTTAAATAATAAAAGAGAATAAGGAGACTGTCTTAGTCAGGGTTTCTATTCCTGCACAAGCATCATGACCAAGAAGTGAGTTGGGGAGGAAAGGGTTTGTTCAGCTTACACTTCCACATCGCTGTTCATCACCAGAGGAAGTCAGGACTGGGACTCAAGCAGGTCAGGAAGCAGGAGCTGATGCAGAGGCCATGGAGGGATGTCACTTACTGGCTTGCTTTCCCTGGCTTGCTCAGCTTACTTTCTTATAGAACCCAGGTCTACCAGCCCAGAGATGGCACCACTCACAGTGGGTTGGGCCCTCCACTCTTGATCACTAGTTGAGAAAATGCCTTACAGCTGGATCTCATGGAGGCATTTCCTCAACTGAGGCTCCTTTTCCTGTGATAACTCCAGCTTGTGTCAAGTTGACACAAAACCAGCAAGTACAGAGACATAGAAAAATATAATATGAACATGGTAACTTATAAAAGAAAGTGTTTGGTTGGGCTTATGGTTTCAGTGATTAGTGTCCATAATGGTGATTTTAAACATATTGGCAGGAATATTTGAAGGTTCATTGTCGCTACCGTCTCCAACTAATGACACAGCATTCTTCTCAAAACGGTTTATTCAGGAACCTTACAGCATGCAAGTGAAAATCTTTCTTTCTCCTTTCTGTCTCTCTTTCTGTTTCTCTTTCAGTTTCTCTTTCCCCCAAGCGCAGTCCTTTTATCCTCTCTCAACTCCACCTCCTCAGTCCATGTTGCGTGGCTGCAGTTCGTAGGTCCGCGTCATCTGGCCTGATCTCGCGTCATGGGTGCCTCTGCGAAGCTCACATGGTGGGAGTGGCTAATCTGGGGGGGAGGGCAGGAGAAAGTCAGGTGCTAGTCACAAGACTAGGCCGGAGTCCCAAGCGCCATCTTTGGGCTGCTGACACACCCTCTCTCCACAGCTCATATCTGAGAATCACAAGTAGGAGGCAGAGGGTGCACTAGGAATTGCGGGAGTCTTTTGAACCTCAAAGTCCACCCTCAGTGACATACATACTACAACAAAGCCACACCTTCTAATCCTTTTCAAATGTTTCTACTAACTAGGCATTCTTTATTCAAACATAAGCCCATCCAAACCACCACATACCACAGGGATAATAGTTCTTCATCCTGGTCTGTCTGTAAATATTGGAAGATTAATTTTTGCTACCATGCACACAATGCTATATGACAGGTAGAGTGTTGTCAATGTTGACTTTATAAACTTTGCAAACAAATCTCATTTTAGTAGGAAAATTCACAAATGGTGAATCTTCAAATAATATTGATTTTATCTAGTATGTTTTACATTGTTATTGCAATGGTATGTTTTATATTTTGTTCGTTTGACTGTTCTTATACTCATTGTGAATATGGCTTAATAGGGCCAGCAAGATGCCTCAGTGAGAAAAAAAATCACTTGCCATTCAAACTTAACAACTTGAGTCCCATTTCTGTAAAAACCTAGAGGCTGTGGCACATATTTGTAACTCCAACAGTTTTGTAGTGAGATGTAAGGCAGAGACAGGCAAACCACCCAGAGGCTCATGGGCCAGCCAGCATGGAGTGCACATCAATGCAGAAATAGCAAGCAGTACCCTGTGGGAGGAAAGGACTCTCTCTCTTAAGTTTTCCACTAATGTTCATAGACATGTCATTGCACATCTGTGCCAATACTTACATATACATCATACACACATGCACACAGACAACATATAAAAATAAATGAACTAATTAAAAATTTTTAATTTTTTTTAAAAAATAAAATAAAGCTGGCTTTTTGGGTTGGTTTTTATTTTATCAAAATAATTTGTCTTCTTTACTTTTATTCTTTTCTCCACCAGCAAAACCAAGGTATAGAAAAGCAATTTCATCTGAGACATGTCCCCTTTTCCTTTATATATGCCCTTTCCCACATCCCAGCTCTGTGGAAACTGATTTTATTGTCTCTTTACTTTTGACTTTTCTAGAGTTTTCTTCACATAGTCATACAACACTGCGTGATCATTTGAGTCTTCTTGGTGAGTGAGTCTGCTTGGTGAGTGTGTGAGTCTGCTTGGTTAGTGTGTAAGTCTGCTTGGTGAGTGAGTGAGTCTGCTTGGTGAGTGTGTAAGTCTGCTTGGTGAGTGAGTGAGTCTGCTTGGTGAGTCTTCTTGGTGAGTGAGTGAGCCTGCTTGGTGAGTGTGTGAGTCTGCTTGGTGAGTGTGTGAGTCTGCTTGGTGAGTGTGTGAGTCTGCTTGGTGAGTGAGTGAGTCTGCTTGGTGAGTGTGTGAGTCTGCTTGGTGAGTGAGTCTGCTTGGTGAGTGTGTAAGTCTGCTTGGTGAGTGAGTGAGTCTGCTTGGTGAGTGAGTGAGTCTGCTTGGTGAGTGAGTGAGTCTGCTTGGTGAGTGTGTAAGTCTGCTTGGTGAGTGAGTGAGTCTGCTTGGTGAGTGTGTAAGTCTGCTTGGTGAGTGTGTAACTCTGCTTAGAGAACCTTCCTTCACTCAGCTTAGTTCCTTTGTTTCCAGCCCCATTATGTGTACCAGTATCTTGATCATTCTTGGTGCTAAATAGCATTTATTGCATGATGGTCATCATCTGCTTATTTATTCATCATGTTGATAAAATTTTAGGTATTTTCAGTTGTTGGTGATGTGGATAATTCTGTATAAACATTAGTGTACATGTAGTATATGTTTTTATTACCTTTGTGTATTATTCAGGAGTAAGACTGTAGGAGAATATAATAAATATATACTAATTTTATCAAAACTTATCTTACAGAATTAATTTACAGAATTGGAAACTATTTTACAGAGAGTACATTTTGTCTTTGTAATTTCACCAACAATGATAAAAAAGGCTTAGTTACATCTCCAGTAATCAGCATTCCTCCATGGCCTCTGCTTCGGTTCCATTCCTGACTCTAGGTTCCTGCCTTGAGTTCCTATCTTAACTTCTCTCATTGGTGAAATGTGAACCGATGGTTGTAAATGGAAATAAACCTTTTTCTCCACAAATTTTGGCCATGGTCTTTATCACTGTAGTAACAATGTAACTGACACAATCTCTCTCCCCAAGGCTCAGGTATCATTGTGGAATGAAAATGGAAATGTGTAAAAGTCAAAGGCAGTAGATCACTATGACAAAATATTGTTTTTCTTTTTCTTTTTCCTTTTTTTTTTTTTGGACCTAAAAGGGCCACATATAAACTTACAGCATCTATGACATCAAATACAAGATCAAGTCAAACAAAATCTTAGATGAAAGTATGTGTGCAGAAGTGGTCTTGAAGTCTCACTGCTGTCTGAGGAGTTTATGGGCATTTGATATCTTCTTTCTGGGGTTAGAGTCATGTTCTTCAGGGATATGTTTCATGAGATGTAACTTATGATCTAGGAGATGACCCAGCACCCATTCATATAATGGTAGCACGCAGGGACTCAGTAGGACACACACACACACACACAGACACACACACACAAACATGAAATACAAGAAATATTGGGAGGAAGTAGTGGTGAGAAGGACAGGGGAGCAATTGGAGAAGAAGGGATAAGAGTTAGATTTAATGAAAACATTATATGCACACATGAAATTATCAACCAATAAGTAGTACATTAATTAAATTTTATAAACTTTAAAGAGAGATAAAAATAACTTAATTTGGGCTGATGCTTGTGATGGTTTCTATGTACTGTACAAGGGAGTGGCACTATCAGAAGGTGTGGCTATGTTGAAGTAGGTGTGTCATTGTGGTGTGAGCTTTTAGACCCTCACCTTAGCTATCTGGAAGACAATATTCTGCTAGAAACCTTCATATGAAGATGTAGAACTCTTAGCTCTTCCTGCACCATGCCTGCCTGGAAGCTACCATGTTGCTACCTTGATGATAATCCACTGAACCTCTAAACATGTAAGCCAGACCCAATTAAATGTTGTTCTTACAGGAGTTGCCTTGGCCATGGTGTCTGTTCACAGCAGTAAAACCTTAACTAAGACTGTGCTAAACCCTAACTAAGACTGTGCTGTATCTCAGTTGGTAATAAACTTGCTGGCATGCACTAAGCCCTGGGTATGATGTCGAACACCTAAATTATGCATAATGGCACATGGGTATTATAATTCTAGCACTGCACTTGGAAAGCAGAGGCAAGAGGGTTAGATGCTCAAGTTCATCCTTAGATACACAACAACTTTAAATCCAGTATGGAATACTTGGGTCACATCCTGAATATATGTTTAATTAATTGATTTAATTCATTGATTCTTCTGGGAATTACATGCTAATGATGTTGTATATTGGGTTAAATGGTTTGTGAAAAATGTATTCCCACAATCATTTTAAACTTCTCTGACTTATTTTGATGTATTTTGTAGTTTTTTTTTTTAACCATGGGGACTTTACACAACTATGTCATTACATAGTTATTACAAATATCTATTTTTCCATTTTTGTTGTGTTTACAAACTAGATGGACAGACTTCAAAGTCAAATGTTCATTACATATAGTTCAAAATATTGATGTTGTTGTTGACATTTTAATCTGGAAATCTGTAAAAAATATCCTTAATTCTCATAAACCTTTATACTTTTCAAAATTGATGCATAAGTAGTTATTTATTGATCAATAGGTAGTAGTTCTCTTCAATGCATATATGTTGAATTCTCTGTGATGATATTGAATTTTGAAAAGTATTATTAGAATTTTGAACAAGTGATTAAAGAAATTATACTTTTTTTCTGATATAAGACTCCATATTGGCTTGTGAACTTATTTCTGATGAACAATTTTTAGCTTTGTGAATGATTTTTGCCTTTTATTTAATTTAGTTTTCTTTGTTTTTTTTTTTTTTTTTTAATCAAGGATTGAGCAGGAAAACCACAGTTTTTTAAATGCACTTTTATGGCTCATTAAGAATGATAATATTGCTATGTATACATCGGGATATTTCCAAGGATCACAAAGGAGTAGAAAGAAGAATCAGAAAGCTAAGTAAAATCGCAAACATAATCTGTCAAGTAATCATGTGGGGGGATAGAATGTGAAATGTAACTAAACGACATAACCTATTGAAAAAAAAAAGGTTTTGCACGCACACAGAATGTGTGTGTCAGGGAGTCACAATAACTTCTATAAAATCGTGTGTGGGCAGGCAGTGTGCTGGTGGGTTGGAACACCTGCAGTTAGCCCTGGTAGTGGTGGGGATGTGACCCGTGGGCTTGGAGCTGAAGCTCTGGTGGACACTTTTGGAAGTTAGACTCTCAACAAAAGTGTGTAGGACTAACAAGACAATGCGCAAAGCCAGATCAAGAGAGTGATACCTGGGCCTGGACTGGCAGAATGTCCCATTAGTGGCAGCCTGATGATGACCTCAGGAGACTGCTTCCCACCGCACTACCAGCCTTTAGTATTTGCAGGGTTTCTGTGTCGCTTTTGGCTGGTCTGTTTCCCGATTCTTCCCCTGTTCCTTTTGGAACAGAGATTTGGCTCTACACATGTCCTTTTTCTAGGCCTTGGGAAAATGTCGCTTTTCTTTCCTTTTAGAGATTCACAGTTCAATGTGATTTGAGTTTCAGAGCACCTGCTGAAATGAAGATTTTTCAAGGACACTTGGAGAAGAAAATTAGCAATTTTTTTTTCATTGTAAAAAGACACGACCCTTTGGAGGCAAGGAACAGATTGCTTTAGTTTGATGTTGTTTATTGCCCATAGCCCCATATGTTAAAGGTTTGGTTCCCAAGATAGTGCTCCTTGGGAGGTGATGGAATCCTCAGAACATGGGTCCTAGCATAAGACCCCTTTGTCTCTGAGAATATGCCTTGGATTGTGGGATTTAGCTCTCTTTCTTTTGCTGTTTTTGTTGTTGTTGTTGATGATGGTGATCTAAGTGGCTTCGCCTGCTGTGAATTTCTGTCACTGAGTATTGTCCTTACCAGAGGACTAGAGAATTAGAGCTTTTCAATCTTGTACTGAACCTTGCAAAATCATCAGCCAAAATAAACATTTTCTATTTATAAGTTGGTTGTCTCAAATATTTTATTATATTAATAGTAAGCTGACAAATTAATTTTCTCAGTTAATTTTCTCTTTTGTGATTGACTTGAAAATATATATACTGTCTAAAGTTTGTGGGAGATTGTATGGGATTAGTACTATTGGTATTAGGATCTCTCTCTCTCTCTCTCTCTCTCTGTGTGTGTGTGTGT
This sequence comes from Micromys minutus, assembly GCF_963924665.1. Lineage (NCBI taxonomy): Eukaryota > Metazoa > Chordata > Mammalia > Rodentia > Muridae > Micromys > Micromys minutus. Next base: position 28,444,115 of record NC_137975.1, read on the forward strand.
GTGTGTGTGTGTGGTATAGTGAGTTTACAGTTATATGCTCCTATGTGTGTGCATGTTGTATGCTAATGGAGAACACTGGGCAGCATGCTCTGGCAACCTCTACTTTATATCTCCTTGAGATTAGATCTCTAGACAAACTTGCAGCTTTCCTTTTTGGTTAGGAGGCTGGTGATGAAACCCTAGGTTCCCTTCTCTTTAAGGCCTTCTGGGATCCCAGGTGTGCGTGGTCATGCCTGACTTTTACATAGGCACTGGGGAATCCACACTTCAGTGCTCATCCATGAATGGATAGTGCTATTACACATGAGCCATCTCCCCAGTCCATGAGAGAGTTTTGAAATACAAATTTAATATGTTCAGAAGTTATAACCTGGGTCCTAAGAATCTCATTTTCACTCCTAATCTGATAGTTTGTGTTTATAATTTCTGTTATCTGGCACAATTAGCTTATCAACATTATTGATTAAAAATTTCACTGATTTTTCTTTATAAATAAAGAACATTGTGTTTACTATATCATTAACTTTGTACCCTGAATTTATAATTGCCAAGTGTGTATAATTAGCTTAAGTATATTAAATTAATACAATTATGCTATATTATGATTGCATACTTATATGTGAAACATATAATTAAGTTAATTACACTGTGAATAATTTTATGTAATTTAATAAATAATTATCATATAATTATTAAAATTATCTTAATTATTTCCTTATTTCCTAGGTCATTGGTTTCATATATGTATTTTTAAAACACACATTTACTGCCACAAATTTCTACACAAATACTAATTTAATCTCTTAAATTCATTCCACTTTGGTTTTTTTTTTTTGTTTGTTTTATTCCTTGACTTGTTAGTTATTTAGAAGTGTGCTATTCACTAAATAGTTAGATATTCATACATACATTTTTATTATTGATTTCTCCCTTTATGTTACAGTGTTCAGAGAGTAACTTACTTGATTTAGATGTTTCTACATCTATTAAGTTTGTTTGGAACCAGAATATAGTCTTTGCAGTAAATACTTTGTGTATACTGGGAATCAGTCTACATTTTTAAAACCTTTGTATAGAGCATACTGTAAACATCAACTAGATCAAGCTGATTGATGCAGGTGTTCAAGCATTCTACACCTTAGCTAACCTATGTCTCTTTGTCCTATCACTTATAAAGAAAGGAGTATTGAAAGTTTTTAGTATAATTGTTTTATCATACATCCATAATACATTTTTATGTACTTGTGATGTCAACACTCAAGGAGATAAAATTTAACCCAGTTGTGCCTTCTCAAATTAACAGTTTTTGAAATAGTAGTTTATTCTAGGTCATTTTCTTGCTGTGAAGTTATCTTTGTTTGATACTAACATGCACACTCCAGGTACCTTTGGACTAGCTTTAACATACTACATTGTCCATCAGTTTACCTTTAATATAGTTGTGCGTTTCCATTCTGAGTAGGTATTTTATGGAAAGTATATAGTTAAATGTTTCTATTTTAAACACTTAACAATCCCTGCCCACAAATTTGAATATTTAGACCCTTTAAATTTAGTGTGATTATTACTACAGTTACGGTTAGCCTTCAGTTTGCTGTTTGTTTTCTATGGCTTCCACTTCTTTATTCCTTATGGCTTCCTAGAGATGGTTTAACATTGTGCCCATTTGGCAGGGTATGCGTTCCTCAGGCCTATCACTTGTCTAGCCACAGGTACTTGGCTCTGATAACAGTACTATATATGGATTTTAATGTGTGGAAAAGGCCTTATTGTAGATTTTTGGTTGACAGATATTGATAATTATTTTTCTTCTCCAGTCCATTCCAACACTAAGGAGGAAACTCTCTGGATGGTATTTATTTGATTTCTTCATGTCCTATGGTTCTATTATGTGTTGCTCCAGCAATAGGGTCTTATTGTCAAGTCCCACAGGGTAATCCAGAGCACCAATTACTGCCTGCAATATTTGCCCTCACTGGTCAACAGATCTAAAAGATGTTACCTATTCATGCATGACACTGGGATTTTATTTGTTAGCCTATGGCGTCTACATTTTTGTCCTATTATGGGCTAACTCTATTTCTACTCCTGTGTGTGTGTGTGTGTGTGTACATAGAAATTTGTTTTTAGGCAAATTTTTTCAATAGTAGCTTTTTAAATTTTTAAAACATTTAATTTTTATGTGTATGTGTGCTTTTTATGCATGATATCTGTGTACTCAGCCTTGTACCAATGGAGGCCTTCTTGGAGCTGATGTTACAGACAGTTGTAAGCTATCATGGAGGTGCTGGGAACTGAACCTTTATTCTTTGAAAAGCAGGTAATACTCTTAACTGCCGAGCCATCCCTCCATTCCCACATATAACTTTTTTTGGAAACATCTTTAATGTTAGTTATCTCTTTCAGTATTTCCTCTTCTACCCTGCCCCTTTATCCCCGAATGCATGTAATCCTTCATGTTCCATTATTTTGTCTTAACCCTTTATACCACTGTGTTCTATCTGATCTCTGAAAACTCCATCCCCAAAACCCCTTACTTATCCTTGACCTCACTGGGTCCTACAAATAAAACCAGTACTTTTGAAGATTAAAGACAGCATCTAGTGATCATAGAAAGGATGCTTTGGGTTTCTTTATGGGTCTGTATTATTTCTAACTTTATCTACTTATCTACAAATTTCTTAATTACCTTTTTATGAACAGTCGAATAATAGTCTATTGTGTAAATATAGCAATTGTCATTATTCATTAATCTGTTTATGAACATTTAGGTTGTTCCCATTTACTGTCCATTGCAAACAGAACAGGAATAGACCTGAGTAAACTGGTATGTCTATAGTAAGATATAGAATGCTTTGGGGATATGCCCAAGCATGATATAGGGTACTTCTCTTTCTGGCTTTGCGAGGAGCCTACAGTTTTTTATGTGTTAGTTCTCATTCCCAGTATTAGTGCATACATGTTAGCCTTCATTAACCAGCACTTGTCATCCTGTCTTTAATTTTATTTCCAGCATTTCTATCGGAGATAAGATCAAATTTCAAAGTTGTTTCAACTTCAATTCCTTAATAGATAAGGAGAGTGAACATTTAAAAATATCTCTCAGTCATGTGTATTTATTTTTATTTTTTATTTTTGCAGACTCTCTATTTAATCCCACGTGCTATTTTCTGAATGGATTACTTTCTTAATGTTTATCTTTGAAATCTTTGCAACGTCTGGATATTGACCTTTGTCAGGTGTATAGCTGGTACAGGTCAAGGCTTTATTCTGCAGGCTTCCCCTACACTTGATGGTGGTATTCTTGGCTATATAGAAGTTTATAATTTTGTGAAGTTCCACTTATTAATTATTGGTATTAATGCCTAGGTTTTGGGTCTTCTGTTCAGAAGGCCCTTTCCTGTTCTAATGAGTTCAAATGCATTCTCTACTCTACCCTCTACCAGATTTGGGCCTTTGCTGAGAAACTTGATTAATTTGGAAATCAGTTTTGGGTAGGGACAGAGATAAGAACCCTGCTGCTTTGTTCTCCATGTGGGTCTTCAGTTAATCAGAACTATTTGTTCTCCATGTGGGTCTTCAGTTAATCAGAACTATTTGTTTCAGATACCCTCATTTCTGTCGTGCATGTTGTTGGCTTCTGTCCTAACCAAGCGTATAACTATCAAGATAAATTTGAGACTATTTTAGGTTTTAAAAATAATCTCACTTGTGAAAATTAAAGCTAACTCATTTTCAAACCAAAGCTATAATTAACCACTACCCTGCTTCCCAGGTATTCGTTTTCATCCTACAGATTTGTTACAATATAATGAAAGCACCACTGCTCCGAGATGTGCAGATGCTCCCAAAAGAGTAAGACCGATACAGAGAAGACAAAAGCGGTTCTACAATAACCTTAGTCACCATAGCTCAAAAAAATATGCTTTGTCAAACTTCAAAAAAGAAATGCAAGTCAAGCACATTCTTAAAAACATCCCAAGAAGCTTTGATTTACAGTTACTATATTTTAACCTACACTTAAAGCCAACGTGTGTGCTTGACTCAGTATTTGCTCATTCAACAATATTTCCAAGTGTGAGTTGCAAGTGGTAGAGAAAGCAGAAGAGGGTTCTGGTTAGTGTGTCTTGGTTGAGAGAGGCCCGAGGGAAGTAGGATCCAGGCTCCCACAGAGCAGTGCTGTCACCCACTATAATGTTTCCCTCATCAGTGGGACCCTTTGGTAGTGGATGATACTACTTTGCTTTAGCTTGTTTTTCAAAGGTGAGAACCCTGCTAGATGATGATCTCAGGGCATACATTTAATCTGCCTGTCCAAGTCCATCTGCCTGTCTTTTTTCTGTTCCTCCCTTCCAGCATGCTAGAGTTTTCCCAGACATGATATGCAATAAGAACAACAAATTTAAAAATCAAGGAAGAAAAATAATTTTTTTTAAAATTCATTATCTTTCTCAACATGGCTTCGAGTTTGTTTTAGAGCACCCTCATATTCAACTTAAAGAGAGGAGTAGAGCCACACTTTCCTCTACAGATTAGCATGCGTGGATGACATGGGGACCACACAGCCACCTGGTAGTCTGAAGTGATGTAAAGGCCGTAGGCAAGCTTGCCTGTCAGGCTTTATGGTTGGCCTGTGAATTATTCTTGATGACTTTGAGATTGCTACTCATGGAATTGGTAAAGATAGACAGCATGAGCCCTGGTATTAAATCATGAAATCTTCATCTTTATAATGAAAAATTTAAAACACATGACCTGAGGTGCTGCGTCTGAGTGTCATGGGAAACATCCCTTCTTTCTTTAGCTTGAATTAAGCTTTCTCCCTGCCATGCAGCACCTTGTTTGTGAGATCTCCTGCAGATGTTCCTCTGTATCCTCCCATGACTCACAGAGGCGACTTCCATAGCATTGTTTTGTCGAAAAACTTTTTCTACTGAAGCACACACATCCCCTTTGAGATTTTTTTTCCATAAACAATATCTTCATCTTTCTCCATAATTAATGATATTCCTAACATGTTGCTTTGGCAGCTCCTCGATTTTGCTTATCTTGACAAAATATATTCTGCCTCTTCTGCATGTTTTATATTGCACGTCAAAATGTCTCAGCTTAAATCTCCCAGATTATTAATCTTCTTCAGTTCAAAATTCCTGTTCTGTCATCGGCTGCTATTTGTAGCAGTTTTTTCCCCTTGACTTCCTGAGGCACAAAGGCAATAGATTCCCAAGAGGATGTGTGTAACAGGGCTGCACCTCATGTTTTCACTACGCGTTGCAGATAGAGCTCCCAAATAGAAGCAATTATTATTTTTGCTTTCTTACCATGTTGTCTACATGGTTACAAAGTTATATCTCTATAATTTTTGTCAAATAGTCGTCTAATATTGAAACTATTAGTTTCAATAATAGTTGAGTGGGCCATTTGTTTTGTGGTACCTATACTCATGTTTTTATTTGTAGCTTTCTTCTTTTGTAGATAAGATACTTTCAAATCCTGGCATTTGTTAGTATAATTTCAAGGTGAAAAAATTTAAATTATTTACTTATTTAATGTGTATGTTTTGAAAGTTGTAAATGAGATCCAAATAACTTGTAAAAGAACCAGGTTTTTGTTGTTGTTGAATTTTAGACAAATAGTCTAAATTCCTTTTAGTTATAGTTCATAGGGATTTGATATGTAGATCTGGAATTTTAAGGATAGTACTGGACCATAGATGGGAAATTGGCACATAGACAGTATTGAAGTCATGAGACTGCATTTATGAACAAGAGGAGGAAGTATATGTAGAGTAAAAGAAGCCTACAGACCACGGAGAAGGAAAACGTGTACAAAAACCACCATCAGTAGGCCTGCATGTTGATCTAAAAATAAATTGATAAATTATATTTGGAAGAACAGAGGGGTCATTTACAGCAGATGTTTCATTAGGGCAATTAAGAAGGTGGTTGACACGAGATTATTAGACCTGGTGCAGATCCTTGTCATTGCAGAGATGCTTTTAGTGTTGAGGCAGCAGTAGACCATTTGGAATGTGTTTAAGGGAGGGTTGCTGGGAAGATCCTGAGCATAGCAAAGCAGAGTTTTGATACAAAGAACAAAAGGTAAATGATTCAGGAGTTGGCAGAGGAACCTTGGCCAAAACATTTCTTTGCCATCAAAAAGATCATAGATCTGTGTTACATATGAAAATGGCAGAAACGGTGGAGAGTAAGAAATACTGGTGCAGGAATCAAAGGGAAGAAAACCACTAGGATTATATATTCAAGGACATAGGATGGCTTTGAATCATGTGGAGCCAAGACATGGTTACCAAAGATTGGCATTGCCTTTGATGATGCTCATGGAGAGCACACATGATCTCAGATTCTAGTAAGTAAGTGGGTAGATTATATTGTAGAAGATTTTGCCATGCTTACAGTAATTGGACAGATGTGCTTTTTCTCTGCCTTACCACAGACGATCAGATAGACAGAGCTGACATCCACACAGAACAGACAGCAATGGAACTTGTTTGTTCCTTGTTTCTTGCCCTGTAGTGCTCAAACATTGGAACATCTATATCTCCCAGAGTCAGTCTCCCTCATCTAGTAAGTCAATGGTCCCCTGCTACACAGGGCAGGAGTATGGTAGAGGTATTGGCGATTTGCTCATGCTTTGCTGTATAGAAAGGGAACTAAAGAAAGAACACCCTGGCACTTGCCAGGATACTACATTAAAAAATTCTGTAGGTAAGAGTATGGCCTTAGAGTGCAAAAGGTGAAGAATTTAAATCCTGCATTTGTCAGTGCAGAAAAGACATTGCTGTATTGGGTAGGTCAGTTCCTTTTGGCAGAGAACAGGATTATTTTTCATATCACTAGATAAGCCAGTGGGAGTAGCTGAGAGAAAAGAGGAGAGGGAGAAGACTACCGAAGAGGACCAGTTCTTTCTGGGCTCAGCTGTATCTACTGCTTTTCCATGTCTGTACTTTAAGATGACATCTCTGCCTTTAATGCACATTCTTAAAAATACCCACCAGGAACCACACAAATTTAAGATTAGTCACCGAGTTTATTCTAGCATTTTAAAGAACAAACCAGGTGCAAACTGAAGCATGTTCCAATTAAGAAATCCTGTCCTACCTACTTAAATTCTAGATATGTGGGCACTTAAAGTAACCGAATGAATTCTTAGCTTAAATTATTTTTTTAAAATCAGGCTATAGACATCTTCCAGTAGGATGCAGGAGTTAATAAAACAGGCCTCTAGGTAGTTGATTAGTTTCTCTGGGGTCAAATAAGAACCCTCTGGTCAACTATTCAAATCTGGAAGTCAATATCCTTCACTTGCAAGCAGCACTCCTTCCTTCTACAGCTCTGTGCTTAAGGGGGAGTCTCTGTGTCCTTCCCACTGTAAGTCTAAAGAAAAGTAGGGCTTTCTCCTTTCTAGCCAACTGGGACCCTGGACATTCCTGCAAAGTAGTTGTTCCCGGTCACTTCTGTGTGTTCCTAACACCCTTGTTTAAAAAGGATAACTATGGAGTGTGGGAGGTGGGACACTGGTCAGTGCTGTGTCTCAATTTTGCCATCCAATGAATTAATTAATTCTGCTCAGCAGATGTTACTGGTCAAGCTTTATATGCCTGCAATGCTGTTTAGCATTCCTAGGGCTTAAACGAGAATAGACACGTATCTGTTATGTTTTGCTACTCCAATATTTCAAGTCTTTAAGCATATTTATAGAAAAGGATCAAAACAAAATGAAAGCACAGTATTTTATAAATGCAAGAAAGGGATGAACAGGATCAGTAGGTCTGAGATAGATCCAACGATAGGTGGGTATATGCTTTAGCCTGCCTTAAAGTGGCCCTGTTGGATTCTAGCCTGGGAGAACCCTGTTAAGCACATATGGAAGACTAATTGTGAGTAAGATGCTGTGGGAGGAAAATCAGAAGATGGTTGTTACCTTTAAACCAGGTAGGTTATCGTTGAAGCACAGTTTCTGGACTCACAACTAAAGGGACAATTCTGCATGCAGGACTCCGTCCATAACGTCAGAACACGAGTTCATGTCAGTTACCATGTCTTTGGCTTGGGCTCTTCTGGAGAGCATTTGCTGATGTAGGGAAAGGTCTTAAAGCAGACCATTTCAATCCTTTTCAAATTTCAGCTGGCACTCCCCACCCCATGGTGGACTGCAAGATGTCTCTCAACACTTCCTCCTTCCTACCTTTAAGGGTCTCAAGGACACTTATTTTAAATCATCATGTTTTTGTTTGTTTTGGTTATTAATTATGGGACCAAATGTCAGAGAGATGCTCACTTTGCATTCACATAGCAACGACTCCGAAGCAGCAGCGGCAGGCACCTTTTGTGCTTTCTCTCCTTACACCCCTTCCATCTTTCCCATGTGCCAACATTTTGCTATCTGTTTTTGGAAGGCTGTTCTTGATCCTCTGTAGTTTGATGGAACCCTGTAGATTCACACTGCTTCCCTGTGCCTCTAGATAGCTAACACTGCCTCTCGTCATTAGAAGAAACAAAACCCTAAAATATCTTTATCCAATTACCAGATGCATTTTTTAAATAAAAATAACTGTCTACCCATGAATGTCTCAGGGCTTAGAAATGATCCTGCTATTATTAGAGCTGTTCAAAACACAACCCACACACTTTTTAAATTCACAGCAAGTTAACAAAACCTCTGCTTGTTTTGAGTATCAATCTCCTGGTCAAAACATTTGTCATAGTAATAAACAGCAGCATAATTAGAATGATTTGAGTGAATTTGGGTCAATGGATCACTCAGAACACATTATAAACTCATCACAATTATAGCCTGGGGACAATTTCTTTGGTTTGGCCTCCACTAGTTTAAGTCATTTTTCTTTTTTTTCTTACTTTCTTTTTTTTTTTTTTTTTTTTTTTTTTTTTGAGATCAAGTTCAAGCACAAAAAATAATCAAAGAAAATTACTTAAAGATGGTTTGAGTGCATTGGAAGGATTGTTTTTACTTTTTCAAACAATAATTTTAATCCTATGTCATTATGCAAGGTGATTTTTTTTATTATGGCCTGTTGATTTAAATAATAATTATAGACTATATTCCTTTGATCTGTATTCCAGGCACTACCTAAGTACTCCATGCACAGTACACTGCTATGTTGACATTTCATTTTAGACTACGTCTTAGAGTGCTCAAGTACTTCCTCGAGGTTGTTCATTGAGAAAAGTCACAGAATTAGAAATATAACCTTGCCTTGCCATCGGTGTGGCTTCCTATCACACCCAAGCCATCAGATGCCTTTAAAACCCATGATGGAACTGCTCAAGAATGCCCACTGTTCCCGTAGGGCCAAAGGATGAAGACTGTTAAGAAGTCCTTGGCTTTGATGATAAAATATGTGCTAGTCACAACATTCGAGAAAACCGTGCTCAGAGTCGGAAGATAAAAGCCTGCTGGCTGGATATAGTCCCTTTGTTGTTTCCAAGTCCTGTAGATGACTGGGCTGAGAGGAAGCAAGAAGACTGGAGCACAGTAAAAGCAATGTGCCCATCATTGCTGCAACAAAATGCAGGAAGGAATATAGTACAGAGTGGAGGGTCAGGAGAAGGCTTGTGGGGGGGATTTGTAGGCTATGTAAACTGCTAGATTCACCCCCAGGCCAGGGGGAGTCTGCTGAAGCAAACAGTGCTAAGCCATGGTCAATATCTTCTAAGACTCATTTGAATGGTGAACAGGTCCTGGAGGAAGCAGAGATGCCAGGGGGCACTTGACTGCATTTGTCTGCAGTGGTGGCTTCACCTGAAGTCTCAGTGGGGTGGACTTAGGATGTGGCTGGAAACAGTGTGGAAACTACTCAGGAGTGATTGCCATCATTAGGGGCAGCTGATTATCAAGGATGCCTCATTTTCATGGCCCCAAAAGGGCAGGGAGCCATCTTTCTGTGTGGAAAAGATGATATTCAGAGGGAGTTTGGAGAAAATCAAATTTATGGTGTGTGTTTTGAGATGATTTTTCAACATTCAAAGGTAACAACAGCCTCAAAAAATATAGGAATTTCTATTTCTATTTACAAAAAGAAAAAAAATAAGACTGAAGGTTTCATGTTAGTGAACAAAGTCATAATTGAGTTAAAACAGAAAGTGTGTTTGTATTTTGTATCTTCCTGAAGGTGGGCAGAGACCTGTGGGGAGTGTGTGAATGTCAGTCTGTTTGAGAAAAGGCAAAGGCAGCCTTTTTTCCCCAGGAAAAGCTTTTCTGTGGGACTCTCAGGTGTTTCACCAACACTCCCATCCAAATTAGTGTGTGTGTGTGTGTGTGTGTGTGTGTGTGTGTGTGTGTATCTGCATGCATAATGTGATTGTGTGACACCTTGTTTCACAGAGTCTGTGTGGAGGTGAGAGGGCTATCTTGTTGACTTAGTTCATTATTTCTATGTTTTTGGGGTCCAGGGTGTTGCACTCTGGTCTCTAGGGTTTTTCAGGTAGAGACTATCTGCTGAGGTATCTTGCTGGACTCCTTTCCTTTTACAATGCCAGGAGCCACCTGATGCTGAACATGTCCTATGCATGAAAGTACTGGAATCCCAGTACTTGGGTGTACATAGTATTCCAGTAGCAATGGAATCACTGGTTATGTACAGGACCATTTCTTCTTTCCACTGTGCACACAAGCAATAGCATCAGATACTTGTGAATCCAGAATATTCTGCTTGGATGCTTCAGGAAGACTCGTCAGGCAAAGTGGTGTCGATGGGAGAATTAGAGCTTCCACATGACAAGGTATTTGGAATGTAAACAGCATCCAGGAAAGGCATTTTAGAAACCTCAAAGCAACAGCTTTACCACAGAAGGAAAGAAAATAGGCTGGGACAAGGACAGAGGGACACATGAGGACAACTCATCTGTTTTCGTCTTATTTTTATTGGATTCATTGAGTTTTGTAAACTTAACTACTGTTATATCATGAGAAAAAGAAAATCTGACACAATTCTCAATCCAAAAGGGTTGGTAACATAAAGGCTTGGGAGTGTCCTAATCTCATGTTCAGACTGATCAGTTTAAAAGGAGATAAATATAAATACCGCAAGGGTAGGTGAAGGGAAAATAAAACCTTACGTGTTTCTTATTAGTAAAGCGAAAACTATAACAGTATTTATTCTCTTTGTAGAAGCAGTTAAAATCAAGCCTAAGACTTAATTGCTTTATTTTCTCTTGCCAAAGATACAGTACATCTCTAGCAAATTCACTCTACTTAAAAATTAAAATATCATATACATTAAACTTGGTATATGGTATCCAGAATTTGCTATTTGAAGTCTTTCTTGTATCAAGTGTGTACACCTTTGACTTCTGTCACATTCTGTTAAAGTCTAGGACTCTTCAAAGTGAACCCACTTGTCCCTCATTACAATGCCCAATTTAAAGACAGAAGAGTCCCCTTAGGCCCTATAAACCTTTGTGGTGAGAATGCCTACCTTTTTTGGTCTCTTTATGTACTTGGAGACTGGCTGCCCCGTACTTAATAGTTTATGGTATTTTATATGCCAGATGACAGTATCTTGTTCATTAGCCACTGGCTGGAGATTTTACTTTTGATTGACAGCTGAAGATTTTACTTTTGATCAACAACTTTGGCGTACTGTACAATTTATGAGAAGTTTTGGGACAGAAACTCACTGTAATTATGTGTATCACTGGAAGAGAGAAACTCAGGGCTTCAGAAGAGGCTATAGAAAGTTGTGTGTCTTCATTTTATGATATAATTTTATATGGTTTTCAAAGAGAGATGGGTTCCTTCTAATAAGGAATGAAAGTGTTGACAGTTAAAGCAGGTGTCTTAAAACATCATTTAACTGATGCTATTTTTACTGTGTACTGAAAGTATAATAAAATTGGAAAAATTGGGCTTGAAAGACCAGCTTTCAGTTCCTAGAACCCATGTTGGGAGATTCAGACCACCTGTAACTCCAGCTTCAAGGAGATTCATCAAATGGTGACGTGTAGATGTGCCACTCACTCATATATGTGTATGTATGTATATATATATATATATATATACACACACATATACATATATACACATTTATATACATACATATATGTACATATATGTGCACATATATACATACATATATATGAAAACATGACCACCTGAGCTGATTTCTGGGACTTACTGAAAGGTGGAAGAAGAGAATGAATCCACAAAGTTCACCTCTTACCTCTTCATGTGCGCTCTGACATGTGTGCATAATTCATACATCATGTACACCATGCATACATACACACACACACACACACACACACACACACACACACACCATAGGAGTGGGAGGAAGGGAGAGAAAGACTAAATTTAAATAAAACACATTTAAAAATCCAAAGACCATGGATTAAATGGACTATTGTCCTGCTCCTTTCATAAACTGAGCAATCACAATAGTTAGGCTTTTCAAACTTACAATACCTTGGTAAGTGGAGTGTGCAGATAAAAGTAAGCAGTCAATCCAGCAGTTAATTTTGCATTCCAAGTGAAATCTAGGCATTTGTTTTTTCTTACTTCTTTTGGAACTGTTTTAAAATAAATTATTTTTAAATAAATATTGAGGCTTGAATTTTAAGCCAGTTGGTAGCTATTGGCACAGTAACATATCCACCACATGCAAAGATAAGCATTTGTCAACACTAAGCGGAGTGCAGGCTGGTAGGAGCCTCATTTCCTGCGCCACCAACCACCTCTCGCTGTGAACTTGCTCTCAGGACAGCTCTGTGTTGCTGCTGCTGCAGCAGCAAAAACCCAAGGTGTACTCTTATCTTCGGGTTTCTCTGCCTCAAATTTCAAAGTCAAAGCAAAGGCTTGGCCAAAGTTGAGGTTTTAAATAAAGTCAAACAGAATAGAGTTCCCTTTCTAGCATTTAGACGGAGTGCCTTGCACAGATGTTTCTCCCAGGGTCTGATGCTCTAGTGGTCTTCACTGTGATGGTAGGCTGTGATGACCAGAAAAAACCACAGCTGCCTCAACCCACCTCTGTTAGACCGCTGCAACACCACCGTTGGCTCTCTGAAGCCTGTGTACAGTAAGTCCTACACAGAGACGGCAGATACTTCATGCAGGATAATAAGTCACAGACTCACTCTAGAAACACATCTTTTCTTGAAACTTGAAAGCCCTATTGGGTTCTGCTCTGAAGTTCATGGCTCAGCAACAAAATGAGGGAAGGAATGAACACAATTCTTATTGTATATTTAGCTTCGTTGTCTTCTTTAGTTCTAGAATTTCTATGGTGGTTTCTCTGGTTTGTTTTTTTTTTTTTTTCTTTGTTGTTGTTGTTGTTTGTTTTTTGTTTTTATCTTTCTCAAACTACTTTTGTCAGGTGTAGTTTACTTGATTTTGTTGTAAAATTTATTTCTGTGTTCTTCCCCAGCCTGTTGAACATCTTGAAAATCATTTTGACTAACTTGTTTATACATTTATCGATTTCTCCCTTTTCTCTGTGGTGGTTCATTTTTTTTTCCCCATTGGTGATAATACTTTTTAGAGCTTTGGGCTTTTTTGCAGCTTTTTATAGGTACACAATTTATTGGTATAGAATTTATTTTGCATCTGTATACCATTTCATCTGGTCTGGGTTTTACACAACAGACAAAATTTCTAGCCTTTGCACACTAGCGTAAGTAGGGAATCCTGCCCCCAGTATATCTGGCTTTAAAAGATTTGGAATTTAAAAGGCAGGAGAAATTAACTTCAGATAGGCTTGTTGCAAAGAAGCTTGCTGTCTGCAAGCCTGGAAGCTGGATCTAGGGTGTGCAGCTGGCATTAGTTTCTGACAGGAGCAGGTCTACTCTCTGTGTTTAAATGTAAACATTGGGATCCACATAGGCATGCCTGGAGCCTGAGTTCATAAAGGCTGATCTGACATTAATGTGAGCCTGCCATCTGGGTTGATGGGGGCCATCTGGCATTAGACTCTCCTGGGGCAGGCCTGGAGTTTGAACCTACAAATAGGCACCTGGAGCCTAGTTCTGCAGGAACTAGCCTGCTAATAGACAGGGCTACCATGTAGGTCCTGGGGGGGGGGGTCATCTTGGCTCTGAAGCCTGGATCTACACGTGTTTTTTTTATTTCAAAAATAAATGCAAATATCTCTTACAATTAAGATTTGTTGTGGTAAGAGAAATAGCTCAGTAGTTAAGGGCACATATTGATTTTCAGTACCCATATTGCGTGGCAGACAATCACCCCTAATTCCAACTTCAGGGGTCCTGATGCATTCTTTATGCCTTGGTGGGCACTGAATCCACATGTACAAAACTACAAACATACCCATAATAAAGATAAAAATGAATGAGAGGTAACATTTGGGAGAAAGTGCTTAGCATATATAATGCCTCAATAGAAACTGAAAGTAAAGCTTTTAAATATAGCTTTTTGTTATGTAAAATTAAATCTCTCACTTATTTCCCTTATGTAAGAAATAATAAGAAAAGTATAAGAATCTTTTCAATAGTACAATACCGGGCCTTCAAAATATCAAGGGAGAAAACAATTCTCAAAAATAGAAGCATTTCTGGGGGATCACCATCTCTGACCTCAAGCTGTATTACGGAACGATCATGATGAAAACTTCGTGGTAGTTCCATCAGGACTGGAAGCCTGTCCACAGATTGCTTGGCACCTGGAGGATCTGCAGAAAGGCTTTCACTCCTGAGACCACGGGGAGTCCACACTCCCTCTCAACTGACTCTCAGGAGAGAAGAGACCGCCCAGAACTCTCAGGGTGTAGGTAGCTCAGTGTTGCCTGGGAACAGATTGTTTGGAACTAAACCCAGAGCCAACCAACTGCCATTGGAACTCACAGCCTACCTAGAGAGTCGAACACCCAAGAACAATCTTTCTCTAGAGCCTATGGGCCCACAGACTCACAGGAGAGACAAGCTCCAGTTAGAGACAACAAGATCACCTAGCATCACCGTTAACAAGGTGGCAAGAGGCAAGCAGAAGAACCTAAAAATTGGAAACCAAGACAACCTGGCAACATCAGAACCTAGTTCTCCCACTACAGCAAATAGTTGATATCCCAACTCAGAAGAAAAACAAGATTTATACTTAAAATCATACTTCATGATGGTGATGGAAGTCCTCGAGAAGTGCATAAATAACACACTTGAAGAAGTACAGAAAAGCACAACCAAACAGGTGAAGAAATTCTCAATGTCAGAAGATATGATAGAAAATATTGACACAACAGTCACAGAAAATGCAAAAATCAAAAATGTTCTAACCAAAACATCCAGGTAATCCAGGACACAGTGAGAAGTCCAAACCTAAGGAAAATAGGTATAGCGGAGAGCAAAGACTCCCAACTAAGAGGCCAGGTAAATATCTTCAACAGACTTATAGAAGAAAACTTCCCTATCAAAGAAAAAAAAAAAAAAAAAAAAAAAAAGACCACAAACATACAAGAAGCCTACAGAACTCCAAATAGATTGGACCAGAAAACAAATTCTTCCTGACACATAATAGTGAAAAAAAAAAAGTTCAAAACAAAGGGTACTAAAAGCAGTAAGGGGAAAAGGACAAGTAATATTTAAAGGCAGACTGATCATAATTACACTTGACTTCTCAACAGAGATGATGAAAGCTAGAAGATCCTGGACTGACTTCATACAGACCATACAAGAACACAAATTTCAGCCCAGGTTACTATATCCAGGAAAATTCTCAATTACTATATATGGAGAAACCAAGATATTACAGGACAGAAGCAAATTCACTCAATATCTCTCCACAAACCCAGTTTTACAAAGGATGATAAATGAAAAGCTCTACCACAAAGAAGGAAACATCACCCTCAGAAAAGCAAAAAATTAGTCTTCTTGGAAAAAACCCCAAAAAAGAAAAACACACAAACATAATTCTACCTCTAACAACAAAAATAACAGGAAACATCACTATTTCTTAATATCTCTTAACATCAATGGACTCAATTCCCCAATATAAAGACATAGACAATCAGACTTGCTACATAAACAGGATCCAGAATTTTGCTGCTTTCAGGAAACTCATCTCATCAACAAAGACAGTATGGCTCTGGGTTTAGTTCCAAAGACAGACACTATCTAAGAGTAAAAGGTTGGGAAGAAACTTTCCAAGCAAATGGTAAAAAGCTCGAGTAGACATCCTAACATCAAAAATAATAGATTTTCTACCAAAAGTCATCAAAAAAGATAAGGAAGGACACATTTTACTCATCAAAGAAAAAAATCTATCAAGATGAACTCTCAATCCTGAACATCTATGCTCCAAATACAAGGGCACCACATTCATAAAAGGAACTCTATTAAAGCTCAAAGTATATATTGCACCATATCCAATAATAGCAGAAGACTTTAATACTCCACTCTTATCAATGAACAGATCACAGAAGCAGAAACTGAACAGAGACACAGTGAAACTAACAGAAATTATGAACCAAATGGATTTAATAGACATATATAGACTATTTCATCCTAAAACAAAATAATATATTTTCTTCTCAGCACCTCATTATACTGTCTCTGAAACTGACCATATAGTTTGTCACAAAACAGACCCCAACAGGTACACGAATACTGAAATAATCCCATCCATCCTATTATATCGCCATGGTCTAAGTCTGGTCTTCAATAACAACAAAACCAACAAAAAGCCAACATACACATGGAAGCTGAGCAATGTTCTACTCAATTATAGCTTGGTCAAGGAAGAAATAAAGAAAGAAATAAAAAACTTTATTAGAATTTAGTGAAAATGAAGGCACAACATACCCAAATATATGGGATACAATGAAAACTGTTTAGAGAAAAACCACATAACTCTGAGAATCTCCAAAAAGAAAATGGAGAAAGTATGCACAAACAGCTTGACAGGACACCTGAAAGCTCTAGAACGTAAAGAAGTAGATACAGTCAAGAATAGTAGACGGCAGGAAATAATCAAACTCAGAGCTGAAATCAACCAAATAGAAACAAACAAACAAACAAAAAGAAAGAAACAAAGAATCAACAAAACCAGGAGCCTGTTCTTTGAGAAAATCCTCAAGATTGATAAATCCTTAGCCAGACTAACTAGAGGGCACAAAGAGAGTATCCAAATAGCCAATATCAGAGATGAAAGGGGAGACATAACAGCAGAAATTGAAGAAATTCAAGAAGTCATCGGATCGTGCTATAAAAGCCTATACTTACCAAAATGGAAAATCTAAAGAAAATGGAAAATTTCCTAGACAGATACCAGGTACCAAAGTTTAATCAGGATCAGATAAACCATCTAAACAGCCACATAACCCCTAAATAAATAGAAGCATTCATCAAAAGCCTCCCAACCAAAAAAAAAAAAAAAAAAAAAAAAAAAAATCACAGGACCTGATGGGTTTAGTACAGAATTCTATCAGACAGTCATAGAAGACCTAATACCTATACTCTCCAAACTAGTCTACAAAATAGAAACAAAGGGAACACTATCCAACTCATTCTTCAAAGCCACAATTACACTCATTCCAAAACCACACAAAGACACTACAAAGAAAGAGAACTTTAGAGCAATTTTCCTCATGAACATTGATTCAAAATACTCAATAACATTCTTGCAAACCAATCCAAGAACACATCAAAATGATCATTGAATACGATCAAGTATTTTTTAGTCCAGGGATGCAGGTATGGTTCAATGTAAAGAAATCCATCAATGTAATCCACTATATAAACAAACTCAAAGAAAAAAAAAAACCACATGATCACCTCTTTAGATGCAGAGAAAGCATTTGACAAAATTTAACACCTCTTCATGTTAAAAGTCTTAGAAAGATGAGGAATTCAAGGTCCATACTTAAACATAGTAAAAGCAATATACAGCAAACCAGTAGCCAACATTAATCTAAATGGTGAGAAACTTAAAGCAATCCCACTAAATCAAGAACTAGATACACTGCCCACTTTTCCCCTACCTATTCAATATAATACTGGAAGTATTAGCCAGAGCAATAAAACAGCAAAAAAGAGGTCAAAGGGATACAAATTGGAAAGGAAGAAGTCAAAATATCACTAATTGCAAATGATATGATATGATAGCATGTTTCAGTGACCCTAAAAATCCCACCAGAGAAATCCTACAGCTGATAAACAACTTCATCAATTGGCTGGATATAAAATTAACTCAAACAAATCAGTAGCCTTTCTCTACTCAAAGGATAATCAGGCTGTATAGTAGCTATTCCTGGTTGTTATCTTGAGTATCTAGAATGAACCACAATCCAGAATTGGGAGGCTCACCTATGATCCTGATCTTGAGGCATAAAGGCTATGGGTCATAGAACACTAAAGCAAGATTTCTGAGCTCAAGTCATCTGGAACAAAGCCTGTCTCAGATCCAGGTGTCATGGTACACACCTTTAATCAGGAACACAGCTTCTGTTGGAGATCTACAGAAGGACAGTAGAAGAAGGAAAGCTCTTGCTCTTTGCTTACTTGCCTTGTGGGACTGAGCATCTGCTAGATCCTTGGACTTCCACTTACAGCTGCTGCTGACCATTGTTGGGGAGTCGAACAGCAGACTGTAAGTCACCAACAAATACCTTACTATTTAGAGACTACCATAAGTTCTGTGACTTTAGAGAACCCTGACTAATACAGAAGTTGGTACCAGGTGTACTTCTAGAGGAGGAGAAGTCTAAGGATAGATCTTTTAAAAATCTGGAATTGGGCTGGAGAGATGGCTCAGCAGTTAAGAGTGCTGTCTGCTCTTCCAGAAGTTCTGACTTCAATTCCCAGCAACCACATGGTGGCTCACAACCATCTGTAATGAAACCCGATGCACTCTTCTGATGTGTCTGACAGCTACAGTGTACTCATAAATAAATCTTAAAAAAAGAATCTGGAATTGGTTTAGTAATTCACCTGCACCCTCAACTACCAAAACCTCTCCAGATACTCTTTATCTGCTGGGAGCTCAGAGAATATTAAAGATCCATAGTTGACTGCATATTTCAAACTTAAAGAAGCAAGCCAATAAGTAACATCCCTCCATGTCCTTTATATCAGCTCATACTTCCTGACCTGCTTAAGTTCCAGTCCTGACTTCCTCTGGTAATAAACAGCAATGTGGAACCGTAACCTGAATAAACCCGTTCTTACCCAACTTGCTTTTTGGTCATGATATTTGTGCAGGAATAGAAACCCTGACTAAGACAGACTGAGAAAGAAATTGGAGAATTAACACCCTTCAAAATAGTCACAAAATATATAAAATATCTTGATGTCATTCTGATCAAGCAAGTAAAGGATCTGTATGACAAGAACTTCAAGTCTTTGAAGAAGGAATTTAAAGAAGATCTAAGAAGGTGGAAAGATCTTTCATGCTCATGGATTGGAAGATAAACATAGTAAAAATGGCCATATTGCTTAAAGTAAACTACAGATCCTGATCGAAACCCTAACTCAAGTCTTCATAGAGTTATAAAGAGCAATTTGCAAATTTATTTAGAATAATAAAAAACCAAGGATAACAAAAACTATTCTCAAAAAAAAAAAAAAAAAAAAAAAAAAAATAACCCCACACACACCCTTTCAGGAGAATCACAATCTTTGACCTAAAGCTGTATTACAGATCAATTGTGATAAAAACTGCATGGCATTAGAACAGAGACAGGCAGGTAGATCAATGAAATAGAATTGAATACCAAGAAATGAACCCCCACATTTATGGTCACTTGATCTTTGACAAAGGAGCTAAAAATATTCAATGGAAAAAAAAAAAAAACAGCCTCTTCAACAAATGGTGCTGGTTCAACTGGCTGTCAGCTTGCAGAAGAATGCAAATTGATCCTTTCTTATCTCCTTTTACAAAGTTTAACTCCAAGTGGATCAAAGACCTTCACATAAAACCAGGTACACTAAAACTAATAGAATGGAAAGTGGGGAAGAACTTAGAACACATAGGAATAGGGGAAAATTTCCTGAACAGAACATCAAAGCCTTATCCTCTAAGAGCAAGAATTGACTAAAGGGACCTGGTTAAATTGCAAAGCTTCTGTAATGCAAAGTACACTGCCAACAGATTGAGAAAAGATCTTTTCCAATCCTACATCTTATAGAGGGCTAGTATCCAATATATACAAAAAACTCAAGAAGTAAGACTCTAGACAATCAATAATCCTATTAAAAATGGGGTAAAGAGCTAAACAAAGAATTCTCAACTGAAGAATATCTAATGGCTGAGAAGTACCTAAAGAAATGGTCAACATCTCTAGTCATTAGGGAAATGCAAATCAAAACAAACCTAAGATTCCACCTCAAACCAGTAAGAATAGCTAAGATCAAAAAGTCAGGTGACAGCAGATGCTGGAGAGGATGTGGAGAAAGAGGAACAGTCTTCCAATGTTGGTGGAATTGTAAGCTGGTACAACCACTCTGGAAATCAGTCTGGTGGTTCCTCAGAAAATTGAACATAGTACTACCTGAAGACCCAATAATTCTACTTTTGGGCATATACCCCAAAGATGCTCCAAAATATAATAAAGACACATGCTCCACCATATTTATAGAAGCCTTATTTATAATAGACAGAAGCTGGAAAGAACCCAGACGTCCTTCAACAGATAAATGAATACAGAAACTGTGGTACATTTACACAGTGGAGCACTACTCTGCTATTAGAAACAATGATCTTACAAAATTCCTAGGCAAATGAATGGAACTTGAAGCTATTATCCTGAGTAAGGTAACTCAGTCACAAAAGAACACTCATGGTGTGCACTTACTGATAAGCAGATCATAGCCCCAAAAGCTAGGGATACTCAAGAAACAATTTGCAGAACTTATGAAGCTCAAATAGAAGAAAGGCCCGAAGATCGATGCCTCAGTCCTTCTTAGAAGGGAGAACAAAACACTCATGGGAGGAAATAAAGGGACAAATAGAGGAGCAGGGATTGGATCATCCAGAGACTGCCTCACCTGGGGATCCATCCCATATGCAGCCACCAAACCCAAGTAGTGCTTACTGGCAAGAACCTGATATAGATGTCTCCTCAGAGGCTCTGCCCTAAACCATACAGAGGAGGATGCTTACAGCTAAACACTGGACTGAATAGAGGGACCCCAGTGAAGAAGCTAGAGAAAGGACTGAAGGAGATAAAAGGGTCTAAATCCCCATGGGAAGAACAACATTATCAACTAACCAAACCTACCACAGCTCCCTGAGAAAAAAACATCAACCTATGAGTAGTTCCCATGGAGAGATTCATGGCTTCAGGCGCATATGTAGCTGTGGATAGCATTCTCTGGAATTAATTGGAAGAGAGGTCTTTGGTTCAGTGAAGGCTTGTTTTTCCAGTGTAGGGGAATGCCAAGGTGCTTAGGTGGGAATCAGTGTTTGAGAGTGGGAGCTCTCAAAGAAGGGGATGGTGAGGGGGACGGGAGTGGGAATGAAAGGGGATAACATTTGAAATGTAAATACAAAGAATATCCAATAAAAATAATTAAAACAAGGAAAAAGTGGGGTACAGAACTAAGCAAAGAATTCTTAACTGAGGAATAATGAATGGATGAGAAGCACCTAAAGAAATGCTCAACATCCTTAGTCATCAGGGAAACACAAATCAAAACAAACTTGAGATAACTTTTCATACAAGTTCGATGGGCTAATATAAAATATTTACATGACAGCAGATGTTGGGTAGGATGTAGCGAAAAAGGAACACTCCTCTACTGTTGGGAGGGTTGTAAGCTGGTACAACCACTCTGGAAATCAGTTTATCAGTTCCTCTAAAAGTTTAAATAGTTCTACCTGAGGACCCAGCTATATCGTTTCTGGGCATATACCCAAAGGATGCTCCAACATATAACAAGGACTCATGCTCCACTATGTTCATAGCAGCCTTATTTATAATACCCAGGAACTGGAAAAAGCCTAGATGTCCCTCAACAGAGGAATGGATACACAAATTGTGATACATTTGTATAATAGAGTACTACTTGGCTATTAAAAACAATGACTATGAAATATGCAGGCAAATGGACATAACTAGAAAAATATCATCCTGAGTGAGGTAACCCAGTCACAAAAGAACACACATGGTATGTACTCACGGATAAGTGGATATTAGGCAAAAATCTCAGAATACCTAAGATATAATTCATAGACAGTATGAAGCCCAAGAACATGGAAGAGTAAAGTGTGGATACTTCAGTACTACTTAGAAAGGGGAAAATAATCTTGTGAAGTAGAGGGTGGGAGGGACTTGGGTGGAAGAGAAAAGGAGACTGGGGGAAAGCAAGGCAGAATTAGGCATGGAAGAAAATGGGAGAGATATATTGAGAGTCAGGTCAGGAAATTGAACAGTGGTGTATAGCAATGGGGAATGGGGAACTAATGCTAAGCACTAGAATTTCCCAGATGCCAGAAAAACAAGAGACTCCCAGGATCCTACAGGGATGACATTAGCTGAAATACCCAATCAAGGGGAGAGAGAATCTGTAGAGACCATATCCAGAGGTTAGACATGGTTCCTGTTTGAGGAAGTGGAACACCCACCCATCTCCAAAAATTTAACCCAGAATTGCTCTTTTCTAAGTGAAATGCAGGGACAAAGAGTGGAGCAGAGACTAAAGGAAAGGCCTTCAGAGGCTGCCCCACCTGGTGATCCATCCCATATGCAGAACCAAACCCAGACACTATTGCTGATGTCAAGAATTAGTTGCTGACAGGAGCCTGATATAGCTATCTCCTGAGAGGCTCTGCTAGAGCCTGACAAATACAGATGCGGATACTTGAAGTCAGTCATCCAGTTGAACACAGAACCAATGGAGTTAGGGAAAGGACTGAGGGAGCTGAAGTGGTTCAAACCCCATAGGAAGAACAATGATATCAACCAATGATATCCCCCAGAGTTCTCAGGGACTTAACCACCAACCAAAGAGTGCACATGGAGGGGCCAATGGCTCCAGATGCATATGTATCAGAGGATGATATTATCTGGCATCAATAAAAGAAGAGGCCTTTGGCCCTGAGAAGGCTAAATGCTCCAGTTAGAGGAATGCTAGGCTGGTGAGGTGGGGCTTGATGGGGGAGTAGCCTCATAGAAGCAGGGGGAAGGGTATATGATGGGGGTTTGTGGAGGGAAAACTGGGAAAGGGGATAACATTAGAAATGCAAATAAAATAAAATATCCAATAAAAAATCCAAAATATTAAGAGAGAGAAAATTATGAAAATTCCTAGAGCTTGATATGTTGAACTGCGTAATTGTGATTGAAATGAATAGAAAATAAAGAAAAGAGGTGGAGAGCATGTCTGGTGCTGATTACATACAGAGTTGTATACTCAAGAACTAGGGCGGGGCTGGAGAGATGGCTCAGGGGTTAAGAGCAGTAGTCAATCTTCTAAAGGTCCTGAGTTCAATTCCCAGCAACCACACAGTGGGTCACAACCATCTGTAATGGGATTTGATGCCCTCTTCTGGTCTGTCTGAAGACAGCGACCGTGGACCCACATATACGGAATAAAACACATAGGAACAAATTTGATGAAGGAAGTGTAGTAAGCAGGGAAAGTATCTATCCATGGCTGCTCAAGAACATACTAGCTATTTAATCCACAATCAAAGTCATGGCAAGCAAAGTATAAGGTGCACAATTGTAAATTCAGGAAGCTTGGAGACCAAGGACTATGTGAGAGATTATGAGAGAAGTTGAGAAGACAACGTTAGAGTTGTTGGGCAAATATTATACACACTAGTGTTGAAAATTTTAAGTATTTAGAAGATGGCCAAAGGATTAATTTTCAAGCTACACATTGGAGTAAAGACAATCATGGAGTTAAAAAAAGCCAACCCTTCTGAGATGAGCATTCCTCTACCTATCCAGTCATCCTATGGAGAGGGACTATGTCAAATATTTTGAGGATTTGGGACCTCTATTTGATTGTCTACACTATTTTATTGTAGATTTTCTTCCTGTGTCAAGTTCCTTATCCTCTGTATCCCATTGTTGCTATTTATAGTCACTGGTCCTGATGCTGAAAGGCTGCACCACTTAAGGACACTAAGCATGAGGGAGGTGAAAGGGGGTTACAAG
The DNA here is from genome assembly GCF_963924665.1 of Micromys minutus. Classification (NCBI taxonomy): domain Eukaryota; kingdom Metazoa; phylum Chordata; class Mammalia; order Rodentia; family Muridae; genus Micromys; species Micromys minutus. Next base: position 28,468,203 of record NC_137975.1, read on the forward strand.
GCAAGAAGCATGAAATACTGCACTGAACTGTGCAGAGTTGACACAAGCCTAGTAATCCAGAGTTATGACAATGAACTGTTTATGATAGTCATTATGATTAAAAACAGCACATTATTTCAAGGCTCTCAGAAATGAAATGACTTCCTCTGAACCTCCAAAGTTCAGTTCAGTTCAACAAAAGGTCAAGTTTGATTTTATTCTCCAAATTAGCTTTTTAAGCCCTAATTACAACAATAGACATTCCCTTCCAAATTTGGATAAGGCTCATTTCCATACCAGATCTGAGAATCAAAGGCTCCTTCCATATTCCTTTTCCATTTTAAGTATTGACTTCAAAAAAGACGTAAGAAACAATTATGAAGACACATAAGGAGAGAAAACACTGTTACATTTTTATTAGCTATCGTGTATACCATATTGATTAAAGCAAGTATTATACCTTAGGTTTAGGTTTCCAACTGCTACAAACACCTGATCTTGTTCAAGAGCTCTGTTTCCTGTGAAATTATTCTGATTCCATATAGATACAAAATGAATTTAGCTTCCAGATGTACAATCTGCTCTTAGAAGGACATGTTTTGAAATGAGAACATTATGTTTCACACTTGTTCACCAAATGTGAAAACAATTACTATTGTCATTGCTTCTCATTGATCTATCAAGTGTGACAGGAGGCTGAAGCCATAAAGATACTGCTAAGAGACTCTTCACCTGTCTTTACAAGTTCTGACTGTAATTCACTCAAGAAACCAAGAAAACAAGGTTCTCTCCAACAACAGAATGAATGAACTTCAGTCGGTTCAGAGACCAAGTTAGCATGCACAGAGCCAGCACAGCAGCAGTAGACACTTGCCACAATCTGTAGCCCAGAAAATATCTCTAATCAATGGCCATTTGCAAATGATAATTTAGTTTTCTTCAAGAGAGTGCCAGGGGAACAAATTACTCTTACTTACAGGTAGGCTTCATGTCTAGCAGTCGATGGTCAGTAGAAAATAAACCCAGTGGCATCCTTGTGGTGTCAGGGCACTTTTTTTTCCTTTTAAAAATTTAAACTTAGTTTTTAATTTAATTTAAATTGATATATCTATATTTATATCAGGCTCCCTATATCTATCCATCTACCTCTCTATCTCTATCTGTCTGTCTGTCTGTCTGTCTATCTATCTATCTATCTATCTATCTATCTATCTATCTATCTATCTATCTCTCTCTCTCTCTATCTATAAATTCTTTCTTTCTTTTTATCCTTTTCTTGGGCTCTTGTGCTTGTTCTCCTTCTCCTTCCCCCTCCTCCTCCTTCTTCTCCTTCTTCTCCCTCCTCCTGTCTATTTCAATGTGTTAGGTTTTTTGATTTTTTAAAAAAAATTTTTTATCTTATTTTTTCTATCTTAGAGGCCTGTTTACTTCCAAGAAGAATAGATGGATCTGGACTGAACAGGAGGGGAAGTAGGGAAAAACTGGGAGGAATAAAAGGAAACTAATCAAGATATATGAGAAAATTATATTCAATAAATGAGGGAAAATAAAATAATAAAATAAATTTTGTAACTGTTACCAGACTATTTTCACCTGTTTTTTTTTTTTTTTTACAAGTTCTGACTCTAATTCACTAAAGAAACCTCAAGTAGCTAAAGCAACTTCTTCTTGACCTTTCTTCTTTCTTTGTTAGACAGTAACATATAACAAAATGTTTTCTTTACATTATTACATCATATAACACATTATGTTATGTGTTCAATGTATCATTAACTAATCCAAGAAGAAGGTGAATTATAAAGAAGGACAGTTGGAAAACATGTCAGCACATCTTAGTTTTAATGAATTGGTAAACTTTCACAACCTTTGTTAATCTTGAATGACTCCATGGGAAAGATCTTGTGGGCTCCTGTTTTTATTTAATGACTACTTAAAACCTTTTTACTTATCCTAATTGCATAAATCAACCTTTCTGATGAGTCCTTGGAAAGGATATTGACCTTTATGATAGTTTTCTTACAGTCATGGTCAGTTTTTTTGACAAGTCATGAAGATGTCACAGTTTCCTTTTAATCCAGATTTTTTTTCAAATTTCTAGTTATTACTATCCCCAGATTCTGTACCTTTTCCACTCATTTAACTACAACTTCTGAAATCCTGGTTCTTTCTTATCTAACCTAGGAAAAATTCTTTAGTGTGATTAGTTTCTACATTCAACAGAAATAATACTTCATATTTCATAGTGCGGAACATGTAAGATTTATAAAATATATTACACAGTAATGAGTTCATAAGTGCTAACTGCTGCTATTGCTACCCAATGACATGAGGGATTTTCAAACACACTGGTTAGGCAACTACTATCTCTTACCATGGGGATTTTAGCCAATGGGAGACATCTCAGCCTAACAAATTCAGAAAAAAAGATCAACTATGGGACTCCTACATTTAGTTTAGTTCATTGCCATTTTGTGTCTCAAAGGGTTGAAGAGACAGCTGAGTAGTTAAGACTACTCATGCCAGTGACCCAGGCTTTCTTCTCAGTACCATGTGACAACTCAAAATTGTTTGTAACTGTAGTTCTAGGGGATCCAATGCCCTCTTCTGGGTTCTATGGACATGAGGTACACGTGTGGTGCACATACATGTATTCAGACAAAATATGTACAAATACAATAAGATGAATAAATTTTTAACATGTGTTTTTTATGATTTAACTTAACTCTAAATGTTTTTTGTTTCTGTCCTAATTTTTCTTAGTTTCTTAGAGTGTAGCATTCCATCTTCCCTGACCAGTGGAGTACAGACCTATCAGCCAGCGGCTACCCTACCAGTAAATAAGATCAACTCTTCTTATTTTTGTTTTCTTAAGTTTTGATAAAAATGTTTTATCTCTTCTGATTCTATTATTTATCAGCTTTCTTTTTGAAATAATGCAGGATTTAAAATATCTTTAATTTCTAATTTGTGTGAATGTTCATGTGTACGTATGTGTGTTTGTGTGTGTTTGTCTTGTGTTTTTGTATGTCTCTCTCTTTGTGAATGCACGTGTGTATACACACACACATACACACACACACACACACACACACACACACACACACACACACACACACACACACACTGGTATGGGAGCACATTCATACATGTACATGGAGACCAGAAATCAACAGCATATCTCTTAAACTGACCTCCACCTTAGTTTTTGAGAAAGGGTTTCTCACTGAACCTGAGGTTCACTGATTTTGTTAGGTGGCCAATTTGGAGGACTAAGAAGGACCAGGGCTTTTCTTGTATCTGTCTCCCTAGTAATAGTGTACCAGATGCATAGTACTGGGTTTTTCTGTTTGTGTGAGTTCTTGGGATTAAACTCAGGTTCTTAAGCTTGTGTGGTAAGCATTGTACTGACTGATATATCTCCCAGACCTCATCTTAATCTTTTACACTGGAAAGGACTAGTGCTATTTATTGATTGTTTCCTCTTTGCAAGTCATTAGTTTTACATCAGCTCATGGATTACCTTATAAATCTTTAGACCTGCCCCCTTGAGTAGGTATAACTAGAATTTTCTTTGTGAAGACGGGAAAATGGAAAGAAACAAACAAATATGTGGTCTACAATTATATGAGAAAAATAGCATTTAGAGTACTTTCTTGAATTTTGATGATGCTTTTTATTTTAATTTATCACCTTAATATTATTGTTTTAGCTTGCCTTGTCATTCGCAATAGGAAACAGTGAGCTAGTAGTATACTAGCATGAACACTTTCTTACAGTCTCAGTGGGAGGTATTAGCTTCATATGTTCTTTCAGGAGTTGCTGCAATGACCACATTTAGCTTTGCCATCTCTATGAAGTGGGGAGCAGCATAGGTTGTGAAGCACAAAATCTTTATCAATGCTACAGGATAGTATTACATTTGTCTTTCTTTCTGAATCAATATTTTGATGTATATTAAAGTTCAGTACTTCTGAATTCAGTGTATCGGGGTTGTAGAATTAAATTAAGTAACATAGGGGTGGTGCCTACAGTTTAATATATTGCTGATTTTTAGATCAGAGCTGTTGAAAGGTGTATATAGAATATGAAATTTATACTCAAGATCCTGGGCACTAAAGTCTACAAGGTTCTGACTCTGCAGAGCTGTGCTATAGATATCATGAGTTTATAGGATCCTCACAAAATACTATGGTAAATTTCTTGATGAAATATTAAATTGAAAATATTAATTTAACTGGTTAACATTGTGCATCATAAATCTTCACAGTCAGACTGATTAGGTTCAAACCTAGATTCTATCTTGTGTGCCCTGGGATGAGATTCTAACATTTAAATTTGTGAATAATGATGTGCTCATTTGTCGTGTAAGAACAATGAAGAGCCAGCTTTACAGAGTAGGGAGCATCTTCACACAGTGCACTCACATGTTCTGCTCTGTGCTGAGATTTTGTGCCTGCTGTCACTGACTCAGTGAGTTCATGGGTCTAGAAAACACCATTGTCTTGAACTTGTCCCTGGCCTCTGGCTCTCACAATCTGTCCAAATTTTCTTCTGTATAGATTCTTGAGAAGAGGGATTTGATAGAGTCATCACATTTCTGAATGAGTGCTACAAAACCTCTAACTCACTGTGTATTGTTTAGTTGTGAATCTTTATTTGAACTACCAACATAGTCTTACTGATAACCAAGAAATTGTTCACAGTTATTATCTTCTAGTACAGGGAAAAATTGGGTTTCTTCAGTAGAGCAGCATTCAGTGGAGCATATTCAACACACTTCAGGGATGGCACCATGTTCAGGTATAGTTGACCAACACATTAGACTCCAAGTTTATTCTGCATTCTTTCTTTTCTCTCTCTCTCTCTCTCTTTCTTTTTCTTTCTTTCTTTCTTTCTTTCTTTCTCTTTTTCTTTCTTTCTTTCTTTCTTTCTTTCTTTCTTTCTTTCTTCTTTCTTTCTTTTTCTTTCCTTTCTTTCTTTTTTTCTTTTTCTTCCTTCCTTCCTTCCTTCTCTCCCTCTCTCCCTTCCTCCTTCTTCCTTCCTTCCTCCCTTTATTTTTTCTTCTTTTATGTTTGAAGAGAAAGATTATGAATAGGAGTAGGTAGGAAGTCAAGAGATCTGAGGGAACTTGGGAAAGGAAATAATATGATAAAAGTATATTTATGGAATTCTTAAAAATAAACAAAACATACTTTTTAGACATATGTCACATGGTAAGAAGTAAAAAACCTCTGGTAAATAAAAATGTAATGAGTGGTAATAAGGTAAGAAGGTGACTATAATTTTTAATTTTTTTACTGAGGTTGTCAGATATTTATATGTTCAATAAGTACCAATACATAATCTTGTATTGTTATTTTTGTACAGTATTTCAGATCTTAAACTTTCTTTTTACAGGATAAACTTTTTAAAATGAATTAATTAGTTTATTTATTTTTACCCTATATGTTGCTACACCCTCATGGGTCACTTTGCAGAGTCCTTACCCCTTTTCCCCTCCCCTTTGCCTCTGAGATGGTGGCTCCTCTCCTGGGTATCCTCACACCCTGGGACCTCAAGCTTTTTTTAAAAAATGATTTGAACATTTTTAAATATATATGCAAATGCTTTGTAAATATGTATTAATTTTTTATACTAAATTTTTTATGCAGAAAAAAAAGAAAAAGAAAAAACAACAGAAAAACCCCAAAGCAACACACAGTGTCCATGTCACTTGCAGTCTCTGTCAGCTTTCAGTTTGGTTCTCCTGTCCAGAAGTGTCTCATGCAAAAAATCCATCTTTCTGAGACTTTTTAAGAATTTTACTATCTTCTTTGCTTATTTTGAGTTTGTGGTCTTGGAAGCTCTCAAATTTCTTTACTTAGTTAATCTCGCACTGCTTCACACTTCCCTTGTCTTCTTCTGGAACGTCACCCTTTTTCTTGGTTTCTCTTTCCGCACAGGATCTGATCTCTATCATTTCTTCTCTTGCTGTTTTATTCTTTGCTTCTATATCACCTGTTTCATTACATCTAATAAAGCAGCTATTTGAGGCCAGTAAAGCCATTTTCCTATCTTGAAACACTGCTTCCCACTGTGCTCTTGCTTCAATTGCATCCAAACACCCAACAAGTCCATCCAAATTTATACCAAGATATTTTCCAGAGCCAGACTTCTGGGCAGTTCTGGAGTCAGACAGTTGAACAGCGGTGAACTTCTCTGGAGGACTGGGGCCCTCATCAGCTTCTCTATGTGGAGCTCCCAGTATAAAGATGCCACTGTCCAGTGCATGGATAGAGGCAACTTATTCATCTCAATGGCAATAGTTCCTGAAATCTCACCAAAGCTGGATACAGTCCACCAGATTCCCACAATATCAAGTATGGGTTTCCTCATCTTCTCTCTGTCTCTTCTTATCTTTGTACTTTTTCTATTTACTCTTGGCTTTAGTGCCCTTGAGCACGAGTTTGGTGGGCTTTATGTAGGAATATTTGGCCATGTTTCTGCTTGCAGAAGTAGCATACCATGGGAATACATAGTCCCCATGGAGAACAGAAAAAAGGTATCCAATGCCTTGAAATTCAGTTATAATTCATTTTAAACTGCCCTGTGGATGCTGGAGATTAAACCTATGTCTTCTGACAGAGCAGGAACCCTTCTCTCAACCATCCCTCCAGGCCCCAGCCCCAAAGCTTTGGTACCTGATTACAGTATAGATACCTAAGGAAAGAGGGGTAGTATTAACAGTTTAGAGTTACTATCTTTATATGCTGCAAGCAAGCCACAGAATTCAGATCATTCCCAAAGCATTTCATTAATTCTAAACATTATAGTCCATCATCCTTAATAATTTTGTTTAATAAAAATAACACGTGAGATTATGTCATTCTGCTAGTTAACCATTTAAATGTGAAAAAAGTGATATAAAAATGAGAAAATGTCACCATGGCCTAGAGAATATGAGCATTATTGTTTAGACACCCAGAGTTATTTTTAAGAAAAGTTAAGCTTTAATAAAACTTATAGTTCTAAGAAAATAGATATTCATTGGAAATGTTACTGATATATTTTGGCCCAATGAAAAGATGCCATGAACATGTAGAAGGCACACCAAATTTCTCTAGTTTTTCCAACAGAGAACAAAGATATATGGTCATTTCAATGAATGTATTTTTATATCTTTTTGTTGTCTTGCCTGACATTGGATATTGATATATGGTCACTTTAATGTATTCACAAATCTCCACATGGAAAATAAAGGCATGTTCACTGTCATTACACAACTATAGTCTGTTCTTTCTGACTTACATGTAGAATCACTCATCAAGTCTGGGAACTTTATGAAATTATGAAGACCAAGTCATTAGAAAGCCCCTATTGTGTGGTTAGAACTAAATTCCAGTCATCTATAATGTGTGTATTTGCATATTTAGTTATAGATACTGTTCATATAAAAAGATGTATCCTTGGGTAAAAATATTTCAACCATTAAAAAAAAATATGAACTGTGGTTGGTCAGACCTGTCCATGAGTAAACTGTTTGGTATGTAAGTTCTATGACCTGCATGTGCAATGCCACATGAGGATGCATCCATATGAAAACCTAGACATGGATTCATGTACTTTTTTCTCCAGCATTGGAAGTCATGGAAACATCCCAAGAGATCCAGAAACTCAGCAGTCAGTCATGCTGTGTACAAGCATTGGCATACGTGCCTGTCCATTCATACGTGGGCACCACACATACCCCACATGCTCACAAATATCAAACAGCAAGATGAGACTTCCACAAATCTTTGTATCATCAGGGGATAATCTCCTGTCTTGTTTCATGTATGTTTTAGAGCTCATGGAGCACAAATTAAGATAAAGAAAGTCAAGAAGTAGGATGCATATAAGCTATTGTGGAATATGATTTTTTTTTAAAAAGGCAACTCTTCTATAAGGTAAGGGACAGCACAGGGTGGTTTTGCTAAGAATTAAGAAAGAGTAACAATAATTCTCTTTCCTGTCTTTTTCTCTCTTACAAATTATATTAACAGAATTTTCTATTAGAAATACAGAGAAGTTTAGAAATAAGGAATGTTTTCTTCTGGAAATACAGGCAACTTGAAATGTTTAGCAATCAAGCTACACATGCATGCACACATACATATAGTATGCAAAATAACTGCGTGTATCAGAAAGATTGATTTCCAGTGGAAGCAACTCAAGGCTACAGTGGTAGTGAGTAGAAGCCAACACTGCAGTAGCCATGAATGTGAAGCTGGGGGCAGGATCTGGACTGAGCTGAGCAGGAGGTAGAGCTCTGAAGCTAACCTGGTAACAATCTGTAACAATGGGTACAGACCATCAAAAACGGCTGTGAGAAATGCTCCCTGTTCTGGCAGAGCAGCCTGAGAACTATTTTACACTCTAGGCAGGAGGGTAGAGTTAACAGCAAGAAAAAAACATTTCAGAAACATGCACCTGTGCTTTTAAACTCTCTGTTCTACTGTTCCTTAATGATAGGGCCTTTGTGAAATAAAAAAAAAATAGACTAATTTATGGCTTTTAAAAACACCAGATGAAAGAAGTAATATTTGTGAACGCTGTAACCCAAGATACTTCAAGAGAAAAGGCAAAATAACATGAAGCTAACAAACAGCACCCTTCCTGCAAAACAACAGAAATAAACTCCACTATCCAGTATAAACACACAGCAAAGAATTCTTCATCCCGACATGTAAGAATGAGACAGACATAGGAGAGACAACAGATAGGATCCCATAACCTAATGTAACAAAACAGATTTAGACACATTATGAAATGAAATTTAATACCCCACGTGATTGACAGGATTAAACAGTGCCCTAAAGAAAGAACTATAAAATTTGGACTGCGTTTAAATAAGAAAACAAAGAAAGAAGGAAAAAGCCTGCTCAGTTGCCTTTAAAACATACTGGTTGAACTTAAGGTCAGATTATGCACAGCTTAAAATAATACTGAGTTGAAAAATATGGTTGGGAATCACTTAGAACACAGCACAACAAGGTCATAAAAATAAGCATGAAGCCTGTTAATGACAGGGAGGTAGAAGCCATGCTTTGCAAAAGTGACTTTAGAAGAAGCGATGACAGCATTTTGGAGGAAGCAATATTTGAAGGAATAATACTTAGGAATTGTTTGTATGCCAAAACAACAGCCACAGTATTCAGATGAGGCCAATAAACACACTTGAGTAGTTTTACAAAAAAAAAAAAAAAAAAAAAAAAAAAAAAAAAAAAAAAAAAAAAAAACTTATAGTGACAACCACTAAGAAAAATGTATTTTTTTAAATTGAACATTTTTATTTTAGAAAACAAAGATAAATGTACAGATTTTTAAGCAGTTTTGCATAAAAGTATAGGAATACATTTTTGTCAGAACTTGATTTTTTTAAAGGTTTGATAGTGTGCATTAAAATCTTACTAGTTACAGTGAGCATAAAGTACATGTAAAACAAGATGTAACATGGAATAGTCAAAGTTTTCTTGGTGTGTAAAGATTAAGCATAATGGTTTTTCTTTTCTTTCTTTCTTTTTTGTTTGGCCTTTGTTCTTCGTGAACTTCATATAGTCTGTGAGTTTGTTTCTGGGGTGTTCAGAGCTTTCTGGGGTTAGTATCCAATTATCACTGACTGCATATTATGTCTGTTCTTTTGTGACTGGGTGATCTCCTCAGGATGATATTCTCTAGATGCATCCATTTTCTTAAGAATTACATAAAGTCATTGTTTCTGATAGCTGAGTAGTACTCCATTGTGTAAATATCCCACAATTTTTGTATCCATAGAAAGATGTATTTTTATTTTGATCAATACCATATAGCATAAAATTTACCACTTTCATCACTTGAAAATAAGTTCTAAAGAAGAATTAACTAATATGAACCCTGTTCTTGTAAAACTGTGACACAGATAGAACTGTTCTATCATGCTAAGTTAAAGCTCTGTCTTCCCTGAACAAGTAACCCAGTCTTGTGCCAGCTCTTGCAAACATCACTCTGCTGGTGTGAATGTGTGTGTATTGTGTGAGCACACAAGTGCACATTTAAGATGCTTCACGTGCGACTGAATTATTCAGTGTCCATCTATGTAGCAACATATAGGAAGATTTCCTTCATGTTTATGGAGGAAAATATCGCATTGTTTACATGTATCTGTTTTTTATTATCTCTAGAACAGAATTTTCCCCCTAACTTTGGCTATTATAAACAATGTTACATTGAACACAGGTATAGAAATGAATCTTTGAGAGTGTGTTCTTAATTCGTTCAAATGTATACCAAGGAGTGGAGATACCCGGAAAAATGATGATATTTTAAATCTTGTTTGGACCTTCATATGGTTATCTAAGTGACTTGATACTTACAGCCCACACAGTTTCCAATTTCTCACTAAGAATATTTTTTGTTCCGTTTTATTTTACTTTTAAAATGGCCACCCTATCAGGAATGTAGTAATCTATCATTGTAACTTTGACAGTTATTCTGATTGACCTTCCCTTAAATGTGACATGGTTTTTCCTGTTGCTGTCAATATTAATTCTTTAATTATGGTTTTAACCTTTAAGATGTTGCAGGCCTCTTATATTTAGGTGAGTACTCTTTCTATAGACTCAGATAGTTTTTTTCTATGATTTTAATGAAAACATTTTTTATTTAATTGGCCTGAAAATAAACTCTCCATGTTACATCTTTAATTTGTATATATGGTCTTCCCCTATTATACCAAATATGCTGCCAGTTCTATTTATGTATTTTTAAACGGCAATATTTTTCTTTCATTAACGACTCAGAAAACTTAAAATATTCGAGTAAACATTGAAGGGAAACTGAACTTGGGTCTTTTGGAATACCAGTAAGTGCTACTGATGGTGGAGTCATTTCTCCAACCCCCTCAATTTTTATCTTTAATAAAATATTATAAACCTAAAAGTTCAAACAAGAGACAAATTAATATAAAATATTGAACAATAAAATTTAAAAATTTATAATGTGATAAAAAGAAGCATAAAACATGAACTCTTTCTCACTCACATGGGATTATTTGTTTGCTTGTTTTAAATTGGCCACAAGATGTCTCAAAAGTTATAAAATTTATATATTCTATATCACAGAAAGCCATGAATGTAGGAAACAACAGAATACAATTGAAATAAATATCTGAAACTTTAAAAATTAAAACACATAATATTATAAACATCACAATAATAAATAAACATGAACAATATTTAAAGGGGTACTTTCTTAAACTTGTAGACTACAGCTTAGTTTTTATTTTTTAATTAGAAACTTGCATGTAGGCACATCATAGAAGGAATTTTTTTTGATGTAATTCAATCATTGCAAAATCAAAGTCCAAAGATTATGTCATCATTACAGATAAAACCCCAAGAAGTTTTCATTTTTTTTATTATTAGAGTATGTGGAGGGGACAATCCTGATGCACAGAAGCACCTGTCAGAATGCAGTGTGTCCCCAAAGAGTTGGTTCTTTGAGTAAATCAACAAGATAGAAAATGTATTACACAAAGTAACTTAAAAACAGAGAGAATATTCAAATTAGCAAGATCAGAAATCAAAACAGAAACACAATGATGGACGCTAAAAAAATCCAAAGAATCCTCAGGTCATATTTTAAAAACCTGTACTCTGCACAATTAGAAAATCTAAAGCAACCAGGTAATTTTCTCAATAGATACTACTTACCAAAATGAAATCAAAACCAGACAAAAAACTTACATAGACATAAAACCCCTGAGGAAATAGAAGCAGTCATTAAAAATTTCCAAACTTAAAAAACACAACAAACAAACAAAAAAACCTAGGGCCAGAAAGTTTTAGCACAGAATTCTACCAGACTTTCAAAGAACAGTTACTACCAATACTCTTCAAATTATTCCACAAAATTCAAACAAAGGGAACATTGCAAAATTTGTCTTAGGAGGCCACCGTCTCCATGATACCCAAACCACACAAAGATTCAACAAAGAAATAGAATTTCAGGCCAGTTTTTTTCATATGAATGAAGATACAAAACATTCAACAAAATATTTGCAAACCTCTATAGTTTGCACTGGCTTTTAGCTTCTGATGCTGCAGTCTCTGCCTCCTGGGTGTTGGCATTTCAAGCATGCATGAACATCACTAGTTTATGTAATGCCAGGGGATGAACCCAGTGCTTCATGCATGCTTGACTAACATTATGCCAAAGGTGCTATATCTTAAACTCACTAAAATGTACAAGTTTAATCCTTATATTCCCAACATTGTTCAACTTTTAAGGAAATTTGGACTTTATAGAAAAAATACTTTGCCATTTACCCTTCTGTTCATACTACAAATATATAAGTTGATGATGCTATAAATATATACGTTGACTATGCTATAAGTATATATACATACATGTTATATATGTATATGGAATATATATTATATGTGTATAGATGATATATAATATGTATAGATTATATATATAATATGTATAGATTATATACAATATATATATATATATATATATATATATATATATATATATATATATATACATAAAACCAATAGGAATCTACCACCAATCTATGAACAAAATTTAATAACCTTTCCTTTACTTGCATTTCTGTTTCCCAAAGTTATAATTTTCCAATTGTGTAGAGTGCAGTATTTTAAAGTATGATCTGATAATTCTTTGAATTTCCTTAGTGTATATTGTTGTGTCCCTGGTTTGTTTCTCACTTTTGTATATTTTCTAATTTGGATATTCTCTCTTTGTCTTTCAGTTAGTTTTCAAAAAAATGTGGTTATTGCCCCACAGGTGCCCACACTAGTGTGGGATAACAGGTTTCCACGTTTTAATATTTATCACAACATGCAACCTTAGATTTTCTATGTGAAAAGCCATTACCTGCAGACACTGGAAACTTTTATGAGAACTAGAAAAAGTGTGTTTCAAGGGTGTTGAGAAAAGATTTTTTTCTTTGTGGTTTGGTCTCCAAACAGTAACCGATGAGGAAACATAATTGTGAAACAGAAACCCAAGTTATTGTCTATCTTTGTTAGAATCACAGGACTGAAATGCACTAAATGGCCTTGGTACAGGTGTCACTTGTGAAGCAGAGTGGAGCTGTGGGCTGACAACTCTCTGTATTTTCTTCCTCACTAATAAAATGGAGAACTAGAGTGCAAATCATTAGTACATGTACAAAGGAAATCACACAAAAGGCTCTTCTCCAAATGTGTCCGAAGGTACATTTTGTGTAAAAAGAACATTTTGAGCCTGAATTAAATACAGGAAATGAATGCCTTTCCTCTTTACCACTACTCAGGCATGGAAGAGGAATTTGAGACAATTGAAGCATGAAAATGAATTTTTGTTTATTTTATTTATTCTTATCCGATACAATACACCACAAAGCAACTTCCTTCCTTATACTGCTCTTTGCCCCTCCCCCATAAGCCTAGCCTCTCATGTCACCAGAGCCACTGCTCTTCCATTTTTTTTTTTTTTTAAAGAAAAGAGCAGTCTTACCATGGCTATCAATTGAACATTAAGTAATAAGATACAATAAGATTAGGCACATACCCTCATACCAAAGCTGCATGAGGCAACCCAGTAGGAGAAAAAAGGTCCCATGAGAAGGCAAGAGTCAGAAATACCCCACTCTCAATATTAGGTGCCCCAGACCTATGCAGGCTCTGTGATTGCTGCTTTAGTCTGTGAGACCCTGTGAACCCTGCTTAGTTGATGCTATGAGCTATGTTCTGGTGTCCTTGGCTTTTACAATCCTTCTTCCTCTTTTCTGTAGGGTTCTCCTAGCTCCACCTAATGTTTGTTGGGTCTCTGCATCTGTTCCCATCAGAAGATAGTGAAATCCTCTCTGATGATGATTGGGCTAGGAACTAATCTATGAGTATAGCAGAAAATCATTAGGTACAATTTCATTATTTTTTCTAGTCATGTTTAGTTCTACCCTATGTTTCTGGGCTAGCCAAATTCCATTAACTGGCCATCCAGGCATGGGCTTCCACTTGTGGGATGGGCCTCAAGTTACACAAGTCATTGATTGGCCACTCCCACAAGATCTAAGCAACTATTGCCTCAACTTATCTTTCAGACAGAACAGTTTGTGGATTTTAGGTTTTATGGTTGGGTTGGTGTCACATTCTTAGCACTACAAGCCCTGTCTGATTACAGAGGATGGCCAGTTCAGAATCCAGTTACCCCAGTATTAGGACTCCTTTCTAGGGTCACACTCATAGCTTTCAGAAAGTTTCCACTACACTAAGTTTCTACATAGATCCCCCAACCCATCTATTTATAGTTGTGTCTTCCCATACTTGCTTTCTCTTTCTGTACCTCCCTCCCCCACCAATTCCTTCTGTGCCCATTCCCACCTGCCACCAGACCATCACAAAATTTATTCTATTTTCCCAGCCAAGGGAGATACACACATCCTACCTTGAACCCTATTTGTTCCTAAATTTCTCTGGGTCCGTGGATTGTAGCATGACAGTCTTTTACTTTGTAGCTAATATCCACTTATAAGGGAGTACCTATCATGTTTGTCTTTCTGGGTCTGGGCTGCCTTGCTCAGGATGATGTTTTTTCTAGTTCTATCCATTTGCCTGAAATTTCATTATAGCATATATATATATATGATCTGAGTAATACTCTATTCTGTGAATGTATTAGATTTTTTTCCTCCATATTTTGTTTGGGGTATGTTTTCAGTTTCTGGCTATTTGTGAATAAAGCTGATATGAATGTAGTTGAGCAAATGTCCTTGTGGTAGGATGGCATGTCTTTTGGGTATAGTAAAGTATAGCTGGGTCTTGAGGTTGACCGATTCCCAGTATTCTAAGAAAGTGTCATATTGATTTCCATAGTGTCTGAACAAGTTTGTACTCCCACGAGCAATGGAGTGTTTGCTGCATGTCCTCTCTTGCATGAGCTGTAACTTGTGTTATCGATCTTAGTCATTCAGATGGTTTAAGATGGAATCTCAGAGTCATTTTGATTTGCATTTCCTTGATGAATAAGGATGTTGAACATTCTTTTAAGTGTTTCTCAGCCACTTGAGATTCCTCTGTTGAGAATTCTCTGTTTAGATCTATATCCCATCTTTAATTGGATTATTTGTTTTTTTTATATCTAGGTTCTTAAAATTTTTATATGTTTTTGTATATTAGTGCTCCATCAGAAGTGGAATTGGTGAAAATTTTTCTCATTCTGTAGGCTGTAGTTTTGTCCAATTAATGATGCCCTTTACTTTTTAGAAGTTTTTCAGTTTCATGAGGTGGTCCCATTCACTAATTGTTGATCTTGGTGCCTGTGCTGTTAATGAAGTTATATCCAGTGCAAATGTGCCCAAGATTAGTTCCTACCTTATATTTTATTATGTTTAGTGTTTCAGGATTTATGTTGAGGTCTTTGATCTAGTTGGACTTAACTTATGTACATAGTGATAGATATTATATCAATTGCATTCCTATGCATGCAGACATCCAGTTAGACCAGCACCATTTGTTGAAGATGTTGTCTTTTTTCCAGTGTATTTCTAGCATAAATATTTGTGTGTGTGTTTATGTGTGTGTGTGTGTGTGTGTGTGTGTGTGTATGTTTGTGTGTACAAACACACAAACATTAGGTGTTAATCAACATGTCTGTTTTTATGCCAACACCATGGAGTTTTTATTACTACTACTCTGTAGTGCAGCTTGAAATCAGGAATGGTGATATTTATTGTTCAGGATTGCTTTAGCTATCCTTATTTTTTGTTTTTCCATATGAATTTGAGTATTGTCTGTTGCAGTAAATATTGAAAATTGGATATCAGGTTTATAAATTCAATTCTCAATTCACAAACCCTCTACACAATAAGATTACATCAAATAGACAAAGGCATAAACTGTCCTTCTATAAGAGACAAAAGACCTATAAAATCCTTAAAATGTTCATAGCTACCTAATGCCATTTTAGTCCACCTGGATCCAATTCATCCTTCCTAGGCTCCATCTTGATCCTCCTCTGTTCTTCTCTCTCTCTTCCTCCGATCCTTTCTCTACCTTCCCTTCCCCTGCCCAATCACCAGCTCTTGCCTTTATTTTATTAATTAAAATGGAAAGGTTCTTTTGAAGTCACCTGAGTACCTGAATAGGCAGCCCTTCTTGGGGAAGTTGAATTAATATCAAAATACAAACATCTGCAGGACAATCTACAACAATTGTCCTTTTAAGGTCTGTAAAAAACAATGGTGATATTTTAAAGGAGATTAGGTTGAAACTATAGATTAATTTTGGTAATATGGTGATTTTTATTAATTCTACTAACAAATTAGCAGATCTTTCTATCTTCTAATATCTTCTTCATTTCTTTCTTCAAAGACTTGAGAAGTTTTTGTCATATCTTTATTGCCTTGTTAGTGTCACCCAAAGATATTTTATATTGTTTGAAGTAATTTTGAAGGGTGTTTTTTTCTCTTCGTTCTTTCTTACTCTATCATTTTTAAATAGGTTTACTGGTTGTTTTTTGTTGTTTTGTCTTGTTTTTAGTTAATCTCATATATAGGCACTTTGCTGGAGCTGTTATCAGTTGGAGGAGTTTCCTGTAGACTTTTTGGTGTTTGCTTCTTTGTAGTGTAATATCATCTGTAAATGATGATACTTTGACTTTATTCCTTTTAAATGTGTACCCTTTGAAAAAAAATCTCCTTCAATTATCTTACTGCTCTAGCTAGAAGTACAAGTTCTATACTAAATAGATATGGAGAAAATAGACAGCCTTTTCTTATTTTTGATTTCAGTGAAAAGTTTTTTTATTTAATTTAATTTCATACAGTTAATTTAATGTTTGCTATAGGCTTATTATAAATTGCCTTTACTATGTTTAGGTATGTCTCAAAGAGTTGGTTCTCAATCTGAAGGAAGAAGATGGAAACAGACATGAATGTTTCTCTCAGTGCATCTCTAGCTTGATAAGGTTGTTATGATTATTTCTAAGGGTTTCTAAGGGTCAAATTCATCTTATCTGGATGAGCAGTTTATATCTTTGTCTGATGGTTGTGAGTTTATTATGTAGAGGGTTTGTGGATTGAGAATTTAACATATATACCTGTTTGATAGTTAATGATTGTGGAGTCGTGGTTTTACCAGGCGGTGGAGAAAGTGAGTGCAAACAACACGGACGTGCGGGTGGAGTGAAGCACGTCTGAGTTCTTAGAGGTGGCATGGAGCTGCTAAGTTAGAGATAGCCCACTGTGCTATGTAGCCCTTTCGGTGCCGGCACAAGCCGGGGGATAACAGATTTCTACTTTTTAATATTTACCACAACAGTTATGTGACTAGCACATCCACGAAAACCTATCTGAAAATCAAATGATTCTGAGTGAGGAAACTTAACTAGAAATCTTGAAAGAAATTTTATTAGGTATAAAAAATTATTTGATATCATACCCTCATGTTGCATGAGAACTGTATTGACATGTATCCACCCACCTTCATGCCTCTCTATGACTCTCATCATCTTAGGCTTAGGCCGACTACAGATAAGGGCAAAAAGCAGGCACATTCTTCACCAAAATACCAACCAACCAAACAAATAGTCTCTAGGCCATATAATAAAATTTTTCTCCCCTAAAACCACTTTAGCTAGCCTACAGAATTCAAAAGAACTCAGCACCAATGTCTTCCATATTCCTACTAGGATGGTTTCCATTGCTGTAAAGAGACATCATGACCAAGGGAAATCTTGCAAAAGATAACATTTAATTGAGTCTGGCTTACAGTTTAAGAGGTTCAGTCAATTATCATCGTTGCAGGAAACATGGCAGCAGTCAGGCAGACCTGGTGCTGGTGGAGCTGAGAGTTCTACATCGTCATCAGGAGGCCTTTAGAAGGAAACTGTTTTATGGACAGCTAGGAGGAGGGTCTCAAAGACCAGTCCCAGAATGACACCCTTTCTCCGATAAGGTGACACCTCCAAACAGTGCTACTCACTACGTATGTCAAGTGTATTCAAACCACCAATTCACGGGTTCATGCCTAACTGCTTTAAGGAAACACATATTGGAGAATGACTCTAAACTATAGCTAGAATAACTTCCAAATGCTGAAAACATTAAAATAAAGCACCTGCAACCTATATCAACAGTAAAGACAAAGATTTAATATTTAATAGTGAAAACTGGATTTTAATGATGAAAATGCTTTTTATCAACCTCCTGCAGGCCCCTGTGCTAGAGACAGAAATATTTTATCAACTATAAAACTAGTAACTTCTACCACTTTGAACTTCTAAGAATAATAACTGTTCATAACCTGAGATAAAATGTTTTAAAATGAACAAATTAGAATTATATTATATTAGCCTAATTTTATGCATTCAGTAAAAAGGGGTAGTTTTCTCATTTCAAGGAGAAAGAGTAAATACAGTAATTTAAATTTCATTTGCATTTTAGCAACTTACAAATATACAAAGCCTTTATCATGTCTAGAGTTAATTTAAATTCCTAAAAGTATTACAATATTTACCTTTTTACAATCAAATCATAAAATGTGTTTAATTTAATTCTGATATATTTCTATCAATTTAGATGCTGTATTCATAAATGCAAGTAGTCACCAATCAAATATAATCAATGACATCAGGAGAGAAAACCCTACCCCTGAACTATTAGAAGTTTCAACAGAGAAAGAACTCACCTAACACTTAGTGTTACTTTTCCCACACTTTGGGTGCGGGCTGAAACTCACCCATAGAAATCAGGAAAGACAGAGAAGATTTGCTTCCAAAACTGAAAAACACTTACCTGCAGGAACTGCCAATCTGTCACCCATGGGAAGCTCTTCCCATGGCCTATGGCTTATTTATTTGTTTCTGTGGCTTTTTGTTGTTTTGAAAAAAAACTGATTACACCCTTCTTTCCTGCAGGAATGTGATTTGCTCTCTGCTTTTATACCTCTGGTCTTTTGTTGCCGAAGAACTGGGCAAACAGTTCCATGCTATTTCCTACTAAGATTTTGTCTATAAATTGGTTTTTACAAACTGCTGGGCCCTAAAGTTCCCAAGAGTAGTGTGTTCCAGATATATAGGCTCCTGCAAAATTCACACCACTCTCTAGCTGAAAGTGAATAGATCTTGTGACTGCTGTGCTTTCACTGTGTGATGAGTTCTCTGATGTAACTTACAGACTTTACATAGACAAAGGGCCATGTCTAATATGGGAAGGAGGGAACTGGGAACTAACAGCAGCCTTCTGGGCTTCTCTGTGGTCAAGCAGCTTGACTCTGGGTAAGATTTTTGCCTCACTAAATTATGAAGTTATTATGATATAAGTTAATGGTTCTCAAGCACTACAATGTGTAAACATTAAGTGGGAAGCCCATAAAAAGCTTTGTGGACATAGATGCTGTTACAGATACTTACATTCAGCATATTTGGGGTCTCTATTCTTAGATATAAGGGTCACAGAAGGCTTTAGACAATGAGTCTTATGGACAACTTCCATTTTATATTGCATTTTAAATAACAGGGTATCATGCACAACCACACATTTTTCATTGCATTTTAGGACTCAGAGCACCACTTGCAACCCTGTATTTTGTATTGGATTTTAAGTATCAGGGCATCAAGACTGACTTCTAGCATTTTTTGTCTTATTGTTATGATATTCACTTAGTCCAGAGAATCTCAATTAGTGATAGAAATGCTAAAAAAGAGGGAGGTAATTATTCCCTGTCATATAGAAATATTCTTCCCAAAAAAGGTCAGTGAGAGCCTGGTTATTTAGTGTTTAAAAACATACATTTACTTTGATTTAATAACATCATCAAAAGTTTTAAAAACTACCTCTTGATTCAGAATACTGAGCAGTTGATTCACTTTGACCCCATAAATAAACCTTTCCAAGATACATATTTGGCTTTTATTCTCTTCCATAAATAAATGTCTTTAATAAATCCCATAGATAATTTTCAGTAATGCCAGTGGGGTTCTGTTCTGAGAGGAGGCTGTAATGGTTAAAGGTTATTGGAGGCGATGTAAGGCCAGAGGAGAACACAGGGAAAGATTCTAGCAAGCCTCCTATAGATAGACTGTGTCACACCGAACAGGAAAGGCTTGACGTTTACCACTCCACCATCTCAAAGAGAATCACGGTTCTTATGATGTGAAGCACTTCTGAGTCCCAGGCGAATTATAGAAGGCACGTGTCCTTTAGACCTTCACCCTGTGTTCTACTTCCTACAGGCCATATCTTAGTGGTACTTTCCCTCCCTTGTTTCTATCATAAATCATTTCTCATAAAAAAGGTAGACTCCAAATGAATGATGAGTACAGAGAGAACATTACAGCAAGCAAAGGTTTTTACATTCTGTTTAGCCCAGGCGAAACCTGACTTCCTGGTTTAAGTTAGAAAAACACGCACACAGCTCCTTGGTTGTCAACTGGTTTTTACAAAAACGCCATCTTGATGAATTAAGAGCAAATGAATGAGAACCATATGGATAAATTTCCTTTGAAATGCACCCAGGGTTAAAAAGTTTAAGAAACATTGCTCTTGGCAAATGTAATTTTCTATTTTTTGCTGGAATGAAAATGTTTAAAAAATAGTCTGATGTGTTTTGTTGAACCAAAACCTCAGAGCAGTTTCCAATCCCTGGGGCCTATGTAAGGACCGGGAACTTTCTGGAAGGTGAAGGTAATGTAAGAGGTCTTGGGGAGTCTCCTTGACCATTTGGGGGGAAGTCATTAAAATAAGGGGTTTATCCTAGAGTTCAAACTTTCACATCTGGCTTGTTTCCTGCAGTGGAGTTCAGTTGCTGGATGTGCAAATTTGAGTCCCATTGTTTTCCAACTTTGTTTTTTATTATTTTTCTCCTGAGGAGCCATTGTAAATGGTTTTACTTTGCCATTCCTTCTTCATAAAATTTTATTATCAAAGATAGTTTATCTATTTACACATACTTACCTGCTGCTTAAGAAGCAGTTTCTGTGTTCACCACTCAGAGCCAAATGTTACCCTCTTGAGAATGGCTTTTCCTTCTGTGAAGTCATGCCCTAGAGCTTGGGCATTTTTAGACTCCAGAGGAAATTTCTCTGGCACATTCTGAGACCAATTTAACTAAAATGATACCTAGAGGGTAGATCCTAGGGAGTCTTCTAAGCATCCCACATTGCACTAGACAGCCCTGTATAAGATGGCCTGCTAGCCATCAGCAAGAAGAAAGTTGTTCCTAAGAAAATAAATGCATTTGTAAGTAGACATATTAAGTCAGATAAGGTAGACTCAGAGTGATAAGCATCGCATGTGCTCTTTAGCATTCCTAGGCTTTATAGAGATATATAAAACCCTATATGCACACAGTGGCAGAAACAGAAGAGTCCAGGGGAGCAAAAGGATGCTAAGGGTTGTTAGAAGGGAAGGTAGGGACATATCAGGTACATAGGCCAAGCTACATTCTATACCTCTATGAAGATGTCTTCATGTAACCCAATGTAAAAAAAATTATGCCAATGGGGAATATAATTTTTTTTAAGACAAAAAGAATGTTCAGATCCAAATTGTTGGTAGTGCTAAGACAATAAATATCACTTGGAGGTTAGACTGCCAAGGATTGAATATGAGACATTCTATTCACATTGTAGCTTTCAACTTGTGCCTGTGAGAGGGTAATGGTAACAGAACCAGGGTCAGAGTTAGTGTGAGACTCAAAAGCCAATGTATACAACACACTTCAACAGTGCTGGGCCCAAGAAGTGTGCTCAGTAGGTTGAACATTAGTTTAAATCAAGTTATACTAGAAGTAGCAAATTTTAATATCAAATTGAAAAAGTACATAAGTGCCACAATTTCTTGGAAATGTGTGCATATTTCTATTGATTTTCTTGAAGCACAGAGAGCTGACTTATCTATATTCCAACTTAAATTCAGGATACATTTTGGTAGTGACTAGAAAACTATTACATTTGGCAGATTAGTGATTATCTGAAGAAGTATAATGGGAAAGGCAAGACTGCTACCGAAAACAAATGTATTTTCATTACACCATGAAGAAAGAGTCCTAGAATACAACAGCGCAATAAATAATTTTCTTGGGTTTTGGTTGACAATTAGGAAGTGCCTCTTTGACAGTCAATATATCCTGGTGGTGCTTGAGGGGATGCTATTTTTAATGAGAATTTTCAGGTTCATAGCATAGTGAAATGTGAATTAATGACTCTGATGTACTTGTGTTACAAAATAACTTTGCTAGCATATGAGCTGCATACGGCCGCTTGCAGCCTTTCTGTAAAGAGTGCAATGTTTGCATTGACCATTAGCCGGAGATGAGTCTACGGGGCTTGTAGGATGTACATCAAAACCGTGCATATTACAGAAAGCGGAAGTATTCCCCTTCTTCATCTTATAAGATACAAAATACAAAGAAAAGGAGTGGGGGATCTGTTGGCTCTTGTTTCCTAGTCATAGATGCTCCCTACGCCATCCGCTCCCTTTCTTCACCTTTGCTGTACATGCTCTGGGAAGCGATTGCTGTGTCCTCAGGTTTTCTCTTCTACTCTTTGACATTTCTACAGATGTAGTAAAGCTTTACCGGAGACAGAAGGGTCTGGGATAACTTTGCTGATGAAAATATGCTCAGGGTGGGAGAGTGTGTTCTTTGGAGAAAAGAGGCTTGGCAATTTCTGCTTAGCCACCTGGTGGCTCAGTGCTTGGTACCTGGTGAAGATAAATGGCCTAGATCCTCAGAGGAACATGCGCCAGAGCTGTACTGTGGATGTAGACCTGGGAAGTATTCATCAAATAGAATTTCCTATCCTTATACTGATTATGTAGTCTCATCTTCTGTTGCTGAGGGATTTATTGTGATATATATGATCTATCTATCTAGATAGCTGTAAATATGTATATATCTGAGTTTATATATCCTATATATCTTCAGAATATATATCATTGTATCTAAAAATATATTTTATTTAAAAAATATTTATTTACCTTAAAGTTATTTTAATTACTAATAAACTAATTAAAATGTTATTAAAAATTAAAATTTATCTTATATATATCATATACATCTCTTAATATATAAATTATAAATGTTATAGAATATAGATTATACATAAATTATGAGCTAATAAGCTTCAGCAGAGGTGAAGATCAGTTTCAAGCAGAAACAAAGGTCAGCAGTCTAGTTTCTGGATGCTGCTAGAAAGAATGAACATAATCTCTTAGTGGTTGCCAGCATTGTAAAGTGCCTGTAGGCTGTGTACACTTTAAATATCCTCCTTCATTTTAATGAGAAAAAGGTTTCCATATTTAGACCATGTGAGTTCATAGCATTTTCTGCTGTGGCTGCGCCTTGTCAATATAAGGAAAGAAGGCAAAGAAGAAGGGTGTAATGGTATGGTTGTGATGGTGTGGTTGTGATGGTGTGGCTGTGATGGTGTGGTTGTGATGGTGTGTTTGTGATGGTGTGGTTGTGATGGTGTGGTTGTGATGGTGTGGTTGTGATGGTGTGGTTGTTATAGCATGTTCTTAGTGGTGTAGACATGAGGGCATGGTTTCTATGTCCAAGGATTGGTGTATGAAGAGTTGCCTAACCTCAACACCATGAAAGTTCTGTCCTGTCTTACCACTGGGTTTCTGTTCTAGAAGTTGAACTTGGTTGCACAAAACCAGAAACATTTTATAACAACCAACTCATTCGCTTGAATATATAATCATGGTTAAAAGGCTGTTTTTCTTTCTCTTCTGGGGAATTTAAAGTGGATAGGACTTAGAGAAATATTTTTTCCATCATGTATCAGATAATCAGCTTCTTGTGAACAGTAAATTATTTTTTTAATCTTTATTTTAAAAAACAAAGATAAAAGAAAAAAATTTAAACATTTTTGCATAAATGTATACAAATACAATTGTGTAAGTGCTTGGCTTTTTTAAAAATTTTATTTTAAGGTTTGATACTCTGCATTAAGGTCTTACTAGTTACAATGAGCAAAAAGTACACGTAAAACAGGATGAAACCTGGAATTAGTCAATGTTTCCTTGGTGTGTAAAAATTGAGCATGACAGTTCTTTTTTGTTTGTTTGTTTTGTTTTGTTTTCTTTTTTTCTTAAACTTCACACAGTCTGTGAGTTGTTTCTGGGGAAGTCTGAGCCTCTGGGGTTAGCATCCCACTATCAGTGACTGCATATTATGTCTGTTCTTTTGTGACTGGGTTATCTCACTCAGGATGATATTCTCTACATGCAACCATTTTCTTAAGAATTTGATTAAGTCATTGTTTCTGATGACTGAGTAGTACTCCATTGTGTAAATGTACCACAATTTTTGTATCCATTCATCTACTGAAGGACATCTGGGTTCTTTCCAGCTTCTGGCTATTATAAATAGAGCTACTATGAACATTGTGGTGCATGTATCTTTGTTGTGTATTAAAGTGTCTATGGGGTATATGCCCAGAAGTGGAATAGCTGGGTCTTCAGGTAGTACTATGTCCAATTTTCTGAGGAATTGCCAGACTGATTTCCAGAGTGGTTGAATCAGTTTACAACCCCACCAACAGTGGAGAAGTGTTCCTCTTTCTCCACAACCTCGCCAGCATCTGCTGTCATCTGAGTTTTGGATCTTGGCCAATATGACTGGTGTGAGGTAAAATCTCAGGGTTGTTTTGATTTGCATTTCCCTGATGGCTAAGGATGTCCAGCACTTCCTTAGATGTTTCTCAGCCGTTCGATATTCCTCAGTTGAGAACGTTTTGTTTAGCTCTGTACCCCATTTTTTAATATGGTTGTTTGATTCTCTGGTGTCTAGCTTTTTGAGTTCTTGGTATACCTTGGATATTAGGCCTCTATCTGATGTGGAGTTGGTAAAGACCTTTTCCCATTCTGTTGGCTGCTGTTTTGTTTTTTTGACAATGTCCTTAGCCTTACAGAAACTTTGTAATCTCATTAAGTCCCATTTGTTAATCTTTGACCTTAGAGCTTGAGCCATTGGTGTTTTGTTCAGAAATTTTTCTCCTGTGCCTATGTGTTCTAAGTTTTTCCCTACTTTCTCATCTAATAATTTCAGTGTATCTGGTTTAATGTGGAGATCTTTGATCCACTTGCACTTGAGCTTTGTACAAGGAGATAAGAAAGGTTCTATTTTCATTCTTTTGCATGCTGAGTGCCAGTTGGACCAGCACCATTTGTTGAATAGGCTGTCCTTTTTGCATTGAATGTTTACAGCTCCTTTGTCAAAAATCAGGTGACCATAAACGGGAGGTCTCATTTCTGGATCTTCTATTCTATTCCAGTGATCCACGTGCCTATTTCTGTACCAGTACCATGCAGTTTTCAGCACAATTGCCTTGTAATATAGCTTGAGTTCAGGGACAGTGATTCTCACAGATTTTTTTTTTTTTTGTTGTTGAGGATGGATTTCGCTATTCTAGGTCTTTTGTTATTCCAGATCAAATTGCACATTGATCTTTCCACCTCAATGAAGAACTGGGTTGGAATTTTGATGGGGATTGCATTGAATCTGTAGATTGCTTTTGGTAGGATGGCCATTTTTAAAATGTTGATCTTTTCAATCTATGAGCATGGGAGATCTTTCCATTTTCTGAGATCTTCCTTGATTTCCTTCTTTACAGGTTTGAAGTTCTTGTCATACAGGTCCTTCACTTGCTTAGTTAGAGTCACACCAAGGTATTTCATAGTTTTTGTGACTATTGTGAAGGGTATCTTTTCCCTAATTTCTTTCTCCACATGTTTGTCCTTGGAATATAGGAAGGCTACTGATTTGTTTGAGTTCATTTTGTATCCAGCCACTTTGCTGAACTTGTTTATTAGCTATAAGAGTTATCTGGTGGAATTTGTGGGGTTACTTAAGTACACTATCATGTCATCTGCAAAGAGTGATGTTTTTCCTTCTTCCTTTCCAATTTGTATCCCTTTGTTTTTTTTTTTTTTCTGTCTAATTGCTCCATCCAGGACTTCCAGTACTATGTTGAATAGGTAGGGGGAGATTGGGCAACCTTGTCGAGTCCCTGATTTTAGTGGGATTGCTTCAAGTTTCCCACTGTTAAGTTTGATGTTGGCTGTTGGTTTGCTGTATATTGCTTTTATTATGTTTAAGTATGGGCCTTGGATTCCTGTTCTTTCCAGGACTTTAAACATGAAGGGGTGTTGAATTTTTTCAAATGCTTTCTCAGCATCTAGTGAGATGACCATGTGATTTTGGTCTTTGAGTTTGTTTATATGGTTGATTACATTGATGGATTTGTGAACGGTAAATTCTTGATGAAGAAGGAGTGGAGACCAGCTAGGTCTAGAAGAGCTTGTACTAAAATATTTAGTCATGAATTCTGTAGCTGAATTCTGATAGGGCCATGAACTATGCAAATGGCCTTGACCATATTCAGAAACAGCTTTTGTCTCAGCTCCTGTTATCAGCATAATTGAAAAAACAATTTTTTCTTTGTATCACAGATTTCTTCATATGCTTGAGTAGAACAAAGTTTTTGGAACAGAGTAAGGAGAGTCAATGCCTCCTGTATATAAACTCCCTATTATGATTCTGAATAATGAACTTGCTTATGGGTCAAACATGGAGATGAAGCTGTAACATCATGTAGTTTTGGTCTCCAAAAATTTACATTTTCTTCTCTTTGACCTTGTATATTTCTCAGTCTTCTTAAGCTGTTGCCCTTTCTGGCTGCTAGCTCTTTGAGGCCCATATGTATTAGAAAATTCAGAGAACAGAACCTAAATAGATGTTGAATTTAGATCTAATTTTCTAGAGGGTACAAGAAGTCAGCTTTATGATGATTCACTCCAGAGTTTATCTAGTAGAGAAAGAGGAAAATGGTAAATGCAGTACTGAGCATCGTGATCACAAACATTTTATATGTTTAATAAAAAAGGGAGACACAGACGAGACAAGACCAATGCTGTGAACTTGTGCTTTCAACTCCAAGAACTTATTGTAAGTGAACCTAAGATCTACAATAGATCTTAAGTTTGGCTTTTGACTACATCGATAAAAAGACTCTCTCTTGCCCTGCTTCTATGTCGCTGTTTTATTCTTAGGTTATATGTGTGAAAGATAACATTTCATTCAAAGAAAATTTAGGCTGAAAGGCAAAAAGGAGAGTTTCACAGCTAGGAATTATAGGTTACCAGACCCTTTCTTGTGCTGGAAAAAGTAGGCTATGTATCCAAATTTTAGAAATGTCAGCTTCTCTTATTTAGCTGCTCAAAAATAAGAGTCGGCAGCTGACACTAAAAGCATAGTGCCTGTAGTGCTGACTTTAGGGTACATTGGCTTATCTCAAGTGTGGATGGAGAAAGAACGGTGTTTATTCTTAAATCTAATAGGATCAGGAAGTAAATGATGCAGATGCTGTGCATGTGAGTCTCATACACACCCGTAAATACATTCCAGATGTATTGGGTGGGGCAGGTGGAGAGATTATACTGGTGCTGAAGTGGCAGATAAGATGCACCATTGCTCAAATAGCAGCTCATTCAGAGATAAGACGTTATAATGTTTGTCCATCGAATAGCAATATGTCCTCTGTGTGCATGAGCAGACTTCATGTATGGGATCTCACCAAGAACTCCCAGCACAGCAATGTAGTACCTCTACATGTTATTATGCTCATTATGAAGAGAATGATTAGATTACTCTAGCTCTCAAGGAATGGGTTATAGCCCCTTTGGGGGTTACACATCAGATATCCTGCATATCAGATATTCACATCATGATTTATAACAATAGCAAAACTATAGTTATGAAGTAGCAATGGAAATAATTGTATGGTTGCGGGTCACAACAACATGGGGGGCTCTATTAAAGACATCACAGGAAGATCGAGAACCACTGGATTCTTTCTGACTCAACATTTCTTTTAAAGAGGAAGGCCACTGGAGACTTATCCATTTTCCTTTTGTTTTTAAAATTTTATTTATTTTTATGTGTATGACTTTTTTGCCTGTATATATGTATCAATGGGTGCCTGGTGTCTGAAGAGTCCACCCGGAACTAGAATTATAGTTGGGTGTGGGCTCCCATGAGTTTGCAGCCTGAGTCACAAGTGCTTTTAACTACCCATCTGTCACTCCAGTCCTGTTACTGAACATTTTTAACACAACTCCATTTGGCTAATGCCTGCACAATCTTAATCACAGTACAGCACAGCCTTTCATGGGGTTCCCTCCCCATTTATCTTTGTCTTCATATGCTACTTCCCCTCAACATTGCCCTGATGACATAGTCACCATTTTTTCTTTACAGAGGGCACACAGGGGTCTACCCACTGAGAGGGATAGAAATTAACGCCATCCCAGATCCTGGTTCTCAATTGTCCTTGAGTTGTTTCACTCTATGTAGCTTGCATTACCTGGTCTCTGTCTATATCAGAACTGGGAGTGAGGATAATCAGGACACATCTGAATAGTGTGTTGGGCTTTTATAGATGATAGAAAATCAAATAGTCATAACACTTGCCATGTAGGATGAGAAGGATTTAGTTCTTTTTCCCTGTTAATTCTTGTAACCTTTTCCTAACATATGCTGAAATGCCATGAGATACAAAGCAAGTACTTACACCTGTAATGCCATTGATTTCATGTCCTACTGAGGATTCAATAGACAGAGAAGCTTTTCCTGAGGTGACTAATAAACTCCTTGCAGCGTTGTCTTTGGATCAATGGAAAACATGCATAGGAACAATACATGTTTAAGTATTTCCTCCCCAATATACCATTGGAAAATCCCTTTGGTTTTATTATTGGATGTAGGTGTAGTTGCCTTGACAACTAGCTTCTGAACAGACTGCCTCTGCCTCCTTGTTCTACAGCTTGCTGTAAAAGTCAAAGTGTGATATTCTTACAAGATGCACATAAATTTACTAAGGAGGGGATTTCCAATTTGCATATGGTAGCTGTCAGATGCTAGAGAGACATCAGTAATTCATTACAGGAGAACTGTAAACCCTCTCAGATTTACAATTATTTTTTTCTAAAAATGATCATCATTGTTCATGAACTTGAAAGCAGGTCACTCCAGACTTACAGTGAGGATTCTCTAAAGGTGGTAGCATTGGAAAACGAAAGACCTTCATGACTGTTCTCTGTCAGTTACCAGGAGCAGTTTCAGATTGTTCAAGTTGGTTATGAGCATCCATGCGAATTCTTCCTGCTACACTTGCCTTTCCAGAATACTCTAACCACCTCAGGGAATGTCTGTGCAGTGAGGGAGAAAGTGAAGTAAATGGGATTTGGTTTGGCAGAGCTTTTCAAATAACTTGTTCAATTTCTAGAAATAGTGGGAAATCTGTCTAGCCTGTAGCCACTTGTCCAGAAGCATCACATTCAGGTTCATCTTCCTTTGAGGACATGAGACTATATGTACTTCCCCACATACACAAGGCATGCATATCCACATTCTTGAAAATGGCCCTTAAAACCTAAATTTCCCACACATTTGAGACTCCATTTTGCCTTTAAATGCACAGTTTTTGTCTGTGCCATGAGTATACTATGCTTAGCTTGTCCTTACAGGTCTGCATTTAAATTCTTACATGTAGATGGTTCTATATTTGTTTTCCAGGCAAGTAAGTGTTAAGTGGGTCTGCAGTGCACACGTGCTGCCAGCTGCCTTCACTCACCTCTACCATCCTTGTTCCCTCTCCCTGACAGCACAGCTTGCTCTCTGCATCCCTCCCAGTGCCTAACCTCAGCACTTATTTCAAGTGTTCTCTCACTGACTGGTTAGGTAAGATTGCTTTGTGCAGATTAAACAACATATTGTGCTTTACTAGGCTTTTCCTTATATGCCCTTCTGTTTTTGGAGATCAACTCTGAGCTGCTCATATTGGGCTCAAAGTCTTGAGCTTAAAAGGTGTGTCCACCTTAGACTCCCAGGTATCTGAGACTACAAATATATATCACTAAAGTTCCCTTCTATTACATCCTCAATTAACTAATCTCCTACTTGGTTAATCCATCAGAACAACACATAATAATTTTTATAATAAGCTGAGGCCCGGCAGGAAGAACTATAACTATGGTAGAGTTTTGAGATGATAGCTGAGTTCCCATCTGAGGTTAGCCAGTATTTATAATTTCTTGGCAAGCTTCAGTGAGCATTTGATGGTGAAATCAATTGAATGGAAAGTGTGCTTCTTATTTTTCCCGAAAGTGATGTTCACATGATATATCTTTTCATGTGAGTGAAGATAGTTCTAGAGGACTAATGTCCTTCATCAGAACATCCTGACAGTCCTTCTAGCCACAAAGTTTACTTATATTGTGAAGTACAATCCACCGTCAAGTTCTAAGGCCGGTGGCAACCATGAGCTCATGATCTGGGTCTAGAAGGCCCAGACAATGCTTTACAAAAGTCAATTGTTAAAATCATGTAATTATTTTGAGAATTGATTTTCTGTATGAACAGATTTTTGCCATGTTTATTAGAGAGAATTAGATACAGAAGATGTATGCAGCAGCATTCTGATCTTCAGAATGTTGGATAGTTTCTTAGTTGTGTATATTGTTTTTCTTGTCTCACCATCCACATACTTTTTTTTTTCTTTGAAAATGTCACTACCAATTTATTCAAGAAGAAAAAGAATTGATTTGCATTTTGCTTGCAATATTTAATGAAACTCTCTCCTTCTCCCTGGAAACTATTTCTTCAAGCCACATCACAATTCCTCACTAACTGAGCAGTTATCTGGTCGAGCCTCATTACCAGTGAGCAGATAATGGCTACGTGACAGAAGCTGCTAAGTAGGCTTTACCTCAGCCCCTAACTGCCTCATCAGTTGTTCCTTGAGACGCAGGGAAGAAAAGTGTCACCTCTGCCTGAGTGACAGATTCAGGGTACTTCAGAATCTTATGACCTTGGGCATCGAAGTCCAAGATGTTCTCCTCATAGTAAGCTCTTAGGAATCCATTTTCCTCCAGATGATCTTAGGGTTCTATTATGAAGAGAAGTCTTTTTGCTCTTTCCACTACTGTGAGCAGACTCCACCTCCACTGATATGTGGCTCATTTACTTTGTGGAAACTGAGAAAAGGAAGGTGGTGATACTTGTCTTCACTGTGTGTGTGTGTTTGTGTGTGTTATAATGTCTCATTTGTATTGAGTTTGTTTATATTTGTTTATTTGACCTGCTCCAGGTTCTAGAGGGGATGCAGGCCCCCTCTAGAGTTTAAGAGACACAGGAGAGTAAGAAGGCTTTTCATGTGTAGAAATGCATAGATCGTCAATAGGGATCTACCTGCTGAAATGTATGAGCTACGATGCGAGCGATGAAGCAGTGGACATTTTGGATTGTATCACATGCTTTGCTTCATCGACTCATATCTTCATTCTAAACTCAAAAGGTGATGGCCTATGAATTCAGAACCCTCTTAAATTTGTGGGGCTTCACTTTTCCTGAAGAAACATGCTCCAGGCACCGTGACTTTTCCATTTCTACTACTGCATTTCTTAAGTGTCCACCCAACATCTTCAGAGAACTGGAAGAAAACAATCTTACACTCACATGGAAACAGAGGATCCCAAATAGTCAACGATAATTCTAATCAGTAAGAGAGGTGCAGGAAGTGTCATGATACCCAGTTTTAAGTCACACTTCATCCTTAGTAGCACACTCCACATGTTAGAGGCAATGCAAAACAATGGACCATAATAGATGACCAAGAGAGCAACTCAAATAATTGTAGCCACCTAAGTTTTGACAAAGGTTTCAAAACTATCTTGGAGTGTGTGTCAGGGAAGACAGCATGTTTTAAACAAGTGGTGCTGGGGAAACTGGGCACTTCCATAAGTCAAAGACTGAAACTTTAGCCAAATAGCCTACTGCTATCTTTCCAATTTAAAATGCCTCTCAGTGGCTCTCATATTTGAACTCTTATTCCCCAGATGCTGGGGTGGATGAAGCCTCTCAGAGTTGGAGCCTTGATGGAGGAAGTCTGACCCTAGGGATGGGCATCAGTGGTTCATAACAGGGCCCCATTTCTTCTTCTCCATTCTTGAGTATATAGGCAATGTAATCAAGCAGCTTTCTGATTCTGCCACTATGTTTCCTTGCTTGTTACCATGTCTTCTCTAGCTAAGATGGATTTTATTCCCCAAGCCAAAATACACCCCTTAAGCTCGTTTGTCAACAGTATTTTATCACAGCTGGCAGAAAAGAAGCTGCACTTTGCACAAATACAAATTCAAATGAACAAACGGCCTTAGGGTTAGACTTGAAGCTTTGGCATTGATACAGGAAGACATAGCAAAAGAAAAATTTATCAGGATCTAGGCATAGACTTTCCGAAAAATCCTCCAATATCTAAGAAAATACAGGCAAAATTTAATGAACAGGATTGCATAATCTTCCAGACAATGCACAGCAATAGAAACAACAGAGTGAAGAGACAGCATAGAGAATGAAGGTAAACGTATATCAGCTATTCATTTGATTAAGTTATTCTCCAAAATCTGTTTTTAAAAAAGTGGTCAATTAAAACCATGCAAATAAACTGAACAGACAGTTCTCAGTAAAGTAAAAATATTCAACAAATGTATTGTAAATGTTCAACATATTTAGCCATAGAGAAATGCAAATGACTACTCCATTGAGATTCTATCTCACTTTAGTCAGGATTGCTACCATCCAGATCACAAAAGGAACAAATAGAAGGATGGTTGTGGTGAATGAGGGATGAAAATGAATGCAGCTCCTGGAAATTTTTAAGGAAATTCTTTGAAACTAAGACTAGAGCTGCCATGTGATCCAGCAATATTACTTTGGAGACAAACAAAAGGAATTCATATCAATATAAAATGGAGAACCATATACATCATGATCATCACCACAATAGTTATGAATTGCAGAGTCAGCTTGGTTGGGTATCATCAGATTTTATATATATATGTGTGTGTGTGTGTGTGTGTGTAATATATATGTGCATATATCTGAATATATATTACTGAATATATTTATATTTATCAATAAAATGAGTAAAATCATGTGATAAATAATAAACATAACATTGGAGGTCATTGTCTTAAGTAAAACTGATTCATAATAATAAATATTATTTATTTCCTCTCATATTGAAGTTATAATTTTTAAGATATTAATGTAAGAGGCAGATTATTTGGAAGAGAAAGAAAATGAGCATGAGAGGAAAATGAGATGAGGGTAATAACATGGGTTATTATGCTCTAAGTATAGATCTGTCTGAAATTACCATTCTTTTGTTTGTTTGTGTGTGTGTGTGTGTGTGTGTGTGTGTATGTGTGTGTATGTGTGTGTGAGTATGTGTGTGTATGTGTGTGTATGTGTGTGTGAGTATGTGTATATGTGTGTATGTGTGTGCATATGTGTGTATGTGTGTGTGAGTGTGTATGTGTGTGTATGTGTGTGAGTATGTGTGTGTGTATGTGTGTGTGAGTATGTGTGTGTATGTGTGTTTATAAATATGTATTTAAATGTGTTATTTAACCATTTTAGTTGGTCTGTACTTATTATCTCCACTGATTTTGTACTCATTTGTACAGAGAAATATGTCATAATATAAATGTAAAGAAAATCACTTCTTTTACTAAATGAATGCATATATATGACTTTTTAAAATTGGCTATGAAGTAAAGATTGATAAAAAATTACAAATTCAATTCTTGCATCTCCAAGGTTCCTCCTCCTAGTTTCTCACATGAGTTATAATAATTCTGTACTTTTTCTGGACATTATTTTTCTATTTCAATGTATGTGATACTCTCCTTCCCTAGTCATTTCTAACCATTGCATATACCTGGGATGCTTAAAATGCTTTCTTGTGTACCAACGTTTACCTCCTCTACCTTAGGTCCCAATAGATATGCATAATTTTAAAATTTATTAATAAACTACACTCATGTCTTCTCTATTCTTTTTCTCACAAATGGTGGCTTTGGTCAGCCAGCTAGAAATCTCCAAGTTCAAAATACATTTTGAATCCAAGCAGTTGTTGGAAATAGTGTATGCTTCTTGTAAGTTATGAATGCTTAGCCTATTGCGTAGATTTCTGAACAGACTTCTAAGGATTTTTCTTATGTTTTAACTATACACTGTCTTTTCCTGCAAAACAGCCACTGTGACAAAAATAAAATTACTCTGCTGACCTCTACTTCAGAGTCAGCCATATTGCTTTCATGTTCTAACAACCAACATCTCATGGGCTCTGGTTACCAATTGACATGCCCCTAGTCAAGCCCTTTCCATCGGAACATTAGATCTTGCTTCTGTACCTCATTCTGTGACTCCCCAAATACTGCAGTTAGGGTCATTGTACTCATGGCACATTCACCCAGAGTGGTTTTAGTCTACATAATCACTTGCCTCTCCCTCTACCTTCAATGTGGTCATACTAAGATCTCAGGTCATTTGGAAGTCATGTTGTTTGAGAGTCTATTGTCAGTAATATTTACTAAAGAGACTAAGTCCCTCCTCAAACTGGCAGGGTCTTTTTACTTCTATCTAGAATGCTTATTTTTATCTAGAATGCATGAACTCAGGGATATTACCTGTTTTGCTTCTGCTATGTCACCAACATCATTAGTCTTGCCATTCAGAGGCTGAATAGGCACTTCTAGGATTGATGAGTATGTAAATGAACTGGGATCCCAATGGGAACATAGCAGCTCCCATGATTAAGTCTAGAGTATCACTGGGATGATAGATAATCTACCATATCTAGGAGATACTGGATCCCATATACTTAAACAGCTCTTGGCAAGACCACCATCTCATGGAAACTACAGAAAAGACAAAGTGTATGGGATGGATGGCGAACACTGTTCTTTCTCAGCAGAACACTCTGGTGTGCTCCAAGTGGTTTTCAATACTTAAAAATGCATGTGTACTCAGTGTGATTTTTGCCAACCAGGAGCTTTTCCTTTCATTTTGAGCATTTCTTCAGTCTCAAGTTCAGTGACTTTGGATAGGTTAGAGGGTAATCCGTGTGTACAGTGCAAACTTAGCACATGCTGCCAAGTGAAGCTCTAAATTCCTCTTTCTTTATAATCTTCAGCTTTTAACTGCATGTGAAGAAAACTTTTCTTTTACTGTGAAATAGCTGGACTCACTGTAACCTTCCCTATAACTCTTCATTCCTAGCCCTCAGATCACCTTATTTTGTGCTGTTTCTATTGCAAAGCCATATTCACTAAGTCAATCCCAACTCTTCAGCAAGCCTCCCTTTTATTTCTCTGGCCATCTCTGTCTACAGATCATATAATCATACTACAGGCAGGAGCTAGCCCGTAACCTTTTCCTTAACATGTTTGGTGTATTTCTTATCTAAGAAAAGTAAGAATGATATAGATGCCCCTCTTTCCTGAACTGCATCATGAAAAGTTTCCATTTAATAGACCATAGCTCTCTTACAGCTTCAAGGTGGTCCACTGTCCTGTATTCCTAACAAAATGTTTCTCAGAGTTGTCAATACACCTCAACGGATGAGAGGTACCCCAAACCAGCAGAGACTAACATCCCTCTAGGTTTTTCTGGATTCTATGCAGTATGCCTTTCTGTGACACACTAAAGGTCAAGGACTAAGGTTAGTGGTGTACTATCATATATTGTCCTTCAGTGACAGAGTCATGTGTCTCTCTAGACTCCTCTTGCCAGCAGCTTACACAAATGCTCTATCTCTACTGCTTGGAATGACTTCAGGCTGCTAAACACCATGGTGTTTCGTTCCATGTTGCCCTTTAATCCACATGTCCTTTGTTTCTGTCTCTGTTCAGTTAACCTTTGCTTGTCCTTTGAGCATGTCCTTTCCTAGAAATCCTCCAGTTTCCCAGGATGATTTCTGTATCTTTCTATATGCTACTAGGATAACATGTGTAGAGTTTTAAAAACATTCATCTCTTATGTATCTTTCTATCATGTTAGGAATCATGTCAACTAAATCTCTAAAGATCAATGTCTCTCCTTTGATTTTTGTATTCTAATTTCTCAGGCAGGAATTGTTAATTATGGACCTATGGAAAGAAGAAGGGAAGGATACACAAAACCATAGCTGCCTGGATTGAGAAGAGCATTTGAGAAAAAGATGAAACTAGGAGGTGCCATTCATGCTTCTTACATGAGGACATCATGCTTAAAGCTTCTTATATGAGCACACCATGCTACTGTGTGTATTAAAAACTCAGAGAAGCAGAGGCACAACAATGATTTTGTTATTTTTAAAATCAATTAGTTTATAAGCTCATTTATAAGTTTAGGTTGTGTAATGCAGTTAATTCTGATTATGATGGCAGCAGCAGTGTTGGTGTGTGTGTGTGTGTGTGTGTGTGTGTGTGTGTGTGTGTGTGTTTAGAAGCACAGGGGTCTATCATAATAAATATTACATAGGACCTCTTGAGATCTTGTTCAAGTCTATTGTTTCATTCTTTTTGTTCAGATAAATAGAATGTATCTATTTACTTGTTCTGTATTTATATTATACTTTTCATGTACTTATCATGTATCAAATATTTTTAAGTATATTTTCAGAAACTAAAGGTGTTTATTAGTATTTATTTGATATCAAAATGATCAATAAATTACCAGTATTTAAAAAGTAAATTAAAAATCACAGGCTGAGTGATAACAAGTCAATGCATTTGATATGTGCATAGCACTTAACCTTAATGAACTCACACATTTCCTTTCTTACAGATAGGAGTGGAATGACACAGACTTGACTCCAGGCATGCACTTCGAAATCTATTTTAGGTTCTGTCATTTGCTTCTTGAGATTTATTCTGTACACTATTTGTGTAGCTCTGGTTCTAATTGGAAAGTTATTATTATAATAGTCACAACAAATGCAAAACTAAGAAAATATACTATTGGAGAAATGAGAATATATTTCAGCAAAGTGTCTGTTGCTGAATGGCTCCTCTGTCCCTCACCATAAAGCCTGTGCCTGGACAGCTATTCCCCACGTGTGCTGCCTACAAAGGTCCTTCCTGGTTCTGCATCAACTTTATTTCCTTTTAATTTTCACTAAAGGCTATTTATGCTGGGTAATTTGAATGAGGAGAAAGCCATCTGTATCACTGGTCTATGGTTCTCCACATCGCCATTAGGTTCTGTATTTCATTACGGTTGTCAGAAGAGTCTGTCTGGCTTATTCCTGACATCTACTTCTTCTCAGTAGTTTTTATCTCACATCCATCTCTAGCCTCTTTTTTAATTGAATTAAATTTGGGGAAAATGTTACAAGGTAGGCATGCACCCTGAAGAACATTTGCAACAGATTTTGTAGCAATCTACAAAAAGAAAAAATTGCCTAGAATTTCCAGTGTAAGATGGAAACACTCCAACAAAAGAAAACAAAAGCCACTGATAGTAAAATCATTTTCTCTCTGGCCAGAGCTGAGGTGCAATGGCATATAACAGCTTTTCAAGGCTTTTGACACTGGGGGCTACCTCTTTAATGTGCTCTGAATTGTTCCTGGCACCCCATAGGTGTTTAATAAATATTAATATGGCTAAGTTTAATAATAAATGAAAAGAAAAAATTCTGAGCAAACCCTGTGGGGGATATGCATGGAAAGACACAACTCACTGTTTCCAAAGGCAATCCTACCTGATTTCAGACATCATCTCAAAGATCTAACAGCTTATCTCTTTCATTTTAAAATAATGTAAAAAACAATTTATAGCCAGTTTCCTCATTTAGTGCTGCGTGAAATTTTATTTTCAAATCAGACAAGAACATGGAGACATGAACCAAAGTTATACGTTTGTGATGTACAACTGCGTGTGCAGAATTAAGGCCAGATGGGGATGTAAAACTAGCTCCTAAATCTCAACATATAATTCCTTATGTTTCAGAATCAAGTGGAATACCAATCAGGAACTGGCAGCAAGTGAATCAGCTCTTGTGTCTCTGAGCCTCTGCCCTCTCATAGCCTGCTCATGAGGAGTGAAGATGAGGGAGAGAGAGAGAGGAGAGGGAGAGGAGGGAGGGGAGAGAGAGGAGGGAGGGGAGGGAGAGGAGGGGTTGGAGGAGGGAGAGGAGGGAGATGAGGAGGGAGAGGAGAAGCTGTACAGAGACACTTTCAATTCACTCAGATGGTGAATATGGAGATCAGAAGTGAGTCTTCCCCAGCTGGGTCCACTTTCATTATGTTAAGTTTAATGAAATGAGTGTGCTCATGATGTCCCAGAATTATCCACAGAGATGAGAGGAACTTTAGGCCATAAGATTATCTTCCTGAATGCCAGTGGAGGTGGCTCAGGGCACAGTAAACAACTAGCTTGTAAAAATTGCTTTCAGGCTCTGACTACACAGAATCAGATGGATGCCTCTCCTCTCACCCCTCTATTTGGGATTGAACTCAAGGCCTGGCCCTTGCTAAGTCTCTACTACTGAGGGAAATACTGAACCCCAAGTGACATATTGACAGAACAATGATGGGCATATAAATGAGGCTGATTTTATTCATATCTTAGCCTCCCTGAATATTGTCTTGTTAGAAGGAAAACCTTCTAACCTTCTAGTTCGTTTTCAATGATCTCACGTTCTTGTTTGATGCCTTGTCAGCAGCATAAAAGGCTCCTGTTTGTTTGGATGGGAATCATGCCGTAGCTTCTCATATTTAACTACATAGTCCTCAGTTGCTGAAACTTTGGGAAGGATCAGGAGGTTTGTCCTTATTGGAGGAGATATGTCACTGGGGTGTGGGCAGCCTTTGAGGTTTCTAAAGCCTAGCGTTAATCTCAGTGTCTCTTGCTTGGCTTCTAATTCGTGGATCAAGATGTGCTCCATCAAACATGTGAATCAAGTGCGCCAACATAGGCTCTACCCTTTGAGACCATAAGATCCAAGTTAAGGGCCCTCTCTTGTAAGTTGCTTTAGTCATGGTGTTTTACCACAGTAACAGGAAGGACACTAAGTTAAGGCTCAGCTCGATTTGCTTTTTGCCTGGCATTTTCTACTCATGTCCTCTATGGCTGAAGAAGAAAAACAACAACAACAACAACAACAACAAAAACCCTCCAAGTTTTCTTCTAACCCACCCACCTCCCCATCTGAGTGCTGTGGCGCATGTGCACAAACACATACACACGAATATACACACACACATGCACACACAAATATGCACACACATAACAAATGCATGTACTAAAAACTATTAAACACCTTTTAGTGAGGGCAAAGGAGATGGTTTGTACTTAAGAGCATATATTGCCCTTGCCTGGGCCCCAAGTTTAGTTCCCAGAATAAAATATTGGAAGGCTCATAACTCTAGCTCCAGGGGATCTGACACCCTCACATTGACCTCATAGGTACTCATGTGCACATTCCCCCACACACATGACTTTACGTATAATTATTAAATAATGAAAGGAAACCTTTAAAATTATCAGTTTTACCAGTGACACATGTTTGCATGGAGACCGTTACTTATAAGACACTAAACTGTTACAAGAACTGTGAGAAAAGCCATTGCAGAGAAGCAGGTCAAATAACTTGTTTGTTCCTGTAAAAGAATGCGATGATTCTGGAGGCATCTAAGACACTGATTGTGTTGTCATACAGGATAAAAGCACAGGGTCAAGTGGAACAAAGCTGTAGTTGAACAGTTCAGTTCCTAAGGTACTACTCCGTGATTCACTTTTGACATGAGCGAGGTTGGGTTACCTACTGTAACATCCCAGGCAGTGTCAGAGTACATTACGGCAATTGATGGTAATGTTAAGCAGGCTTGAAAGTTCTTGCCAAAAATGACACCACAGTTCATGACCACACTGACTTGCTATAGCCAGGCAATTCTCTGGAAAGCATTGCTTGTCAAAGATAAAACACCCTGACGGGCTAGCAGGCTTGAAGTGTGAGTTCCACGTGGACCACAAATTGGGAGCTTTGCCGTGGCTACCAAATGTGCTCAGCTTGCTCTTTCTCAAGTAGGCTCGAGACAAAAGGGATTTGAGTCCCAGGCTTATATTCCAACACAGCACCTGGATTAACTGTAGGCCAAACATGACCTGTAGTGCAGTGCATGTGGGCAGCCCTGAAGTGTAACCTACCACTGCCCTCTTTAGTAAGTCACCACATGCCCACAATTCCTCCTTTACAGGCTGGTCCTTTGCTTAAGCTTCTGATTCTTCCCTTTAAGTAAAGCTGCCTGTGGGGAATGGGGTAAGCCGTGTCCTTAGCAGTACTGCTGTTCAGTAGCAGTGGGTTCAATGGGAGGAAATGTGTTCTGGAAAGAGATGGTGAGACAGAGACAGACAGAAGAAAAGCAATGAGGCATTAGCTGAGCATTTTCTAGATATTCCCATAGCCCAGTGCACCTGATACCAGCGGTACGGAAGTGAAAAGGCCAGGCTGAGAAGCTTATGGATGTGAAGTCATAACATGGCTATTTCCTGTTATAAAAAAACTTATTATATAGTGATTTCCTGCTGGTGTTGACACAAAGGAAACTTCCTGTTACAGCAGAAGGAAGTCACGGAAACAGCATAGTCATCATTGAGTGTGCCATTTCTTAAGGAGAAAAGAAATTCATTTCCCATTTTCCATTTCAATATGACCTTAAACATTTTTATCAGCTCATGTGAGACATTATACACACATCTCCACACTTTCTAGTGACTAAAAAATAGTCAGTCCACTGGTTAAACCTACAATGTATGTTTTCAACCAATATCAACTATCCAGTGCATTCTGGGCACTGTCCAAAGGAAACATTAAACAATGAAAAGACTGAAGTTTTGATTTTAAGAAGAGAATTTCCCTGCAGAGAAGCAGAGCATGAGTAAATATGAAAGAAGGTGATGGGGGTGATGCAGATTTTAAAGAAAAGAATCAATTGAAAGATTGATAGAAAAATCAATGACTAACACATTATTAGATACAATATGAAGTCAGGAAGATCTCTCTGAGTTGAAGAGATTTAAACGAAGGCAGTAAAGTCAGTCCTGGGATTCTTAGAGAAGCACCGGGAACAGAGGACAGAAATTTCAGAAGCCTGGAGGTTTTATCATGCTGGGAATTAGGAGAAATGAGTAAGAGGAATCCACACCCAGTGAGAAAGAGAGAGGAGGTGATGTTAGTGTCATGGAAAGGACCAGTTAAATGAGATGGAGGCTGGACACAAGACAGGAACCACATTCACTAACCGGTAGGGTAGAGGGGTCTACATGCCGAGTGCTATGCAGGGGGCTACATACACTGGGCAGGAGGAGAGTTTGGAATACTCCCTCAGGCACTTTTTTCAGTACCGACCCGGAGAGCAAAGTGGGGCATGGAGAAAGCCCAACTTCTTAACGGTCTAAGTGCAAAATATAAGACAAAGAGGGGCAATTAAGTATGGTCTCAGATTTTTTTGCTCTTCATAAATGGTGCAGTATATCCTTAAAACAAAATTCCCACATAAATATAAAATGTCAGAAAAACAGCAGTAAGGTGTTCATTTGTGTATTACAAGTTTCATATATTTTGTTCTTATGGAAACAGACACAGTAAGCCAGAAAAGAAGACCTTATGGGCTATCTACTGCCGTTAAATGGTTCACCCACTGCCAAATGTTTCATTTCAGTGTATCATTTTTTGTTAGTTTGTGAAATAGGGTCTCCCTTTGTAGTCCTGGCTGGAATTCCAGTCATTCTTCAACATGTCTGCTCTTGGTTTCCTAATTCAGCCTAGGAAACTCATATTTCCACAATATTTCTTCAGTCTTGTTATAATTATTTTTCTCCTCTATTTTTGCCTGCCATAAAAGATGTGGACCTTGGTGTATATGTGCACAGGCTGTGTGGGGCAGAGGTCAGAGGGTGAATAAAACTACATGTCCTTAAAAGTTTCTGCTTCGAAATTTTGATAATTATTGGTTCCAAATTAGAGCTGAAATTATATTGTGAAATGCTATTTCTTTTTAAAAGTTACTACTGTAATTTTAAATGGAACATGTTTCATGCTAGTCATTCTGAGAATGGAAAGAAATTATAAGGTATAGTAACTGCCCCTGAAGAAAGGCTGCTTGTTAATTTACTGTGGTGGTTTACATATGGTTGGCCCAGGGAGTAGGTGTGTCCTTGTTGGAGTAGGTATGTCCTTGTTGGAGTAGGTGTGTCCTTGTTGGGGTAGGTGTGTCCTTGTTGGGGTAGGTGTGTCCTTGTTGGAGTAGGTGTGTCCTTGTTGGAGTAGGTGTGTCCTTGTTGGAGTAGGTGTGTCCTGTGGGGTTGGACTTTGAGACCTTCCTTCTAGCTACCTGAAAAGTCTGTTCCTGGCTTCCCTTCAGTGAAGAGTAGAACTCTTATCTCCTCCTGTTCCACGCCCTCCCATTTGGAGTGACAATCCTGTCCCTTTCTGTAGTTTAAACGCTGCAATGATATAATTTTAAAGGTGGTATTAATTTATGTGAGGCATCTTAAGCAAAAATCAGCTACAGCTGTATTGTAAAATATAAAAGCGACAGAGCATAGATAACCCTAAAACCACAGTACGGAGAGCAACTGAAGGGAGAGCCAGGCATGGCATCCACTGGTTCTGTACCTCATGCTCCACACAAAAAAGCCAGAGACTTGGCTCCTGTGAATACCACTCATTGCTCCATGAGCAGTTTCCTGACTATAATATTGTTGTCATCCACGACGACCATTGACACCAAAACTTACCTTATAAATGTAAACCTGAAAAAAAAAAAAAAAAAAAGGCCATGTTCTTTCTCTGTAGATTAAAGCCGACAAAACTGAGACGTCAAGAAAGCTGTATAGAGTTAGGAAACTTAGACGGTTATGGAGAGAAGTTTTAGATCTTCCTTTGGAAGAACAGATTTAAAGCAAATCATTGGAAGGAGTGGACAACAGAAGTTTGGGATAGAAATCAATTCATCATCCAGCTTCATGCGTCGGAGATGCCAGGTGGGCAGTCCGGGGAGAGTGCAGCTTGTAGGCTCAAGTGGCATAGATCTATGGATCTTTGATTAAATGGGAGCCTTGGGCACAGTCTTAATGTGGAGTAGCACAAGTAATTCAAGAAAATACTTTTACAATTGTTCTGTATGGGTGTGGCAAAGATAAGATTCCAGGAACTAAGTTCTAGGAATTGGAACATCACCTCTGAGGGTGGTGCCTTCTTCCCTGATTACCATTAATGGTCTGAACATTAATATTCGTACCCACTACCCAATCAGTGGTTTGCAAACCCATGTTGCCCTCAAGCAGATGAGTGTCTGAGAAGCGGGAAGAACCACACAAACACGTTTCCTGGCTTCTGGGGCTGCTATGGGAATGCCTTCACTTTGAGCAACTTTCTATAAAATTAATCAAACCAAAGGGACAGAAGAGAAGAGGACCAGCACTCTCTATCACTGCTGACATCACTGTCGCTGAAGCTAGTTCTTTCGCAGGTGAACAGGGAATCTCTCTAGATGAATCCATCTACTTACATCAGGGTCTATCTAAAAGAGATGCACAAAAATACAGCTTAGACAAAGGCATCTGAGGTGAGAAACCCCATCAGAAAGGCATTAGCGAGCAAGCAAAGCTTCCGGTTGGTGCTTCCACTAAATAATTTAGTTGAAGAATTGCATAGAGAGGAAATACACGGATTAAAGTAATAGTAGGTACACAGGCAAAAAAAAAAAAAAAAAAAAAAAAAAAGCCAGAACAAAGTGGGTCATCTCTTGAAAGGGGACAAAGCAGATGGTTGTTCAATATTAAAAATCTACTCTGTAGCTATCCTCACAGTTGAGGCTAATTATTTAAATTCTACAGAAAGGGAAGTGTCTTGCTCCTGAAGTGTGGGAGGAAGGGTCTGTGGTTTTGATTAATCTATCTGCCCCTAGGCAGCTGCTATTGATCCTGGCTTGACTGGGTTCATGATGTTTTTATGACAGCCAGGGATTTATTTCTCATG
Organism: Micromys minutus; assembly: GCF_963924665.1. Classification (NCBI taxonomy): domain Eukaryota; kingdom Metazoa; phylum Chordata; class Mammalia; order Rodentia; family Muridae; genus Micromys; species Micromys minutus. Next base: position 28,512,069 of record NC_137975.1, read on the forward strand.
AAAAAGTTCCCCCAAACCTTAATGCTTTCCCAGATATTTGGTGGAGAATGTTCAAGTTCTTGCAGGCAGAGTGCACAGTCAGAACCTGGCACTGTCAGTCAGAGAACACGTAATTACTGTTAAAACCCAAGAAATAAAGGCACTGCTCACGGGTGCAGCTTTCTTTAAAATCATCTTGGCATTTAAAAAAAAAAAAAAAAAAAAACATTGGGTTAACGACCGTCTGTGATACGCTGAAGCCTGTTTTCTTTAGCCTTTCCTCTGAGATTCAGAATAAGTCACACAAACAGATACCTGTTTCACCCAGATGCCTGATCATTAAGAACCGATTCTTCCAAAACACTGTAGGTTAATCCAAACCAGCATTGAGATTCACTACATTCATTAATCATTCGATAACAATTTCTTCCTTGATTTGAGGCTATTATAAAAAGCTGTCAGTGAATCTATTGCATGAGTCCCTGATGAACAACTTCACTTGAGTGTTAGTACAAACACAAACTGAGCACAGTGTCCATGAGAGACATACTCCATATGCTGCACGGAGATCTTTGGATGTAAGGAGAGCTAGGCCATTTTTCTTCCATGAGCACTCAGTCTTTGTAGACTTGATGTTGGATTAACAGTCTAGAGCAACCGTGTGTGTGTGTGTGTGTGTGTGTGTGTGTGTGTGTGTGTGTGTGTGTGTGTATGTGTGTGTTCTACCCAAGAAATACTACACTCACAAATTAGAACTGTGAATTTCAGGGCCTAACATTTTTCTCTGAAGATTGCCAATTAATCAGTGGCAAAGGTGTGAGCTCAGAAGGAGTAATTTTAAGAGTTCCCTGAAGCCTGGATTATAGAATGCTTAGGACTTTTGGGTCTGGGATCTCTAATTATTCACAGCTGTGTGAGACATTGTAGTCTCTGGCATTCTTGGCTCCTATGCCCATAAATGCAGTCCCAAGTAGAAGGGCTGCTGAGAGTCTGACACCTTCACAGGCCACTGTCATGTGCCACCTCAGGCCCAACACTTGAGGATGAAGGAAGGGGTGTTAGTGCTTTCAATGATCTTATTTTTGAGAGGTCCTTGGAGTACTTAACAGATAGAATTTCCAGGCCTTTTACATAAGCATCAACCTACTGACTTCTGTTCCACCATAACTGCAGTGTTGTCTGCAAAGCTAAATGCATCTGACTTGCTCTTTGGAGGGCTCCTGGAAAGATTCCCAGAGCCTAGTCCATAATTATACAAAACTAAACAGTGACCCAGCCAAGAAGGACTTCACCACTAGGGCTAAGCCATAACTCCCACCCTCTTTCAAGATTTGCATACAATGATCTCATCCAAGTTCTCTGAACTCATTAGTAATTGGCCAAACTCATGGCTCTGAGTTGATGTGGTCAATCAACATAATGCTCAAATGCCTATCAAAATCCACACATCTGCAGTTGTAAATTTAGCACCCATTAGGTCTCTCACATTCTTTCCTGTGGGATTTCAGACTGACAAAATAGAATTTTATAGCATGGTAAAGCTTCTCGTGCTGACAGATATGAGAAAAAACCCTGGTGTGAGAAAAAAAAGTGAAATATTTTCACACTTAAATAATGTATTTTCCTTTCAAATTGGCTTGAATAGTTGGCATCAGGATTTTTGTTGGATTCAGTTTTCCTATCTCCAACCCTCACTTGGGTATTAAGCACAATTATTATTCCTTTGGGTAATCTTAGATCAAAGATATCGAGACACAAGTTCCTGCTTCTATATCAAAGTCTGTTCCACATCAGGCATATTGGACCCAGTTGAAAGCCTGTGTCAGCATCATTCCGTACAGCAGCCAAAAGGTAAAAATCTCCACTCAGCTGATGTATGTACCATTCAATACTAAGTAGAAAATAAAGTTTTCCTTCTCTGAGAGCAGACCCTAAAAATTGTCACTTGATTAAAAAAAATACAATCTTTAGAATTTTTAAAGTGGCAGGAGACTTATTTTCCAATAGTGTATTCACAGCAACTGGTGGGTATCAATTTGAAACTGCCTGCTCTCTTATAAAAGAAAGAAAAGAAGAAAGAAAGAAAAGAAGAAAGGGAGGAAGGAAGAAAGAAAGGAAGAAAGGAAGAAAAAAAGAAAGAAAGAAAGAACGAAAAGTTGAGTTTGTATAAACCTATGAATGACAGGACCTGTCCAAGGCATCTCTCAGACACTAGATCACCAACCAGGCAGCAAATCCCAGCTGATATGAGGCCCCAACACATATACAGCAGAGGAAGGCCAGAATGGGTTCCGTCAGAGAGCATGCACTAACCCTCAAGAGACTGGAGGCTCCATGGTCTCTTATGGTCTGGTGGGGTCAGTGAGGTGAGGACATTCTGGAGGAGACGAGGTATGAGATGTGGAACAGTCTGAGGGTGGACCAAGAGGGAATAAAATATGGAATGTAAATATAAAAAATTATTAAAAAATTAAAAACAAACAAACAAACAAACAAACAAACAAAAAAAGAAACAAGAACAAGGAGTATGTGCAGGCCAAGGAGACCAAGAGAGACAAAAGAGAAAACCAAAAGAAAAAGATGGGAAGAGAGGAAACATTGCCTAGGGTTATAAAGAGAAATCAGTAGCTGGGTGGGGTTGGGGTGGGGGAGCCCAGGGGCTGGAGAAGTTTAAAGTAAAGGCAGGTTGAGGAGAGCCAGAGGCCTGCATGGACTCTGAGATGTATAAAGGTTCTGTGATGCTGAGGGAGTCTGGAGGTAGGCATGTGCCTTGGTACCACAATAGGTACCACCGATAGTCATCTGACCCTTCTGTCAGCGATAAGGTAAACTAACTCCTTTGGAAGAGGTGGGGACTGGCTTTGCAAGGTCCTGACAAATGATGGCTCTTGTCTAATTGCCTGAGGCTGGGGCCTGGGATGATGGAGTTTCCTTTGGACCTGACAGAGATGACATTATTAAATATGATTTTAGTATTTTACTTAAATTATTTTCTTACAATGTATTTTGTCCACTTTCCCTCCTCCCCAAATTTCTCCTCTCCCCAAACCTTTCCACTTCTTTACCTACCCAACTTTGAGTTCCAGCTCTGTCTTTCTCAAAACAAAACAAAACACACACACAAAAAAACTCCCAAAATCATAAACAGAAATAAAAAAAAACAAACATGATAAAATGGTAGAAAAAGCCACAGTCCACTGTTGAGTTTGTTCTGTATTACTAGATTTCTAGAGTGTTGACTGTATCCCCAGGTATTGGGCCTGTCCTGGTGTGGAGTAGATATACCCAGTGACACTCTATTGGAGAAAAATAGTTCCCATTACAAATAGATTCTTAGTTAGGGGTGAGACCCTGTGTCTACTTCCCTCTTTCAGTGCTGGCATTGCATTGTATGACTAACATTTGTCACTGACACATATAATGCAAATGAAAACATGGCATACTAACACAAAAGGCGGGCCGCCAAGAACAGCTGATTATGATACTCATGGCCCAGTGTTTCCTGTTTATCATCAAGCATCAAATACGTGCTGGAGATGTAAAAAAAACTGAACTAAATTTTTATCCTAACATTTCTTCCTATTGTATAGGTTGTCCATGTGTTAGACTTCACCTATAGCTAAAAGTTGTTATATTGAAACAAAGATTCTGACTTCTTTGTAGACATGCTAGTGTAATGCTAGTTTTATCTTGCAAAGTTGAGTTCTGTTACAGTTCATCATATGGTGGCATCTACATCTTCCCCTGAGGGCTGAGATCAGAAAAGGATTTCACCAATAGTAAACCTATTTATTTACTATCTGTGGGGACATGGCACTGTTGTACCATGGGGCATCTGTGGAAGTTAGAGGATGACTTTCAAGGACCGAGTCTCTCTTTATTCCAAGTGGGTTCCAGCGATAAAACTTATAGTATAGTGTTGGGGACCAGCTGCTGTTCGTTCGGCGTCCTCCGATTCTTCCCTCATGGCGTCTAGATACCACTGCAGCCTCCTCTGTGCATTTTCATGCTGCAGCTCTTTTGGAGGGTACTCAGTGAAACAGTTCTCGTAGAGCATCTTCAGTGAAACAGCTGGTATGCAGACACTTTACATGGGGTGGATGAGGCACTAACCTTGGAGAATGGAAAAGAGCTTTCGGGGTGAATAAAATTATTTGCTGGAGTTTAAAATGCTGTGCTTGCCTCATTTATACGGAGAAGTATTCTAGGAATTCTTGATACTAGCAAGGCAGGCTTTTACTAGGAAAGAGGAGGTTGAACGTGTTGGGTTGCCAAAGGCTATGTGACATTCCTCAGGTACAAAATAGAAGGTCAGGCTCCACAGATCAGGCAAAGATAATGAAGTCCCTCTGGAAAAGGGACTCTTCTATTCTTCACTGAGCTTAGAGGAGCTGTCTGAACATGGTGGGCTATAGCCTAGTAGTGAGGGGCAACAAGATCTCAGACCACCAGGTTTGACAGCAAGTGCCTTTATCTGCTTGAGCCACTTTGCCAAGTCCATGGGAAACAGTTTTGTACCAAATGGGCAATATATCTGGTACAGTGGTCCTCAGTCTTCCTAATGCTGCAGCCCTTCCGTAAAATCCCTCCATGTTGTGGTGACCTCCAGTCATAAAATTATTTTTGTTGCTACTTTGTAGTTGTGCTACTGTTATGGAATATAATGTAAGTATCTGTGTTTTCTGATGGTCTTCTGGTGATGACTTCTGTGAAAGGGTTATTCGACTCCTCAAGGGGTCATAAACCGTCGTTTGAGAGGGACTGTTCCAGATGAAGACGGTGGATAACTATCCGTTCTACTTACCTTAACCATTGGCCAATTTTCCACAGACATTTAAATACTTCATGGGTCCCACAGCAGAGTTTTATAGAAACTATTTTGCCAATAACTTATAATTAAAACAACATACATCCAGCTTTCTTTTGGGTCATTTATTCAGGCTAAAAGTTAACGTTGGAAAAGAACAAAGCAAAAATGTGGTGGGAGTAGGGATAGGATTCAGGAGAAGTATGCTGAACAATTAAGCATGTTATCACCGATGACGTGCTCATGGTGGAGAGGGTTATAAAAAGTGGTCTTTCTTATAAAGAGAGATTCCTGGGGAGCTGTAAAAGTAATGACTTGCAAGGCTATGTGGTTATCGAGGTCAAGAAGAAAGGGAAGCCCAGGAAGGAAAGGGAAATTCTGCCTTTGATGACATTTTGCTTGACTTAAAAAAGGAAATGTTGCCACTGTTCCTCTGAGACACTTCTCAGTTGTGCCATTCATGAAATCAACCTTGTTTATCATAAAAAAATAGGCCTGAAGGTATAAGTACAACCTGTATTATACAATAAATGAGGCATTGAAAGTGGTCATATACTAGTTCATAGTGTGTAAGAACACTGACAGGCATTTGACTACAAAGAAGAAAGTCTCATAAAAGACTATTAAGCAGAGAAGTAGGTGTTATTCGCTATCAGACTAGGAAATTTGATCTTAGCGTGCCTCTTTACAACAGGGTATCCCATTTGTTTCACAGCCGCTTTGTGTATGAGAACTGAATTCCTCTCCCACAGGGAAATGCATTTTCTTGAAGAAAATGTGGACTCCAATATTGTGAATTCTAAAGCAGTTAACCGTGAGCAAAATCTTATGCAGAGAACTTAGGTAAAAAAATTATTTCAATCCAACAATTATTTGTACAGTTGTAAGATGTGAAAGGATTTTTAGCCATGTGGAAATGGTTAATAAATCAATATCATATTCCACAACCATTCTAACAGACTAAAGCCAGCTATAAAGTCCAAGTGTTTAGAAATCTGTATTCATTTTAGCATATGCTAAAGGGGAAATCTGGCTTTTATACACACAACTATGTCTGTATATTGATATGAAAGCAACCAAGAGCCTATGTAATGAATCTAAAAGCAAGCTTTCTGTGTAATGCCTTCCATTTTGTGCATTTCTATTAGCAGATAAGAAAATGCACTCCATATTCCTGGGGTCATGCAAACTTCATAAAATTATCTCATGGCATAGCCAGGCATTTAGGTTTTAACTCTATGATTTAAGTAATGCCAGGCATTTAGGATTTAACTCTGAGATTTAAGTAATTACAGAGGTAGGCATTTGGCTACATGATATTGCTGTCCTAAACAGACTTAATGTAGCAGATCATGAATACTTTTCAAGGGTTTCTTAACTTCTCAATACCCTATCAATATTCAAAGTGATTATTTATTGGACATTATGTTTATACAAAAAAACATAGAAAAGTAGTTATCTTCCTTTAGTCTCACAATAACAAATCAAATCATATTAGACTCACAATTGAGGTAATAATCTCAGTGACCATGGCATTATACAAGGACATGTAGTAGAAAGCTTAAGGTAAAGTAAAAATTAATAAAGAACTAGCAATGCTTATGTTGATATATAGTCTTCTGTCATCACTGACATAGACTCAGATTTAGTGATTATTATTTCTATAATAAATTCTGTTGCTTTTTTAACAACACCATCAGCAAAAACAAATTCTGCGATGTTTCCACTTTCTAATGTCTTCTTAGAAGTTGGAAACTTTCCCCTTCTCCAGTAATTTTTAGCTTTTTTTTCCCATTTGCTTGTTATTACCATTTGGCTTTTTGTTTTTATATTTTTTTTAACATTTCAACTGGAAGAGATGCCAGGCAAAGATGTCTTTTCAGGACAGAGAGGTGGAGTGCCAGTGAGCAGCTCCAGTATCCCTGCTGGTTCTCTGCCAGCTGTTGGAAGAAGAGGTCAGACCTTTTTTGGCGCTGCATCAAGTCATGTGACTCATCTCTCTGAAGACATTTAGCAGTGTTGTGGGGAGTTTGTTTCAACATATAGATTATTGGATCTGAATGTGCCTAAGAACTCAAGAATGAAGTAATGTCACCAAGAAAGCCAACTGAGCATTTTATGGAAAATGGGATGAATTTGATAGAGGTTTATGTAGGTAACAGTGGAGAAATGATCTGGTTCTGTGGACCTTGTTTGTTTTTCTCTTAGTTCTCATCTGCTATTTAGTTATGTCTTAGAAACAGCATATCTCAGGTCATAAACAAGATCTTTGAAGGCCTTTGCTTTGACGAATGGGAGACTGCCATGGGGGAAAGGTCACGAGGCATCTAAGGAAGCCACGGGGAGGGTTCAAGCAGCATCTCCTGTGCATATATTTGATGGATTTTTGAATGGGTTGTTTAATCTTCCATGTCTCATTTTCCTCATTCATAAAAATGACAATAATTATACTTGCCACCTGTCTACCTCATGAGATCAAGGGAGGACTAATGAAATGTCTGTTAAGGGCTTTGAACTTTCCAGTATAAAGTTTTTATGACCCTATAAAGTACAATGTAGCATCCCAAGCTTGTATTTTTCCTGGCACTTGCCTCAGTCTCTTAATTCCTTTGTACCCTACTGGCTACTGCTGTTCCCGGGATAGCCTCCCTTCTTGTCTTCGATGGAGCTGTCGTAGGGATGTGCCAGGCTGCTGCTGTTTTTCACTCCGTCTTGGGAGATTCTTTTTCTTTTTTTTCCATCTTGGACAGAATATCTGCAAATCTTGTTCCTGTTGCTTGATTTGCTGTGCATTTTAGATTGCTTTGCAGGCATGGAAGCATGGGTCAACAAGATTCAATATGGGAAGCATCAGAGCCAGCATTCCCAGATGACACATTAATAGTAGGAATATATTGTTTCCCAGCTCACTTGGAAACCTAGAAAATGTCTCCCACTCTTGTAAAAGAGAAGCTGGCCCTGCCGAGATGCAATTTTGTAACTTCTAAATGCTTTTAAGTGTTTATACTGTATCACCGGCTCAGTCAGTTTTAACTTCTTAGTTTTCCTTGAAGGTGAAGCCAAAAATAATTTCCTCACTCTTCAAATCAAAGCCCGAGACTCCAATGCAGCTACCCCTTTCCTGTTTGATGGAGGGGCTTTTAAATGTCCTTGATCTCCGTTTTCTGACATTGCAAGTTAACCATACTGTGAGGATCCAGAGATGAGTCAAAGCTGAGGTTATGGGCAGATCACAGTGGGGGGTTACTCCAATTTACTGCTGAAGTGATATAACAGTTCAAAGAAACCTTAAGAATTCTTGTGGTTCCTCCATCTCCAGCCTTTGATTTTTTTTCCCTCTCAGTAAAAAAGCTTTAAATTCCAGAGGGTGGGGGAAGTTAAAGCAGAAAAACATAACCTTTTCTCTCCCCAGAACTGTCTCAGTTGGTAGGAATAATCGATTAAGTAATCCCATAATGTAATTGAGTGTTTGCGAAGTATCAAGTCAACATGGGCGCATTCAAAAGAAGTGTGACATTTAGTCTTGGTCCTTTACAAAATTTCATTATCATTTGTCAGCAGTCCAACAATTCCATCATTCCCCATGGGTGATAAGACACTACCCACACTACCACTTTAGACCATTCCCCTTCCACACACACATACTTCCTTTTTGGGGGGTCACTAATACTTAAAGTTTTCTCTCTTGTCCTTGATTGTTGTTTAGCTTAAGGTACTGAGTCCATGAAATGTGAATTCCTTGGGGAGAAACTAAGGGTTTGCACTGTCATCTTTCATTCACTTTCACCTGGAATGAATTTCTGATCTTCAGAAGAAAAAGAAAATTCTTCTTCCGGTGTGAACGGCCTGACTGTATTACAGAAGTTCTGCAAGTTACTCTCTTTGAATCTAATTTAGGGAAAAGAAGGGTCAACAAAATTATTTTCACTACATAATTCAATTTATCGACAATCATCTGTTTCATTCTAATGTATTTATTCGGTGTTCATTTTCTTCTTAGTTACCAAATCATTTTAATGAATGCTAATAATGAAAAGCATATGTATTAAAATTGGACAAAATGTAAACAGCATGAATAGTGACATTCCAAAAAGTTATTCAGAAACATTGGCTAGTCTCCTGAGTTTACTATGAACTTATCAAATGCATTTTATTCTGGAACAGAAGACTCTTCCCATAATCCAAACCATACATTCAAGGCAGTATGTTCAAGGCCAGCCCAAGCTATGGAGTGAGACCCTGTGTCAAATACAAACAGAGATCAATGGTGAGGACACAGGGAAGGCAGGTCAATGGTACAGTGTTTTCTTATCATGTATAATGCCCTAGGATTTATTTCCAGCATTGCAATGATAACAAAGTAAGATATATAATAACCTGGTGGCTTGTTATATAACATCAGACTGCACAGCTTTTACTTTTTCCAAAGCAGATGTAAGCAGATTAATAATGAAGCATTAAATATGAATGAGATTTAATTTTGTGCGTAGTATTTAAGATGATAACCACAACAATAAAAACTTGTAGATGACCTGGGGTTTTGTGGAGGGACAGACAACGATTCAATTCATTTCCTTATCCTATACATGCTATCCTGTACAGCTATTGAACCTCTCCCTTTATTTTAAAAGTATAACATCCTATGTATCATTGGTGTTTCTTCTGGGCATATATCCCAGAGACACTTTAATACACAACAAAGATATATGCACCACAATGTTCATAGCGGCTCTATTTATAATAGCCAGAAGCTGGAAGAAACCCAGATGTCCCTCAGAAGATGAATGGATACAAAAATTGTGGTACATATACACAATGGAATACTACTCAGCCACCAGAAACAATGACTTAACCAAATTCTTAAGAAAATGGCTGCATCTAGAGAATATCATCCTGAGTGAGATAACCCAGTCACAAAAGAACAGACATAATATGTAGTCACTGATAGTGGGATGCTAACCCCAGAAGCTTGCACTCCCCCAGAAACAACTCACAGACTGTATGAAGTCCAAGAAATAAAGAAAACAGAACAAAACAAACAAAATATTTACAAAACAAGAAAACTTTAACTATTTCCATGTTACATTTTGTTTTACATGTACTTTAGCTCATTGTAACTATTAAGTTTTCAAGGCATACAATCAAACCTTGAAAAAAATTAAGTACTGACTAAAAAATATATTCATATAGTTTTATGTAAAAATTATGTTAAAATCTGAAAAAAGTACTGACAAAAATGTATAATTTTAAGCAAAAAATGTTTAAAATCTGTACATTTATCCTTGTTTTTAAAATAAAGTTGTTTTATATATATATAAAAAGAAAATGCACACAGATGCAAACACCTTTAAAAAAAAAAGTTACAAAGTCATTAAAGGTACTTCTGTGGTTGTTAGAAAGGATAAGATTGCCAAGCTATTGAAACCAAAAAGCAGAGTTCTCCTTGAGGATTTTATAGTTCTCAAGAATATAAACAAATACCCAATCATGATTTAGAGCAGGTCAGTATATGAATAGAAGAATTAATTCTTGATTACTTTCAGGAATTTAGATACCTGTCTTTGGTAAGGAAGGTACCACAATTAAATATGAATTGCCCCATGTGAAACTTATGCTTGAGTTTAATATACACTGGGAAGTGTTAGTATGGTTGTAGCAACCTTAATATGCTGCCTAGAGGGGTTTTAGGAAGTTGAAGATGTTAGAAATGGGATCCCGATGGCTTTAGAAGGAAAAGAGAGAAGCTGGAAGCCAGCATGTTTAGCATAGATGCCCTCTTCATATTGTGTGATGCTTGGCACTGTCTTGAGTCTTTGAAGAAATTTTCACTAGATTCTGTTTCCCTGTCTTGTACCTTCAGACCTCAAACCAAAACCCTCTTTCTTTGTAAGGTACCTGTCCTTTGATATTTACCATTGGCAACACAAAACAGACTACTGTCTGTGGTACCTTAGGGATAGTAATTGTTAGCCTCAATGTCATGAATATCAAGTAAAGAAAAATAGATTGTAGGACCAAGTTTAGGAAGAATGGGCAATACACATGAGACAAAATGAAATCTCTTAAATCGTATAATAATAAAAGTGGTTGAGTTGCAGGACAAAAAATTGGAAGATGTCATTATGCTAAAGATGTACTAAAGATGGACTAAGAAGCTGATAAGTAGGTATCCAGAGATGTGTTGTATCTTGGGGAAATTAAGGGTGCAGAGCGGGGAATGAATGCAATCAAGATGTATTATATTAAATTTTCAAAGAATTAGTAAAAAATGTTTTCAAAAGATAGGGTTAACATTTGAGATGGACAGTTGAGCTATAAAAAAATATTACTCAGAAGAAGACAAATGGATCAATAAAAAGTAGAACAAAGGCCAATGCCTGAGGGAGCATCCACCGGCTCAGGTCTTATAAGCATTATAGGTCTCATAATATTACATATATAATATATTCTATATATCATATATTATATGTATATATAATATACTTGTATGTGTATATATAATGTATTTGTATATGTGAATATGTATATGTATATATGTGTATATGGGTGTGTATGTGTATACACACACACACATATATATGTACATAAAGTTTACTTTATATGTATGCATATACGTATACACAGGTAGAAAGTTTATACATAGAAAGCTTTCAACATGGAACTCTGTAGGTAGGGAATTGTTGGATTTCAGATCATTTTAATCCTATGCAAATGAAGGAAACAGACCTAAAAGGTTTTGTAGTGGGCTCCTAGTATTCAGCAAGATCACCACATAACTTAACCTCATAACCTCCTCCAGGTTTGCTCCACTTAGTATCTACAGCACTCATTTCACAACAGCAAGTAAGCCACTTGAGCTTCAGCCTCAAAATTAAAACCAAACATTCACAGTGCTGGGATCCTGGATAGAGGGACCAGAAAAGAGACAGCATTGGAAAGTCTTAGGGGTGCTAAGGAGTGTGAGCAGATGTGTTCCAAAAAACTAAAAAGGACAAAAATGGTTATACAATTAAATTATAAAAAGAAATAAAGTACTCAGTGAAAAGGATTGATATTGTAAGAGAGAAATAAAAAGCAAGTAGGTTTCTTTTCATAATCTCAGTCTTGGCCAGTTGCAGACAAAGTAGATGTCTTTCATTTATAGCCTTGATGTCATCTTATTGAGGACACTTAAGATGCTTGTATTTCTGACATATATCTAGGTATTTAATAATGTAAAGATGCATGCTTTTATGCGTCTTTATTTTATGGTCAACTGGCCATTGAGTGAAGAAGGCAGTACAATACTGCTAAATTTAGCCATTCTTAGTAGGGAGAAAAGGTTGCAAACAATAGAAGAAAGACCCAGCACATATCACTGATGGCTGCAGATCCTAGTCTAGGCAGCGGTGACACAGATCCTCTGCTACATATGCGGCTGGAGCCATGGGTCCATCCATGTGTGCTCTTTAGATGGTGATTTAGAACCCGGGCGCTCTTAGGGTTCTGTTTGAGTGATACTTTTGTTTTTCCTATGGGATTGCAAACCCCTTCAGCTCCTTCAGTCCTTCCTCTAGCTTCTCCATTTTGATCCCTGTTTTCAGTCCAATGGTTGGCTTCGAGCATCTGCCTCTGTATTTGCCAGACTCTGGCAGAGCCTCTTAGGAGACAGCAATGACACAGATATTCAAATAGCTTATTGCTTGGGCACCTGCAGATTAGCTGTCAGTAAAGGTACAACTTTGAAAGAGCTGCCCAGGTTGGATACATTATTTTCCCATCAGCAATGTTAACCACTACCACAGCTGAATAGACAAACAAACCACAAACATCTGAGAAGGAGTACAGCTTGGCTGTTCGTTTTACTGGATCTTCTCCCGTCCACCCTCTGCTGCTGGACTGACCTTCAATAAACTTGGATGATCTAGGAGTGAAACACTTCCAGCTGTGCGTGTCTGGAAGTCTGCGATCTCACCTGGTGTTTTTGGATAGCAGGACCACTGCCACACTTCTGGATCTATCGCTTGTTAAGTTAAACACTTTCTCAGTTTCCTGGCATGGGACCTGAAAAATAGCTCAGTAAGGGGAGGTCACAGAGTGTACAGGTCACTGCTTACTCAGGGCTCTTGGGCTCCTCGGCAGCTGAAGTAGTTGTCTAGATCTCTACTTGAACCTGATTGTTTTGTTTATTTATTTTTTATTATTCACATCCTTCTCCATTTCTGAAATGAGGAACTACCGAATGGTATGGGATCACTCTCTAAGTCCTTAGGTTTCTATGGGGCAGATGTAACTTTCTTTAAACTAAGCTGCAGAGCGCTCCCTGGATGCTAGGTCCTTCCCATTTGGATGCTGACTCCCTCTCAGCGCTTTCTCGACCTTGTGATCATCTCAGTTCAGCCCATTGCTTCACTTTTCGTACACTCAGTTGTTCAGCTGATGATAGCAGCTGAAATTGCATAAAAATTCAGCAGGGGTTGGTGTAAATCTTCCTCTTTGTATTTTAAGTTTGTGATCATTGAAAAATGTTACAGATATATTAATTACTGTACCACATCGGAGCATATTTTAGATGATTATAGTAGAAAATTGCAATTGAGACTATGAAGAAGGTGGTGATGTTTGGTGGGAACTAGAGTTAACTATAGGGGGGTTGTTACTTTTCAGCTGTTATGAGAAAACATCATGATCAAGCAACTTTAGAGGGAACTGTTTATTGAGGGCTAGAGGGATAGGAGTCTATATCAGTAGCACTGTGGGTAAGGGTAGAAATAGTTAGTGATGCCTATTGGAACTGGAAGTCAAGGCCTAAGAGCTAAAATCTGAACCCATAAACAGGGAGCAAAGATAACACGTTTAGAATCTTTAAACTGTCAGAACTAGTCGTCAGTGATGCACCACCTTTAGCAAGTTAAGGTTTGTTGATGACTATCTAAAGTTTTCTTGTCTCCACATATTCTTGTGTGAAATGGAGGAACCACGTCAGGTAAACCCCCGCCCTCTCCATCAAAGCTTTTCTTCATGCTATTCCGAGACCCTATGCAAGAATCTCATCCAAATTCACACAATGTCTGTGTAGATCTCCAGAAATGTAACTATTAAATATTTGTTAGGTACATGAATGAATCAGTAGACTACAGGACTTTGGAGCTCACGATCTATGTGCTAATTTTGAAAGGTTAGTTTTAGAGCCCGTCTTATGCAAATGTGAGGTCCTCATGATTTGTATCTATAATAAAATCACACTGGTTTAGAACGCTGGTAATAGTCTGTATGGATGAGGGCAGGGTAGTGACTATATGTGATGAAATATATTTTATGATTTGAAAGACATTAACTTTAAATGACAAAGCTCATACTAATTCAAACTAGCTATTAACACATCTGTTTCACAGATACGTGCTATTTAAAATACTGTAATCTGTTTTGAGGCCAAGTCTTACCACATAACTTGGTGTGGCCTTGAACTCAAAATAAAGATGAGGCTAGCTTTGAACTCATGATCCTCCTGCCACCATCTCCAAAATACTGAGAGTTTAGGCATATGTTATTATGCATAGTTCAAAATATCATTTTCCTTAAGCTTCTAAGCAATAGTCTAAATCATGGAAAAACATTCAAAGCATGGTTAAATAAGTATTGACTCTTTGGCTGCAAATATTGACCTATCATCTGTTTTTCCAATTAAATGTTAAAAAAATGATTCATGTACTGAGATAACATATGCTGAGTCTAATGTTCAAAATTCTGAGCTACTGATGGCTTTCTTTGTATAGGAAGAAACCAAGACATTGGGAATTATACCAAGTAGCTTGGGCACTGACCCTGAGCATGGATAGGTGGACGGATACAAGGCATACAAGCAGAAGGAAGTCTTCAGAGGGCTTTGTGACTCATGCTCCAGAGGAAGAGTGAATCACAAAATGCTGTCTTCTGTGTCTGCTTAACACGTTTGTACCTGCATTCCGTAATTTTAAAATAGTCTTAAGAGAAAGGAGTCCAGATTAGAGATGTAAATATGAAGTACAGGAGAGGCTTGGCAGTTAAGAGCACTTGCTACCTTCCCAGAGCATCTTAGTTCAGTTTCTAGCACTCACATCAGGTGGCTCTCGGCTACCTGAAACTCCAGTTGCAGAAGTTCTGAGGATCCAAGGCTCTCTGCTGACCTCCTTGGGTACACTCGTTTACATGTGTACACGCATGTGTGTGCTCACACACACAAAATTGATGCACACATACACATAAATAAAAATAAACAAAACTCTGTGAGTCAAAGGCACAGATGATGTGAAAACAGATGAATGACTGACCCAGTTTCCAGCTGAGCTGCCGATGTCTTCCTTTCACAGATCCCGAAGCCAGGGCCACAGTTATGAAGAGGAAATTAAGTAATTAAGATGTTACAACAAAGCACACAGTTACAGGTGGACCCTAAGTGCTGATGACCTCATTACAGCCACGCATGAACTGACTGAGAGATAATAGAACCCGCTCTTTGTACCCGCATGCAGCTGGCGGCTGTAAGGATTAGAAAGAACACTAGGCTAAACATTACATTAAATTGCACACACAGAGCCAAGGTCTCAATCCTAATAGAAAGAAGAAGCCAAATGACTGGACAACAATGATGTGCAGCCATTCATTTTTCCACTGCTCCTAGTTTGAAGCACTCCATCTTTTCAGAGTCTGAGAGGAGATACACATTTTGGTCCATTACAACAAGGACCAGAATAGAAATAATTGTTCAAGTCAGTATATAAGCCAATATGTGTTGGGTGAAGCAGAATGTAGTCTGTCTAGCCATCAGAATCCTGACCTGAACTTTTAACTCAAATCCAAAAGGGTATTTCTCATAAAGATTGCTTTTGCATCATATGGAGGTAATATTAGAATGTCCTGTTAGTGTGGTTATTTGTTGAGAACTACTATTTTTTTGATGCCCACTGTTCCAAGGGCTAAGAACAATGTTTCTTAACAGAGACTTACCATCTTGTATTAACCTATCAGGTACATGGTGATGGTGGTGAGTACCACTTCCCCATATTCACAGTCACAGAAGTAAGCTATAGAGTACGTTTGATGAACCAAATGGTGCAGTCCTTAGGATAAACCCAAACCTTTCCCCAAACTGCAGAGTTCTCTAGAAGTAGCTTTATTTATTGGTGCAGCTTTCTAACCAGAGTAGTAGAAGATGATGCTTCTAGGTGAGAAATCTCTGAAAGAACATAAAGAGAGGAAATGGAAATGTTTGCTAGTGACAGTGAATTTTCAGCGAAGAGGAGACAATATCCAAGCCTTGCTTTCCTCGCATATTTCGTATGCTCTATATAGGTATAAATGAGAGGCATTATGCTCATGTGGTTGACAAGGGGATGTTTATAGGGCTGAACCTAAAGATCCCCGAGACTCCCAGTTGTGTTTGCAATGGTCTAAACGAGTGTGTTGGGAAGTGTGGTGGTTTGAAAAGGTCTGGCTCCCATAGACTCAAGTGTTTGAATTTTTGGCCCATACAGAGTGGCACTATTAGAGGATGCAGCCTTATTGGAATAGTTGTTGGAGCAAGTGTGTCACTCTAGGGGTGGATTTTGAAGTATTCAATGCTCAAGCTACACACAGTGTGATATTCAGTCTAAGGATCCAGCTATAAAATTCTTGGCTTCTCCAATATCATGCCTGCCTTTCCAATGCCATTCTTCCTGCCATGATGATAATGGGCTAAATCTCTAAAACTGTCAGCCATACCCAGCTAAATGTTTTCTTTATAAGAGTTGGTATGGTCATACTATCTCTTTCCAGCAGTAAAATACTAAGACAGGAAGGGCATACTTTTGACACAAACTCAATCAGTAATTGCTGACTTCTTCCCCCCCCCCTTTTTTTTTGATTCATTTTGAGATTGCCAGTTCTCTAGCATTTTGAAAGACTGGGGAAATTTTAAAGAAAGTATTTGTGTTTGTTAATTAATAAAAACATCTCTTGAGTGACGACTGGAAATCTGCCAGCATCTTCACAGTTCTTGACATCTCGAGTCAAATTACTTTAAATTATTTTGAATTACCTTTCCTTTGGGGCAATGTGTTCTAAGGAAGGTTTTTCAGGGTAGCTTTGTCTATTGACCTTCCACTTGAATCTGGATATTTGTTGTTCTAGGGCAAGTTTAGTATATTGTCATAACTGGGAGTCAATTCTCATTAACAACTTGATTGGGTCTAGAAAGATCTAGGAGAAAAGCCTGGTCGGGGGGATGCCCGTGAGGAATTATCTTGACCAGGAAGAGCCATCATAAAAAGGACCAGCACCAACCCCTTTCTTCTTTATGTTTCTCTTCTCAAAACATTTCATCTTGACATCAGGGATTGCAACTGAGAACCGAAGATTGCCACCACAGGTGGGAACACTGCTGTGGCCAGCAAGACTTGACAACTTGACCATGCTGGCTTAGACCTTTGGATCTGGTTAATGGAAGCAATATCAAAGTTAGGCACTGAGAGCTTAAAAAGCTTTTGGTGGGCCATTCTGCTGAGTTCTGGAAGACCAAAACACTGAAAGAAAATGGAGGCTCAGCTCACAGGGTTTGAAGGGGAGTAAGGATTCAGTCTGGGACTGGATTATACACCCTTCATGGCATGTCTTGGCAAAAATCTGGAAGTACTCTGCCTTTGCCCCAATACTTTTGAGTGACAAACCAATTTCTTGGGCAGCAAAAATTTTGCAGCAGAGAGCATGTAGGAGAGAGACGGAAAACTGTGAAGTGGAACAGTCTCAAAACAGTCTTCTCCAAGGAGAAGAGCACACACATGGTCCAATCAGCAACCAAGGTGTGTAATGATAACGGGGCTGTAAAGGCAAAGGAGAAAATTTCTGATCTACACAGTGACACAGCAAATGTGCTCTGGGAGTGAGACCCAACTCACTACAGACTTCAGCTTGTGAAGATGCAAAGAAAATGTGCAGGGAGGATGGTTAAAGGCTCCGTGCTTCTGGAAAATAACTGTTATGGCTCACGCACAAAGGTCAGAAGTCAACTTGCAAGAGCCAGCTCCCTTCTTCAACCTGGTCGGTCTCGGACAGAAATCAGACTTTATGGAAAGTGTCTTTTGAGTCATCCCTTTAACCTAATGTATTTTTTTAAAATTTTGGTAAGTAGTTCAAACAGTGTTTAAGTCAAACGTCAAAACGCCAGTTGCAGCTGGAGAGATGGATCAGCGGTTAAGAGCACTGACTACTCTTCCAGAGGTCCTGAGTTCAATTCCCAGTAACCACATGGTGGCTCACAACCATCTGTAATGGTATCTGATGCCCTATTCTGACCACTACAGTTTACTCATACACATAAAATAAATAATTTTTAAAAAAGAAAACAAACCCCTTAGCTCGGATAGGATATGCGTATTATAAACAAAACAAAACACAAGTTACGCAAAATCCTTTTATCCCTGTATGCCACTCACAGTCTCCATACCTCATTGTTCCCACTACTTATGATAAGTTACTTCCCTGTTTATGCATGCATTCACCCTGCCTGCTGAGCTATTCCACACTCATCTCCCCTTCTTCATACACAGTGTCACTTGGAGCTGATTCCACACCTATTTCATGAGAACCACTTGTTAAATGCATTAAAAAACAGTTCTTATTTTTTTTAAAAAGCTCTTCTACAAGTAAACTTACTGACTGAGATTGAAAAGTGTACTAATACTATTTATAGGAATTTTTTTTCACAGCTTGAGACTTCAGAGAGATTATTGGGGGTGGGGCTGACTATGAATTTTACTTATATGGCAGTGAATCCAGAAATCAAAAACCTAAACACAAGTATTCACAAGTATACAGTATACTGTATGGCTTACCTTACTTTATTATTATTATTATTTTTTTGAGTATAAGAAGCTTGTATAGAAGATTTGCCTACAGATTTATCTTGAATTAGTCATGTGGATAAGAAAGACTTCTGCAGAGGCCAACATCCATTCATTTACCCGTACAAAATACCTCTGAGCAGACGGCAAATTAAGTGATAAGTGGTTGTAAGGCCCAACTAGCTAAGGTATTTGTACTGTGCCCTACACACACACAGGCTGTGTTGCATGCTTCACAGCCGATGGACAATCATCATCTAACACTGAAGGCAGAGCAGATGGTTGGCAAGTGAAGTGGTAGGATTTGGCTGCATTTTCAAAGATTCTTACTTCAATGGTTTTAAAAAATCATCTTCAGCAACAGAAGTTACCGTTTTCATGTGGAGCCTTATGTAAGAATGTCACTTGAATATTAACAAAAAAAAAAAAAAAAGAGGTTGTTTTGGCTTAGGCAGCATAAAGATCAAAACTAGTCAAACTCTGCACAAGAGATAATTTAGACAAAGAGGAGATGTTATTTAACTAAATCATTAAGGCAACCAAGTCAAAGCAGACAAAGGGCTCATTTGCCACTTGGATCTAATGGTTGTGTCCATTTTGAGGGCAGCTGTGACTAGGTTCCCTGGTAAGGGGCACAGTAGGTATTTATTTCCTCACAGTTCTGATTGAGATCAAGCTGTTGGCTGTGCTGGTTTCTGCACCTGAACTTGGATTTCTGTCTGTGTGTTCATGTGCTCTTTCCTTGGAATGTCTCTGTGTTTAAATCTCCTTTTCTCACCAGGATTCCCATCATAGTAGATTAGAGTAGATGCTTGTGACCTCATATCACCTTGGTTATGGCTTTACAGGCCTTGTTTCCAAACACAGGTAGGTCCCAACATGATTCACAATAAGATGTATACCTATTTTTACAGGAAGGAGCTTATAACAAAAGTTAACAATTTATTTCCCATGTAAAGGTTTGGCCTCCTGTGTGTGTGTGTGTGTGTGTGTGTGTGTGTGTGTGTGTGTGTGTGTGTGTCTGCCTCTGCCTCTCTTCCACCACCCTCCCCACCGTGTATGGGTGTCTGTGTTTTTTTTTTTTTTTCTTTAAAAGAAGCTTTCTTGAAATACATAAAATGATAATGTTTTGCTACATGCATACATTGTGAAATAGTTGCTAAATAATTTTGATTAATTTACATTTTGTTTTTACAATAGTTAAATGATCCGTATCAGATGTGATGACAGTTTTCCCAGTGGATAGTGTAATGATCATTAGAATAGTATCAGAAATGACCAAAGGGCCACCAAAACACAAAGTTACAGTGGGCTTAAAGTTCATTCATAAGTTATTCATGTACAATGAATTTTTTTCTCTAAAGAAAGGTGTTACAGTCGGAGCCCCAAGCTGTTTCCTATAGCTAGGGCAGTTCTTCTCAGGTACAGTAGAGTGCACTGTTAATATTCAAACACCAATGTCAACACATGTTTGGTTTGTTTCTCTTTTGGTTTTTGTATTTTAATAATTTAAAATGTTATTTTATGTTGTGTGTGTATGTGTTTGTGAGTGTGTAGTATGTATAATTATGTATGTGCACCACACACATGTAGAATCCCACAAAAAAGGAAGTTGGTTTTCTAGCATTTAAGTTACAGATACCTGTGAGCTACCATGTATGTGCTAGGAAATCAAACTTGAATCCTCTGCAAGAACAGCAAGCTCTCTTAGCTCTTGTTCACTCCATCCTCAGGTTTGTTTACGTGGTTTTTGAGACAGCATCTCACTATGTTGCTCTGGCTTGTCTGAAACTCACTATGTAAACCAGGCTGCCCTTGAATTCAGAGACCTCCCTGCTTCTGCCCCCTACTGACGGGATTAAAGGATTGTGCCAACAGATATAGTTGGTTGGTTTATTTTTAAAACCAGTTTTCTGGTAATTTGCTTACACTTAAAATTGAAATAATGTCTATTCATGTATGCATTATTTTATTTTTTTTTTTAATTTTCTTTTGTAATCTTTTTTTTTTTTTTTTGTCTTCAAAACAAGATTTATTTTTTTTTAACATGAAAATACATGGAAAATACATTGGTCTCTTATCTGTTACAAATAAGACTCAAATTATTAATCATAACAAGAAGTGTTTCTTGAGATATTTCCATCTACACAAAAGACTAACAGCTTATTATTTTTTTTAAAGATTTTAAACATTTTTTGCTTAAAATTATACATTTTTGTCAGTACTGTTTTTCCAGACATTAAAATAAATTTTACATAAAACCATGTGAATATGTTTTTTAGTCGGTACTTGATTTTTTTCAAGGGCTTGACAGTATGCATTGAAAACGTACTAGTTGCAATAAGCGTAAAGTACATGCAAAACAAAACGCAACATGGAAATAGTCAAAGTCTTCTTGTTTTGTGAATATATGTATAGTTTTTGTTTTCTTTATTTCTTGGACTTCATACAGTCTGTGAGTTGTTTCTGGGGGAGTGCAAGCCTCTGGGGTTAGCATCCCACTATCAGTGACTGCATATTATGTCTGTTCTTTTGTGACTGGGTTATCTCACTCAGGATGATCTTCTCTAGATGCAGCCATTTTCTTAAGAATTTGGTTAAGTCATTGTTTCTGGTGGCTGAGTAGTATTCCATTGTGTATATGTACCACAATTTTTGTATCCATTCGTCTTCTGAAGGACATCTGAGTTCCTTCCAGCTTCTGGCTATTATAAATAGAGCCGCTATGAACATTGTGGTGCATATATCTTTGTTGTGTATTAAAGTGTCTCTGGGGTATATGCCCAGAAGTGGAATAGCTGGGTCTTCAGGTAGTACTATATCCAATTTTCTGAGGTATCGCCAGACAGATTTCCAGAGTGGTTGTATTAGCTTGCAACCCCACCAACAGTGGAGAAGTGTTCCTATTTCTCCGCAGCCTCGCCAGCATCTGCTGTCATCTGAGTTTTGGATCTTGGCCAATCTGACTGGTGTGAGGTGGAATCTTAGGGCTGTTTTGATTTGCATTTCCCTGATGGCTAAGGATGTCGAGCACTTCCTCAGATGTTTCTCGGCAATTCGGTGTTCCTCAACTGAAAATGATTTGTTTAGCTCTGTACCCCATTTTTTAATAGGGTTATTTGATTCTCTGGTGTCTAGCTTTTTGAGTTCCTTGTACACCTTGGATATTAGGCCTCTATCTGATGTGGTGTTGGTAAAGATCTTTTCCCATTCTGTTGGTTGCCGTTTTGTTTTCTTGACGATGTCCTTAGCCTTACAGAAACTTTGCAATCTCATTAAGTCCCATTTGTTAATCTTTGACCTTAGAGCTTGAGCCATTGGTGTTTTGTTCAGGAAATTTTCTCCTGTGCCTATGTGTTCTAAGGTTTTCCCTACTTTCTCATGTAATAGTTCCAGTGTATCTGGTTTAATGTGGAGATCTTTAATCCACTTACACTTGAGCTTTGTACAAGGAGATAAGAACGGGTCTATTTTCATTCTTTTGCATGTTGAGTGCCAGTTGGACCAGCACCATTTGTTGAATAGGCTGTCCTTTTTCCATTGAATGTTTACTGCTCCTTTGTCAAAAATCAGGTGACCATATACATGAGGGCTCATTTCTGGATCTTCTATTCTATTCCATTGATCCACTTGCCTATTTCTGTACCAGTACCATGCAGTTTTCAGCACAATTGCCTTGTAATATAGCTTGAGGTCAGGGATAGTGATTCCCGCAGATGTTTTTTTTTGTTGTTGAGGATGGATTTCGCTATTCTAGGTATTTTGTTATTCCATATGAAATTGCACATTGATCTTTCCAATTCCATGAAGAACTGGGTTGGAATTTTGATGGGGATTGCATTGAATCTGTAGATTGCTTTTGGTAGGATGGCCATTTTTAAGATGTTGATCTTTCCAATCCATGAGCATGGGAGATCTTTCCATTTTCTGAGATCCTCCTCAATTTCTTTCTTTAGAGGTTTGATGTTCTTGTCATACAGGTCCTTTACTTCCTTAGTTAGAGTCACACCAAGGTATTTCATAGTTTTTGTAACTATTGTGAAGGGTACCTTTTCCCTAATTTCTTTCTCCACATGTTTGTCCTTTGAGTATAGGAAGGCTACTGATTTGTTTGAGTTAATTTTGTATCCGGCCACTTTGCTGAACTTGTTTATCAGCTGTAGGAGTTCTCTGGTGGAATTTTTGGGGTCACTCAAGTACACTATCATGTCATCGGCAAAGAGTGATGTTTTTATCTCTTCCTTTCCAATTTGTATCCCCTTGATCTCCTTTTGCTGTCTAATTGCTCCAGCCAGGACTTCCAGTACTATGTTGAATAGGTAGGGAGAGAGTGGGCAGCCTTGTCTAGTCCCTGATTTTAGTGGGATTGCTTCAAGTTTCTCGCCATTAAGTTTGATGTTGGCTGTTGGTTTGCTGTATATTGCTTTTATTATGTTTAAATATGGGCCTTGGATTCCTGTTCTTTCCAGGACTTTTAACATGAAGGGGTGTTGGATTTTGTCGAATGCTTTCTCAGCATCTAGTGAGATGACCATGTGATTTTGGTCTTTAAGTTTGTTTATATGGTGGATTACATTGATGGATTTTTTTATGTTAAACCATCCCTGCATCCCAGGGATGAAGCCTACTTGGTCATGATGAATGATGGTTTTGATGTGTTCTTGGATTCGGTTTGCAAGGATTTTGTTGAGTATTTTTGCATCAATGTTCATAAGTGAGATTGGTCTGAAGTTCTCTTTCCTTGTAGGTCTTTGTGTGGCTTAGGTACGAGGGTTATTGTAGCCTCAAAAAATGAGTTGGGTAATATTCCATCTGATTCTATCTTTTGGAATAGCTTGGCGAATATTGGTGTTATATCCCCAATAAATGTCTGATAAAATTCTGCACTGAACCCGTCTGGACCTGGGCTTTTTTTGGTTGGGAGGCTTTTGATGACTTCTTCTATTTCTTTAGGTGTTATAGGGTTATTTAGATGGTTTACTTGGTCCTGGTTCAACTTTGGGACCTTGTATCTGTCTAGGAATTCGTCCATTTCCTCCAGATTTTCCAATTTTGTGGAGTATAAGTTTTTGTAGTAGGATCTGATGATTTCTTGAATTTCCTTAGTTTCAGTTGTTATTTCACCACTTTCCTTTCTGATTTTGTTAATTTGGATACTCTCTCTTTGCCCTTTAGTTAGTCTGGCTAGGGGAATATCAATCTTGTTGATTTTCTCAAAGAACCAACTCTTTGTTTTGTTGATTTTTTCAATGGTTTTTTTTGTTTCTATTTGGTCTATTTCTGCCCTAATTTTGATTATTTCTTGCTGTCTACTCTTTTTGGGTATATCTGCTTCCTTTTGTTCTAGGGCTTTTATCTGTGCTGTCAGGTTGCTGATGTGAGCTCTCTCCAGTTTCTTCTTGGAAGCACTTAGGGCTATGAGTTTTCCTCTTAATACTGCTTTCATTGCATCTTATAGGTTTGGGTATGTTGTGTTATCATTTTCGTTGAATTCTAGAAAGTCCTTAATTTTTTTCTTTATTTCTTCTTTGACCCTGCTATCCTTTAACAGAGCGTTGTTTAGTTTCCATGTGTATGTGGGCATTTTGTTGTCTCTGTTGTTGTTAAAGACCAGCCGTAGACCATGGTGATCTGAGAGGATGCATGGGAGTATTTCAATCTTCTTATATCGATGAAGGCTCATTCTGTGTCCAATTATGTGGTCAATTTTCGAGAAGGTGCCATGGGGTGGTGAGAAGAAGGTGTATTCTTTTACTTTAGGATAGTATGTTCTGTATATATCTATTAATTCTAGTTGGTTCAAAGTCTCTGCTAGTTTTGCAGT
Organism: Micromys minutus; assembly: GCF_963924665.1. Classification (NCBI taxonomy): domain Eukaryota; kingdom Metazoa; phylum Chordata; class Mammalia; order Rodentia; family Muridae; genus Micromys; species Micromys minutus. Next base: position 28,536,517 of record NC_137975.1, read on the forward strand.
TTCCTTGTTAAGTTTCTGTTTCCCTGATCTGTCCATTGGTGAGAGTGGGGTGTTAAAGTCTCCCACTATTATTGTGTGGGGTGAAATGTATTTTTTGAGCTTTAGTAGAGTTTCTTTTATGAATGTGGGTGATTTTTTATTTGGAGCATATATGTTAAGGATTGAGAGTTCCTCCTGACAGATTTCCCCAGTAATGAGTAAAAAGTGTCCTTCTTTATCTTTTTTGATAACTTTTGGTTGGAAATTTACTTTTTCGATATTAGAATAGCCACTCCAGCTTGCTTCTTGGAGCTGTTTGCTTGGAAGTTTTTTTCCCACCCTCTTACTCTGAGATAGTGTCTGTCTCTGTCTCTGAGATGAGTTTCCTGTATGCAGCAAAAGGCTGGATTTTGTTTATGTATTCAGTCTGATAGTCTATGTCTCTTTATTGGGGAGTTGAGACCATTTATGTTAATAGATATCAAGGAATAATTGTTTCTGTTTCCTGCCATTTTTGCTTTTTTGGGTTGAGTTGTATCCGTGTTTTTTTCTTTAGTTTTCTTGTTTAGGAGTTTTCTTGTTTTTACTAGGCTGTATTTTCCCTCCTTGTATTGGGTTTTCCACCTATAATTCATTGTAGTGCTGGGTTTGTGGTCAGATATTGTGTGAATTTTGATTTGTCTTGAAATATCTTTGTCTCTCCATCGATGGTGATTGATAGTTTTGCTGGGTATAGCAGCTTGGGCTGGCACTTGTGCTCTCTTAAGGAGTGCATGATGTCTGTCCAGGCTCTTCTAGCTTTCATAGTCTCTGTTGAGAAATCGGGTGTGAGTCTGATTGGTCTGCCTTTATATGTTACCTGACCTTTTTCCCTTACTGCTTTTAGTATTCTTTCTTTACTTTGGGCACTTGATGTTTTTACTATTATGTGTCGGGAGGTATTTCTTTTCTGGTCCAACCTATTTGGAGTTCTGAAGGCTTCTTTTATGCTCGTGGTCATCTCATTCTTGAGGGTAGGGAAGTTTTCTTCTATGATTTTGTTGAAGATATTTACTGTGCCTCTTAGTTGATACTCTTCTCCCTCTTCTATTCCTATTATCCTTAGGTTCGGTCTTCTCATTGTATCTTGGATTTCCTGGACATTTTGGGTTAGGAGCTTTTTGTTTTTTGCATCTTCTCTGGCTGTTTTGTCTATGTTTGCAATGTTGTCTTCTGCCCCCGAGATTCTCTCCTCAATCTCTTGTAATCTGTTGGAAATGCTTGCTTCTGTGACTCCTGATTTCTTTTTTTGGTGTTCTGACTCTAGGGTTATCTCTTTTAGCGCTTTCTTTATTGGGTCAATTTCTGTTTTAATTTCCCTCTTCCATTCCTTTATTTCTTTGGTTCTGTTTTCGTCTCGTTCTTTGAGTTCTTTGAGTGTTTTTCTTGTTTCTTCTTTAAAGGCTTCTGAATCTTTTTGCTTTTCCTCCCTTTCTTGTTTAAGTAACTCTATCAGCGTCTTGAGGCATGTTTTCAGGTCTGTGTCTTCTTTCTCTGGAGTGTTTGGAATTCTTATGTTTGCTACTATCGGAGAGCTGGGTTCTGGTGTTGCTAGATTGTCTTGGTTTCCTTGGGATATACTCTTTCTCTTTCCTCTTGCCATTTTGTTGTCAGTGATATGTTCTTGCCTTTCCCTTGTATCTGGTCTGTGTCCCTGGTACACTTTCCGTGTGCACTCCTCAGAGATCTCTCTACTCCCCAGCAGCCCAGGTTCCGGGTGGCAGCTGGGACAGGCTCTGCTCTGCGTCCTGAAGTCGCCCCCGGGTGGGAACAGATGTTCCTAAGATTTGTTCCTGGTCACAGATGCTCAGCCTCTCCGAGCCACCTTTCCGGCTGGCTGTTGGGCCAGGCCCTGCTCTGTGTCCTGAAGTCGTCTCCGGGTGGGGACAGAAGTTCCTAAGATCTGTTCCCGGTCACTGGATCGGGGAGGACAGGGCAGGTCAGGGCAGGGGGTGCCCTTTCCGTGTGTACTCCGCAAAGATCCCTCTGCTCCCCCGCAGCCTAGGTCTCCCACTCACCAGTTGCTCAGCCTGTACGAGCCGCCTTTCCGGCTGGTGGTTGGGCCAGGCTCTGCTCTGTGTCCTGAAGTCCTCTCCTGGTGGGAACAGAAGTTCCTAAGATCTGTTCCAGGTCACAGTAGCTCAGCCTGTACGAGCCGCCTTTCCAGCTGGTGGTTAGGCCAGGCTCTGCTCTGCGTCCTGAAGTCGTCTCCGGGTGGGAACAGAAGTTCCTAAGATCTGTTCCTGGTCACAGTTGCTCAGCCTGTACAAGCCGTCTTTCCGGCTGGTGGTTGGGCCAGGCTCTCGCATTATTTTATAATAATGTATTATGTATAATGTATTTCATCATCACTAAATTTGAGCTAGGTAATATATATATATATATATATATATATATTACTATATATATATATATATATATATATATATAGTACTACAGTCACTCTCTCTGTATAAAAATCAATTTATAATCTATCCTCAGGACACACAACATACATTTATATATATGTGTGTGTGTGTGTGTGTGTGTGTGTGTGTGTGTGTGTGGAGTTTTTTTTATCTTGAATGAAATCACTGAGGAAAAGTAAAAAAAAAAAAAAAAAAAAAAAAATAACAACAACATCACATTCTCCTTTCCCAGTCTCGGGTGGCCATCATTTTATTCTGCTTCTTTGTTTGACTATTTTTAGATACTTCATTTAAATTAGAGTATGTAGTATTTCTAGATCACATGTATTCATTTTAGGCTAGTATTCTCTATCTTTATCCATAGTCTTTAGGATGGTAGTTTCCTTCTTTGTGAAGAGCGGTATGTGTTGAGGACCAGCTGTGGTTCTGCATCCTCCGTTTACATCCTCCCTCAGGGCGCCCAGGTGCTGTTGCACACCAGGATGGACAGATGATGCAGAGTTTAGAAGAGAAGTGCTCTGTAGGGGCCCTGGCTGGCTGGGAGTGAGCGGTCTGGGGGTAGAAGGGCTTCTCTGAGTAAGGACTTCTCAGAGGACTTTAGTGTTCCCAAATCCTTCTCCAAAGATCTTCAGTGAAGCAGCTGTGTGCATACACTATATTCGGGGTGACCAAGACCTGTATATGAACCTTGGAGCATGAAATGAGTTTTAAAGGTGATTGTAAATGTCTCATTTGTATGGAGATGCATCTCAAGAATCCCGGGCATATGCTGGGCAGGTCAGGAAAGAGGAAGTTGAACTTGTCGATTTGGCAAGGACTCTGTGACCTTCCTCAGGTATAAGAATGGGGGACAGGCTCCCCAGACAAGTGGGAGAAGGTAAAGGAAGCCCTGCTCGAAAAGAGGAGTCCTCCATTTTGCACAGAGCTCAAAGAAGCTATCCAGACTTGAAACTTTGACCTTAAGTAGCATGGTTTCTCAATAGTAAGGTAGAATTCCATATGAACACATGAGCACACACCCATGTTCATATGCATATGTAGATATGTATGATATATCACATTTTTTAAATATTTCATGGATGTAGATGTTCTGATATCTTAGTTAACTTTAAAGTAATTATGGAAACAAAAGTATTTCATAAGCATTCAGAAGTAGGATTGCTGGATTTAATGCTAATATTTTATGGTAATAATAATATGCTAACATAGATAATCTGATAATAATTTTATGATAATAGAGCGTAGTAACTGCTAGACTTAAGAGGACTTGTATAATATTTATGTTTATATCCTCAAAAAACAAAGCAAAACAAAACAAAACAAAAAAAAAACCTCTGCACAGCCTTCTCGAGATTTTAATCCTCTGAAAAATTGAGTTGGTTGAATAATCCCCTCTCTTCCTGTGTTCTACCCTCCCCGACTCTGGGTTACATTGTGTTTTATTTTGATGCTTATATATCCTGTCCCATCCAAACTTTTAACTACAGATAACATAGAAGACAGTAACTCCAACAACACTGCTACTTTATAAAAACAAAACAGAGAAATTGTGGGGTAAGTGAATCTCGCCACCAGACAACTGGTAATTGAGTGAGCCCAAACTCCATTCTACTCAGAATTGAGCATGGCAGGAGTGGGGCCAGCTCCCTGCCTGCCTCTACCTGTTCTGGAACATGTACCACAACACCCCACTGAGAGGACCATGGCATAAAAACCTGGAGTCCTCCATTCTAATGAGGTCTAGATAGGTCCCAAGTACTTAATCAATGAGCTTCCCTTCCTGGACATTCCTTCCCGAAAAGGGTATTTAATCCCTGGTTCATCCTGAGTGAGCTGTGTGCATTCACCTCCACCATCAGATAAAGCAGTTTAAACAGCCAAGGACCGTCTTTTCATCAATGGTGGCCATGGGAGGCCTTCATTGTAAAGAGTCATGCCCAAATCTACCAGAGATAGCCTTTTTTCTCCCAGCCCCGCAACACTCTTGCCACTCACATGTAATCAAACCGGGCTCTGCCCTCATATTTCTTCCTGGTGCATGAATGTTCCAAGGGGAAACATGGGCTGAGGACCCCTGATCCCACTGCCCAGCAGGATGCTAGGGGAAGGGGATCCTTGGGGACACAGGAGACTGGCAGCAACAGTGATCATTCAAGAATCTGCGGTTTCCCATCCCGGGACCTCCATTTTGAACTGTATTCTGCCTTCCCTGAGCAGCAGGCTGACAGCATCCGGGTACCCCAGCAGCAAGGCAGACACAAGTCCGGCACCCATAGCGCTGTAAAAGGGTCCAATTTCCTTTCCTTACTAATACAGGTTATCATTATCATTTAACTTTCTCTTGTACCAATCTAACTGTCCAGATCTGGAGTAACTGAGTTTGTCAAAGGCTGCTAGCATAAAAGTGTGAGCTGTTGAACTATGCATGCTGGAATCTGCTTCATGGTTGCTATTTTGAGACCATGCCACTGGAAATCCTCACGTCTGAGTTGGAAAGGGGGTAGGAGCCTACAAACCAAGATTGCAAAGATGGTATTAACTTTGCACATGCACATATCATGGCTTCCGAATACATGCAATATATCATCACTTCCACAGATGCTTAACCCTGGGATAGGCTGAGAAGGTCCTCTGGTAATTGACCTGGCATCAGTGGAGCACAGACAAAGCCCTTCCCAGACCCCTCTGCAGTTGCTGCCTTCTGCCACCTGTCACTGGCTACAGACTATCAAGGATGCTCAGCTCAGATCCAGAGCAATTGGCAACTGAGTTGAGCACCTAAGACAAGTGTTACTGTATAGTGGGTTACTTGTGTTCTAATGCTAATTTGGGGCCCCTAAGACACTAAATAACCCTGGACCCCAGTTAATTGTGATTGGTAAATAAAGATGCTAACAGCCAATAGCTGAACCAAAGAGACATGGGTGGGGTTGAGGTTTTGCCGGGGTGGGGGTGTTGGAGGTGGGGGGGGGTGGGGAGGGGAAGACCAAGAAGAGGGAGGGAACAGGAAGAAGGTGCCATGGAAGAAGAAAGTACAGGAGGGAGAACAGGAGCCACCTGGGTTAAGGGCTGAGGGCATGTGGCCCAGATGGCTGCCCAATTGGGGTTAAAAGCATCCCAGATGAAACATAGTCATAACTTGGGGTTATCAATGGGAAAGTAGATTCTAACAACACTGTTGTTTCTCAGTGCAGGAGGCTCATTTTACTATGTTATAAACCCTCCCAAATCTTCTTGCATGGTTTGTAGCAGTTTTCCAACTATGACACCACATACTACTTTTAAACACATGGGGTCCAAATTCTAACCCCCATACATTTGTAACTCTCAGCTTAAAGATACGTTTAATCATAGAGAGAATCAGCCCCTTGACATTTATGCCTAGGCTACAGGGCTCTTAGTCCTTGATTCTTTGCCTTTACTCCCTCAGCCGATATAGACCTGTTGGATGATGGACCCCGTACATCACAGTCACATGGGTCTAAACACTCTATGTGTTAATACACTGAATATTAAATACCACTCAGTTTTGTTTGTGCATGCTTAGGGAGCAAAGCCAGCACTTTACCAAGCAAGCCACCTCCCAGCCCTTCAAGTCTGTTTTTGTGTATTGTGCCTGTGCATTGTGTTCAGAATGTACAACAGAAAACCACAGAGAAGACCAACACCAGGAGCTTCCTCACCACTGTGTTTCCTTCTAGTTTTTTTGTTTTTTGTTTTTTACTTTAATGGGTCACATCTTTATCCATTTAGAGTTGAACTTTATTAAGAGTGAGAGAGGCCTCCAGTTTCAGTTTTACATGTATCAATCCAGTTCTCCCAACATCACTGAAGAGATTCCCCATTACGTATCCTGGTAATCCTGTAAGCATACTTTGAGCATGATAGGGCTTTATTCTCGACTCTCTATTCTGTTTCATCAGTCCATGTGTCTAACTTTGTACCAGCACATGTTGTCTTTATAACTGTAAGATAAGGTGAACTCTAGAAACACCTTCAACTTTCTTCTTTGGGCTCACATTGTTTGGTAATTCAGGAGTCACTGTGGTTTCATGTGAGTTTTAGTATTATTTAGTATTATTGTTTTGTAATACTTTGTACTTCAGTGTGAGTGACTAATGAGGGAGCCTCCTTGACTCTTCAGGGCCACTTTCATTTTAATAACGGAAACTTGTTAATTTGAGGAAAATGACAATTAGTAGATAAGGTAATTTTTAAAAGGTGATGCTATTTTTAGACAGAAAGAAAACATGGGAAGAAAAATCTCCATGTTCTACTAAATCTCATTCATATTTATAAAGGTCAAACTCTGGTTTTCAACCATATTATTATAATGGAATGAAAAAAGTTACATGATTTTCATAGATTCTGGATAGAGGCTCACCGTTCATTGGTGTTATGAATTTTAAAGTGTTTTTCTGTCACATGTTGGCTGCTCTGTTAATTCTCTCTCTGTTACCATGGGGAAACCTTGAATCAACTCACATCTCTGGAAAGTTCTCAGCAATGGATTCAGTGTTTTGAAGCAGTATAGATATTGGCATACTTGGGTACCACGTGCCTCAATTCCTTTGACTATGTACTCAAGGACAGTTATTTTCTTCTCTCTCTGCCTCAGTCTCTTTCTTAAACAGCATATTTATCATAGTACCTACCATGAACATCTCCTACAAGGACTAAATTAATTAGTACAGGAAAAATTCTTATAGTACTGACCACCTTGCTAATGCTCCTAAGTATATTATCATCTCATCCATTGTCATTTTTGCTTCTCTTATAAATTGTATATTTCCCCCAACAAGCTTCATACAGTCCACAGCTGTCTTAATGTTGAATATAGATGCATATACATAGTCACTTTATAACAAAAGAACCATCTTTGTTGTGCAATCCCTACAGTGATACAATGACCTAAGTGCCATATTGTACCTAAACATTGCTTTATTTTCTGTCTCTTGTTCCTATACTAACAGTTTATAAATAAACACACAGTGACCTCAGTGGAAAGCCTGGTATGTCCGGTTTATGCAGTCACCAGCTGGGTTGAGGTCTGGTGGCTTTGTTTCAAGAGCTAGCTCTCTTCTGCCCACCATTCATTGCCAGGAAATTCCTTCCTTGTTAGTCATCATTGCCAGGGGATTTTCTAGCGATGGTGTTAATACTCCATGAAATGCAGGTCTGGATTAGGAGCTTCTCCATGTCTATTTAGTTCCCTTTGAAATATATCAATAAAGTGATAATTCTGTCCAAGAAAAAGGTATGTGAAGTATTTCAAAAATTAAAATCCTATAATGAAAAATAGCAGCCAGTAAGAGGAGCTGGTAGGTAGGATGAAAATATTAGATAGTAATTGGATCTGTGAATGTTTCCACAGAAGGCTTACTGTGTCTGTAATATTATAAATCTATGATACAGCTACATCTCAAGCAATTTTTGGCACCTATAGTAATGTTGAAGAGACAGACCTTGAAAGTAAAGAACAGTGGAAAAAATAAGACTGTTCATGTCACATAAACAGTGACATAAACAGGGCTATTTAAAAAAATTGCTGGCAATCACAGTCATGTAAACTTAGGTCAAATTTTTTGAATATGGTAAAGCAATTAGCAAGGATATCTGCAAGCTCAGAACCTGGCTTTCAAATGCTCCACTTGAGAGCTAAGACCACAGACTTGTAGACAAATCTGAAAACAATAAAATGCAAAGGAGAGCCTGCTAACTTATAGAAAACTCTAAGAAAGCTTGGAACAGTCTAGAAATGAGCGTGTTCAGATGCCCTGGGGAGCAGGCAGCAGTGCTGACTGTAATATTTATTTTATTGATGTCATCAGGAATGAATGGGACCCATGTAAAAGGTAGATGAATGAAGGGTGGCAGATGGAAGTGGTGGGTTAAGTGAAGCCCAAACAGGGACTGAACTTCTGGGACAGCTCTTTCCTAGGCTCCTATCAGGATATAGCCAGTAAGTCAGTAGGGAAGTAGCCTGCCCTGCAGAGCTCACACCTAAGGTTCTTGTTTTGTTTTCAAGAGGCCTGATCCTAGGCTTTCCAAACAAGAGTTTCAGGGTAGACATGCCTTCTATGGTGCCACCCATGAGAGACACACTGAAATGTCATGTCCTAGTTGTTAATGCCTTTTTAATTTTATAGTTGGAGAGCATATTTCAACCCTAAGTACACTAGATTTTTCTGTAGTCCCGAGTTATCTTTTTTTAAAATAGAATATCTGTATTTTGTTGTTCAGATAGATTTTATGATGAATATTCAAAACTGGAAAGCTTGAGCTGGGCATAATGCTACATGTTTGTAACCCAAGTCCTCTGGAGGCTGAGACAGAATTGTAATCTCAAAGCCATAGTGACTGGATGACTTAGTATGTACTTTAGATCAGCCTGAATTACAGATATGCTGCTATCTAAAGCAGTGGTTCTGAACTTTCCTAATACTGGGACCTTTATGTACTTCCTCAGGTTCTGATGACCCCCAACCATAAAAATTATAATATCTGTGTTTTCCAATGATCTTAGGAGATACCATGTGAAAGGCTTTTTTGACCCCCAAAGGATTCAACATGCAAAGGTTCAGAACCTCTGATCTAAAGAAGAAATGTAAGGAGGGGAGGCAAAAAAGAAGAAAAGAACAAAAATATATATACAGAAACTGAAAACACTAGCTAATATAGAATTTTACTTTATTCTTTATTCAGGATTTCTCCAGTGTCCTACAAACAACACAAAGTATTTTACACGCATGTAGCATGTACTTTTGGTGGCAGTGTTAGCAAACAAACTTGTTTGCTTGGGGCAGAGGGTCCACGGGGCTGCATGGAGATATGGACTCGAGGAAATATAAATTACAAGTTCTTTTCTAGAGATTTTGAGAGAAAACAGAAGAGTTGGATTCCAGTTGCTCTGCTTTTGGTCCATGTGGCCAGGTGCTCATTTCTCCATGAGGTCATGTAACAGATAAAGAGAGTTGGGCAGACAGATTCTAGACTTCTTCACTGTCTACAGAGTCCTTCTCTTAGTGGGGAGGGCCTGTTGCTACCTGCCCCAGCATTTCAAGAAAATGGAAAAACTGAAAGATTTCTTCTTTACCGAGGAAAAGGCAAAGTGAACACCAATGGTTGTGTTTGCTGAGGGTATTAAATAGACCCTACACACTTCTTAAGTATCACCTCACACCAGCACTGTATGAAAAAAATACTGTAGTTCAGATGTACTTTCTTTTCCTATTTCAAATAGTTACACTTTATTCTCTTTCATGTCTTCCTGTCACCAAAATAGCTACTCCATTGGACTATACGTGTGCTTCAGTTTTAAAAATCCATAAACTAAGGAGTTTCAGTGAAATGAGAAAGCTGTATAAGAGTTTTCTAAATGTGAAGAGGAAATGTTGCACATTGAGAAGGACTTGATGTTAGAATGATTAGTCACACTTGGGTGGCTGATTCATAGAGTTAAATGCTGACATTCAGGCCTTCTCGCACTAAGGCACCAGAGCAAGCATACAACCAACTGACACAACTCAGACTATTAGCTGACACGTTTATCCACTTGTACAGCTGATGGAAATGATGCTTGAGAAGGTTAAGTCAATGTGATCAAGATCATTCAGATTTTTCTTGGCAGGCTAGGCATGTGCTTACTACATTTGATTTTTTAAAGTCCATGCTTTTCAGAACTCTGCCCTATACAATTATGCTCACTTGACTATCACAATAAGTTTTCACTTTAAATGTCTATGTAGTGAATATAAAATGGTACATAGAAACACTTAGAAAGTCTCATAGTCAATAGATTGCATTCAAATATACTATGTACTTTATATTTACGATGTTGTTTGGGCACATATTATTCCACTAAATGTTAGTACAATTAAACATAAAATCTTGAATCTATGTTTATATATTGTTTATATGGTTTTCTTTCTCTGTTCTGCCCAGACTTTTACACTCAATCCACTTGATTCTTTGACTCTCAGCTTAACTTAAGTGAATCTGGGTTTTCTTCTTGTACTTTCTACTAAGGGAAAAAGAAATACAAGCAATCTAATTTGAATCTCTGAGTTTTCTCCTTTCTTCTATTTAGAACAGTATTGATTCAGATGTTCTTTTGAGTTCAAATAGTAAAATTTCCACCTTGCAAAGACCATCCTAATTTTTAAATTCAGTTTGCAAATATTTTATTGAGAATTATTCCATGTATGTTCATCAAGCATATTAGTCTGTAGTTTTCCATTTTGTGATATATCTTTGTCCAGTTTAGGGTCTTGTTTTATTTTGATTTCTGTTGCTGTGGTAAACAACACAGCCAAAATCAACCTGGTGAATGATAGGACTATTTGGCTTCCAGTTCCCAGTTCTTCCCAGATGCTTCCCAACACCCTAACCAAACAACTTCTGGTTCCTTTTCTCTCAGAAAAGAAAAAAAATACAATGAAAACAACCACCACCGAACCACCACCACCACTGGTCAAAATAGAAACCCCAAAAGAAAGAAAGAAAAAGAAAGAAAGGAAGGAAGGAAGAAAAGGCAAGAAGAGAGAGAGCACAAAAACACATAAAAGGCCCACCACTAAAACACAGAAGACCCATGCTGTATTCCCCAATGACTTGTAGGCACAGAGCCTACCCTGGAATGTGGTTGATATACACAGTGACACCCCAGTAGAAACAATTATTTTTCCTTTTACAGAAACTATTAACTTGAAATAGCTTCTTGGTTAGGGTTGGAACATTGTATGTACTTCCTTTTTCCTGTGCTGGGAGGATTTTTCTGGATTAAACTTGGATAGGTCTTAAAATAGTGTTAAAAATATACAAAGGGGCAACTGGCATAGAAGGATTAAATGAAGAGAGGCGTGTGGACACAGTAAAAGAGGGAGGGAATGCAGAGAGGGATAGGTGACACTGAAAACATACTACTGTAAAAGCACACACACACATGCATATATATATATATATATATATATATATATATATATATATATATATATATATATATATATATATATAGAAGTATATATGGATAGGATAGGAATGTATAGGAATGGGAATATATACATATATATGAGTTAAGGGAATTTAAATAGAGTCAATATATCTATCTATCTACCTCTATTTTATCTATTTATGACTTTATATATATATATCTACCTATATATCTCTATCTATCTATCTATCTATCTATCTATCTATCTATCTATCTACCTATCTATAGAGAGAGACAATGACCTTAGACAACTTATGCCACCAAGTAAAGCCTCTAGTGTCAGGAACAGATTAAAACTTGTTGAGTCATTAGTCAAAGAGGTCCCATAAATCATACAAATCATCCTAAGCTATCATGAGTGCTATTGTTCACCTCTGACAACCTGATAGTAAAGTCCCATTCTGAACAGCAACATTTACTACATTATTGAACACTGAGGGTAAAGCTGGTGTCTAACTAGAAGCTTTACCCCTATATAAACAACGGTGGCACATAGCCTATGGGAATAACTGCTTTTTAAAATTTGGATCTAAGGCATATTCCATGAGATGGAAATCATATCCGTCACTGGCAAGATGGCCAAGAACCTGAGATTAGATAAGTCATGGGCCTAGGTGAAAACCTACACTTAATTAAATGAACAAAAGTTAGAAGAGTACATTTGCTGAATCTCCGTCTTGGTTGGCATAAAAATCATCCATCATTTTCAGCCTGGCAATGCCATATGTCACATGTGCTCAATTCTAAGCACTATTACACCTTGCAGAACATCTTCACTAGCTGATGGCTACTTTTTTGCAGGTCTATAACCACTTTCCCTGCCTCAAATGTCATCATTTTGAATACCACTTAGTGCCACGAAGCACATCTTAAACTATGGCTGTATAAGTGAACGTAATAGTGGCAAAATAAATGGCCTTGATAAAAGGTGTCTGGATGTGTAATAATCAAAAGTCAATTCAAAGTTAAACTCATAATGATTCCAAAGTGTTTCTGGTCATGAACATGTGTGTTGTTTCATTCAACTCCACTGTACTTGGTTCTGACCATGTAATAATTCACCCTGCACTGTGATAGTGTTGTGTCTGTCCCTCAGTGCCAAAAGATTTTGCCTGAAACACCCCAGCGCAGGCTCTATATCATTCTGTACTATGATTACAGGAATTTACTGTATAGACAAAGGTGTTTTTGCCCTTACAGAAGCACATTTATTTATGACAAGCAAGGGTTGTTTATATTCTCCTTTATTGTTTTCTAGTATTAGATTTTTCTGTTTGGGTTGTGTTAGAATGTTTGATTTTTCAGGGTTTTCATGTGATTTGTTGACTTGAGTTCCATAAGAAATAGTTAAAAGAGTTTTGTCTTGGCATTACAGTAGGAAATCCAACAATTTCTGAAATGCCCTTAAACACCCTTCTGCCATTTTATAGTACATATTTATGCAAAGTGGCGTTCTCAATATTGATGAGTATAAAATTACAATATCTATCAACTTTGAAAAACATTGAAGATTCACCATGTAAAATATTGACTACTTACTCAAAAATTATTTTTATGTAAAACTAAAAATTACATTTATTTTATTAATATATAATTTTCTCTTATTAATAAATAATAAAAGTGTGTAAAATAATTACCAATTGTTTTCAAATAGATGCTGTTATGATTTACTTTTGGAAAATTGTTGATTTATAGTCCTATTTTATATACCTACATAATGTAAAATTTTCTGGAGTAAAAAGATGCCAGGAGCAGACACTGTTTATAAAGCTCTGTCCTAAAGCTTCGGATGTAAGGGTAAACATCTAAGAAAAAAACATGGACAAAAGAGAATGCTAAGCCCAAGTCACTAATTTTGGGACCAAAGTTGCCACTTAATCAAGGAGATATGTTGGACATATAATTATTTTTCCCAATGTTCCGGATTAATTTATCATTTAAGCTGTTAAACATATTCATAAATTGTTTTTAAATATATCTAAATATATTGTTGTATTTAAATTTGCTCAACACCTCTGACATTTTCTATATCCTTCCAATGATATTCCAGTTTGCTTCTTTATCAAGAGACCTGGAAAACGACATGGGTGTGGAAGCCCAGGAGTGAGTGTGGGCTGCTCTAATGAATTATTAACTCTTATGTGGTGCTTCAGCGGTACCATGCTCTTTAGGATGACTTTGATTTAAAGTGAACTGTACTATATACGCTATCGTGGAAAAATCACTTCTGGAGAATTTCTTTCTGATATTAAGAAAACAGCAAGCAGAGCTGGAGAAGTGACTCCGTGGTTAAGAATACTTGCTAATCTTTCAGAGGATGCTGATTTGTTTTGCAGCACCTATGTTGTGGCTCATAGTTGCCTGTAACTGTTCCAGAAAATCTAAGACCCTCTTCTAGCTTCCAGGGCACCAAGCATGCACACACACACACACACACACAGACACACACACACACATTTGTGTCTGTATATGTATATATGTATATGTATGTGTGTATGTGTATGTATAGTTACATATTTACATATGGTTCTGTTTTTCACATCTTCACTTTGTGTGTCCAGGTGCTGCTCTATATTTGGCATGAAAGAATGGAGGAGAACCAAATTTGTCAGTCTGCTTCTTTCCTTGTGGTGTCTGATCCCAATGCACTCTGTGTGGTAAAGGATAAAGCAAAGTCTGGAACAGGTGGGTCAGCAGGGTCCTGGTTCACAGTGAATGCTAGTGAGGGGGAGGGTAGGTTTTAGTATTACAACCCTTACAGAAAATAACTCTCTTGGATGATCATCAATGAAACAACTTGTCTCATATACTTGTTTGGAGTGAATCAAGGCCTGGGGGAGTGGAAAGGGATTCTTAGGGTGATGTTTCATTAGCTGAGGTTTAAGGATCTAGGGACACCTCATTTGCATGTAGATGCATACTAGTAAGTTGAGGCTGTAATTTTTCCAAGGGTTATCTGTCAATCTTCAGTTAGAAGATTAAGGTTGGACTTCCCAAATCAGGCAGAGAAGAGAAAATCCCACAAAGAAAAGGGAGTCCTTCATCTTGCTCTGAATTCCTGAAAGCTGGACAAACATGATAGATTACAACCTTAGTAGAGAGGTCGAGCAGATATACATATATACATATACACACATACACACACACATATATATATATATATATATACATATAAATACATCTATAAACACACATATATGCATATACATATATATACATACATATACATATATACACACATTCAAAAATATACATATATACACAATAAACATATACATACATATATGCATATATATATAATACTTGTATTCTGGCAAGTATACATATTAAAATATTTAAAGATAGCAACATTAATGGATTATTATATGTTTTGAATGTATGATTTAATTTTTATTGCCCAGAATTTAGTGACATTTTCACAAACACTTTAAAATATGGAGATGTGATCTATAGAAAGAATAGTAGATCCAGAGAGACTTGGAGAGCTCTACAGCATATTTAAAAGATGATATTGACAGAGTTGTGCAGCAGATTGACTGTTAAATTTCCTAATTCCCACTGTGCTGCTGAAGATTGGCTATAAGCTCTGGCATATGCAGCTGAGTGAGTCAGTGGAACTGTCATTCACTAATTCAGCAGAAGAGAAGGTTCTTGAGGGTTATTATGAGTTTGAATTTAGAGAAACAGTAATTCTCCCAATCTTCTCCATGTGTGCACATTTATTCATATCATTGAAAACACTTGTCTCTAACTAAAGTTGCTAATCTTTCCTTATTCTCTGAATTCAGATAACATCTAAATTATACCTTTCTAATGATTTTCAAAATGGTCCAAGTCCTTTTCTAGGTTATATCAGTTTTTATTAGGCCCAAATATATCTGTATACCTATAATAATATTTCCCAGACTTTTATCATCGTGACCTTTATGAGACATTTTTAGGACCCTCCTTCACTAATGTCTATCCTCTAAACCCCTGGCTATGGTCTATGTTTCACTCTTCCAGTTTTTCTGTGCTCACATGTCAGTTCATTTTAAACACATCTTGGCCAGGGTGTGAAGGGATTTTGTGAGCTTATGCTCACCGTGTGATGACTAGTCCCATGATTTCCCAGAAAACTGTACTGAGGCTGCGTTATGGATTGTTTGGAAACCGTGCTTAGCTCAGCCATACTATTAAGCACTCACCTTAAATTTTTATCAAACTTGTAAATATGCATGTATTTCAGATTGCATGTGTCAGAGATGCCACTCGCCTATGAGGAACATCCAAAGTGGACATAGCTACTGTGATGTGTCCATCTCAGAAGGACAACGACTGTCCTCTCTGGGAGGAATCTTTGTGGCAGTCATAGCTGTGTTAATACTCTAACAAAAGAATGGGACGTTTTTTCAGTTTCTGCCAAGTGACAGACTTCTCCCCTCTTGTTGCTAGCATTTATGACGTGTACATTATTTTCAGTGATTAGAGTTCAATAGGAATGTCATAAACCCCGGTGTGTCTGATAGGACTGTGAAAATAGAAATGAAGTTGTAGAAACTTGGGTGACAAGGGAGCATCCCATCCCATCATACAGAGTGTTTTGGTCACTGTGTACAGTGTGTAAAAGCCAACTGCCTCTGGGTGCTGATGCCGCCCCATCGCATACCTAAAGTTGTTTAGACAAGTTCCTAGTCTGTTCCAATATCTCAGTGCTCCCCCTTTTCTTCACAGAGTCACATTCTTTTATATATTCTTTAGTCACTAATGATTATTTTCTTACTTGTTTCCTTTTAAATTATGGTTCCATTCATTCTCAGAGCATAATTTTATCTTAAGCACAAAGATTTATTAGCTAGTGTTATTTTTTTTGCCATTACAATTTTGCCATAATTAGTAACTAATTCAAGTAGGAGTATAAATGTTACATGACAAAAATTAGACTATCATTTCTTACACCTAGAAACACCACTGCCACCTGTATAATATCTTCTTCCTCCCTTGACCTTTTATACACTTTAAAGTATAATGTCATTATATAGTGAGCTGGTGCAGTAACAGGGTCCTCTACTGACAAAGAGCCTAACTTTAAGGGCTGGTGTATAGTTCAGTTAGTAAGGTGCTTACTATATAAGCATGGGGCCCACATTAAATTTTCAGAATATATGTACAAAAGCTGCAATGGTAGCATATCTTAAAATCCTAATGCCAGGGAGGTGGAAATGGGCAGATCATTCTGTTTACTGGTGAGCCAGTGAGCGTAATCAGTGAGCCTCCTGTCCGAGTGAGAAGCCCTGTCTCAAAAGCAATAAATAGGTCTCTTGAAACCTCTTAAATTATTTTTATGAATTCCTTAGCAAGCAATTGTGATTTTTCTTAACTGGATATAGACTACCATGGAAAACTTGAGTCATATTCCTTACCACTCTCCAATTTTCATGAAAAATTCAATTTGTTTTCCAATTCAAGATTCTTCTCCTTTTTATGCCTGTCATCTTCGATAATGAAACTCTGGCCTCTTCCAGATTGCCTGACATTTGCAAGTAAAAACAGACTTCTCCTCACCTAAAATTCTCCCAAGGGTAAATAAATAAAGAAAATGTCAAACTAAACAAACCCCTACCAACTGAGATTTTCCTCCCACTTTCCTTCAGGAGAACCAACCAGACTGCTGTGCATGTGGCTCCAAGGATGAGGTCTTCCAGCACATCAGATGTTGCTGTGGAGCTGAAAGCCATACTACTCATGGAGGCGTCATCTGCGATCTTAGGAGCACCACAGGCATCACTAATTCATTCCCCGCTGTACACAGACATCTGCATTTCCCTTCTCCCTCCCCTGCTACCTTGAAGAATGCCCATCATTGCTCATCTTCAGTTATTAATGTAGCTTGTTACATTGTTATAGGCTTCTCCAGCTGTCCTCAGAATGTATGCTGGATAAGACTCGAGGAAGAGAGCTTTAAAAAGATCCCCATCTAGGCAAGTCATTACATGAATGTAGTCAGAGAAAAAATATCACAGTTTGCTGTCCTCTTTGTTACTCGTTTGCACTCTGAGGGTGAAACATTGGAGGTACTTTATTTCTATTTTATTAGCAACAATAACACATGTTCTCTTCCATTTTTCTACATGCAGTGTTATTTCTGTGAATGAAGGAATTAAGTAGAGATTTCCCTTGCTTCAGAATCCCATTAACATAAGCACTTATAACTGTTGTCAAAATGTCTACCTCCTTTGTTATGTTCAATCACTGGGCTTCGATTGTTTTCACAATCACAGGTGCCCTCCCTTGTACTTTCAGTTCCTACCGTTACAGATAAAATATTTAAAATATCAAGAAATATCAAGAAGTGTAGGCAATTTCCCCAAACAGCACAGAATAAAAATGAACCAAACATTGTTCATATTGCATTTAGCTTTTCAAGTAACCCAGAGATAATTTAGGACATATGACAAGATATATGCTCTATTTAAATATTACACACTTTACATAACAGACAAGTAGATAAATAATGGAGCTCCATGAGATTATTTCTCTGAGCACAACACGGATTGATGATGATGTTATATCATGTGTGTGTTCTATGTTTGTATGTGTGTCTGGGTATATGTGTGTATATGCATAAGTGTGTGCTTTGATGACAATGTGTCATTTAATTTTAGGTGATAAGCTGTTTTAGAACCTTGTATATATCTAAAATATTAAAGAATTACAAAGTATGGTATTACTCATTGCATTCTTTAATTTAAAAATAACTGATTTAATTGCATCTCATTTTATGGCATATCACAGAGATGAAATGTTCTGAAATTAAAAGAAATGGAAACCTTGTGTAGAGAAAGCCTACATATGATGTTTTTTCATACCTTTATTTGCATATGACTGAAAGCATACTTATATATAATATGTAGCACACATATTTTTAATATTCAGGTATACATATTGACTCTTTAGACATAATAGTATCACATACTTCCTAGAAGTATGAACAAAACTTTTATGTGTGAGAGACAATCAAAAATGGTGTGACTGATTTTCTTGATATTAGCTTTTTATTTAGGTATCTTCAGCCAAACTTGAATATTGTTATGGTTTGGCTACTGTAAACGTCTCATTCTTGCTCATGACCAAATCATCAACACAACTGGAAATCTAATAAAATTTCCCGAGAAATTTGAGATAGGTTTCTAACCACATGATGTCTAGTATCTGGTAGTTAGTACTTGAAAGAACAGTTACATTGTCTCTATATATTTATTCTTTCTATTTTTGTACTCCTATTTTCTGTATGACTTCAATCTAACCTGTTTAAAAATATACCTTTATATGTTTACTTCTTCATATACTGAAAGCTAGCATATAATTTGCTAGAAATCACCAAGAAAATTTTTGTAATATAATTACTTATAATTTAACTAAAAGATAATCGTTAAATTGAATAGGTAGTGGAAACTAATTATTTGTAAGTTAGTGTCTTAATTTTGTTTCTATAATAAAAACACTGTGACCAGAAAACAAATTGGAGAGGCAAAGGCTTATTTCATCTTTTTTTTAAATTGGATATCCTCAGTATATGCACTTCAAATGTTATTGCCTTCCCCACCTCCAGTTCCTCTTCCCCCTCCCCTTGCTTCCATGAAGGTGATCCCTCTCCTAATCACTCTCTCCTACCTCAGTGCCTTGGCATTACCCTACATTGTAAAAATGAGTCTTCACTGGATCAAAGGCCTCTTCTCCCATTGATGCCAGATAATGCTATCCTCTGTTACATATAAAACTGGAGCCATGTGTCACTCCATGTGTATTCAGTGGTTTGTGGTTTAGTCTCTGAGAGCTCTGGAGGGTTTGGTTGGTTGACAATGTTGTTCTTCCCATGGGGTTGGAAATCCTTTCACCTCTTTCAGTCCTTTCTCTAGTTTCTTCATTAGGGTCCCCATGTTTAGACCTATGGTAAGCTGAAAACATCCCCATCTCTGTCACTAAGGCTCTGGCAGAGCCTCTGAGGAGACATCCATATCTAGTCCAGCCAGTAAGCACTTCTTGGCATCAGCAATAGTGCTTGGGTTTGGTGGCTCCATACGGGAAGAATCCCCAGATGAGGAAGTCTCAGAAAGATCTTTTCTCCAGTTCCTGCTTCTTTATTTGTCCCTGTGTATCCCATGTAAGTATTTTGGTCTCCCTTTTAAGAAGGACTGAGCAATCTCCATTCTAGCCTTTCTTCTTTTTGAGCTTCATAAAGTCTGTGAATTGTTTCATGGGTATTCTGAGCTTTGGGGTTAGTATTGTTTATCAGTGAGTACATATCATGTGTGTTCTTTTGTGACTGGGTTACCTCACTCAAGATGATAGCTTCTAGTTCAATCCATTTGCCTAGGATTTTTAAAAAGTCATTGTTTCAAACAACTGGGTAGTACTCCAATGTGAAAATGTACCACAATTTTTGTTGCCATTTCTCTGTTGAAGGACGTCTGGGTTCTTTTCAGCTTCTCGCTCTTATATGAAAGGCTGCAATGAACATGGTGGAGCATGTTTCTTTGTTATATGTTGGAGCATCTCTGGGGTATATGCCCAGGAGTGGTATAGCTGGGTCTTCAGGTAATACTATGTCCAATTTTCTGAGGAGCCACTATACCTATTTCCAGAGTGGTTGCACCAGCTTGGAATCCTACCAACAATGGAGAAGTGTTCCTCTTTCTCCACATCCTTGCCAGCATCTGCTGTCACCTGAGTTTTTGATCTTAGACATTCTGACTGGTGTGAGGTGTAATCTCAGAGTTGTTTTGATTTGCATTTCCCTGATGACTATGTATGTTGAACATTTCTCTAGGTGCTTCTCAGCCAGCTTCATTTTGTTCTAGAGCTTTTAATTGTGCTGTAAAGCTGCTAGTGTATTTTCTCTCCAGTTTCATTTGGAGGCACTCAGAGCTATGAGTTCTCCTCTTAGTACTGCTTTTATTGGATCCCATAAGTTTGGGCATATTGTGCCTTCCTTTTTATGAGTCTTTAATTTCTTTCTTTCTTTATTCCTTTTCCAAGTTATCATTGAGTAGAACATTGTTCAGCTTCCACGTATATGTGGGCTTTTGTTGTAATTCAAGACCAGGATTAGTTCATAGTGTTCTGACAGGTTGCATGGGATTATTTTTATCTTCTTGTATCTGTTGAGGCCTGATTTGTGACCGACTATATGGTCAGTTTTGGCGAAGGTACTATGAGGTGCTGAGAAGAAGGTCTATTCTTTTGTTTTAGGATGAAGTGTTCTATTGAGGTCTGTTAAACCCATTTGGTTCATAACATCTGTTAGTTTCGCTGTGTCTCTGTTCAAGTTCTGCTTCCATGATCTCTCCACTGATGAAAGTGGGGTGTTGAAGTCTCCCACTGTTATTGTGTGTGGTGTAACATATGCTTTGAGCTTTAGTAAAGTTTCTTTTATGAATGTGGGTGCCCTTGTATTTAGAGCATAAATGTTCAGGATTGAGAGTTCATCTTGATTGTATTTTTCCTTTGATGAATAAAATGTGTCCTTCATTATATTTTTTGATAACTTTTGGTTGAAGATCTATTTTATTTGATATTAGAATGGCTACGTCAGCTTGTTTTTTGGGGTCATTTGCTTGGAAAGTTGTTTTTTCCCAGCCTTTTACTCTGAGGGAGTTTCTGTCTTTGTCTCTGAGATGAGTTTCTTGTATGCAGCAAAATACTGGATTCTGTTTTTATATCCAGTCTAATTGTTTATGTCTTTATATTGGGGAATTGACTATTAATGTTAAGAGATATTAAAAAATAATGATTGCTGTTTCCTGTTATTTTTGTTGTTGGAGGTAGAATTATGTTTGTGTACTTTTCTTCTTTTTGGTTTGTTGCAAGATTATTTTTTGCTTTGTCTAAGGTGTGGTTTCCCTCCTGTGTTTGAGTTTTCCACCTATCATTTTCTGTAGGGCTAGATTTGTGGACAGATACTGTGCAAAATAGATTTTGTCCTGGAATATCTTGGTTTCTCCATCTGAGAAATTTGCTGATATAGTAACCTGGGCTAGCATTTGTGTTCTCTTAGAGTTTGTATGACATCTTTCCAGGACCTTCTAGCTTTCACAGTTTCTGTTGAGAAATCTGATATATTTCGGATCAGTCTGCATTTATATATTACTTGTCCTTTTTCTCACACTGTTTTTAATATTCTTTTTTTTTTGTTTTGAACATTTGTTTTTCTGACTATTATATGTCTGGCGGAATTTCTTTTCTGTTTCCATCTATTTGGAGTTTTGTAGGCTTCTTATATGTTCAAAGTCATCTCTTACTTTATGTTAGGGAAGTTTTCTTCTATTAATTTTGTTGAAGATATTTACTGCAACTTTTAGTTGAGAGTCTTCTCTTCTATACCGATTATCCTTAGGTTTGGTCTTCTCCTTGTGTCCTGGATTTCCTGGATGTTTTCGGATAGAAGCTTTTTGATTTTTCATTTACTTTGACTGTTGTGAATGTTTTCTTTTGTATCTTCTGGTCCTGAGATTCTCTCTTCCATCTCTTGTATTTCGTTGGTTTATGTCTGTTGATCTCTTTCCTGGGATTCCTATCTCTAGGGTTGTTTCTGTTTGTGATTTTTTTATTGTTTTATTGTTTCTATTTCAATTTTTATAACCTGAATGGTTTTGTTAAATACCTTCACCTGTTTGGTTGTGTTTTCTGCAGTTCTTTAAGTAATTTTTGTGTTTCCTCTTTAAAAGCTTCTACTTATTTACTTGTGTTCTCTTATATTTCTTTGATGGAGTTATTCATGTGCTTCTAGAGGCCCTCTGTCATCAACATGAAGTATGATTTTAAGTCCAAATCTTGTTTTTCTTGTGTGTTGAGACATCCACTCTTTGCTGTGGCAAGAGAATTGGGTCCGGATGTTGCCAGGTTTTCTTGGTTTCTGTTGCTTAGGTTCTTGTGATTGCCTCCTGCCATCTTGTAATTTGTGATGCTAGTTGAACTTGTTGTTTCTGACAGGATCTTGTCTCTCCTGTGGTCCTGTGGGCCCATGGGCTCAGGATGGTGATTGTTCCTAAGTATTCAGCTCTCTGTGGGCAGATTGTTAGTCCTGATGATGGTGGGCCTGCTCTGGCTCTGGGAACAGGTAGAGCTGTGAACAGGCTGTTCCCAAATATCACCATTATACCTGTACCATAAGAGTTCCTGGAGGTCCCTCCCCAGATAGTCTGTGGAGAGAAAGTGGGGACTCACCCATTGGCTCAGGAGGAACAGCGCTCCTGAAGCTCCTCTGGGTGCTCAGCTCTCTGCTGGCAGGCTGTGAGTCCTCTTGGAGGTGGGCAGGCTGTGGCTTATTTCATCTTAACCCTTAGAGTTCACCATACAGGGAAATTATGGGCAGAGCTCAAGGTAGGAGCTGGTTTCAGCAGACAATGAAGTCTTGAGGGAGGAATGCTGCCATTGACTTGCTCTCTATGGCTTGCTCAGGTTACTTTCTTTTGCAGTCCATGGGTGTGACCACCAATGTTTGGCTGGGTTTTCGTATTCATTAATCAAAACAATGCCATGTCCACAGTTCAATCTCACAGAGGCAATTCCTCAGCCGAGATGTTCTCTTTTTAGATAACTCTAGTTTATTTCAAGTTGCCAAAAAACTAACCAGCACAATTAGATATTTGCCATAGAAACACTCAAGATCCTAAGCTACACACATAGGTGTTTTAATCGGTCCAGAGCATTTTCTTTCTGTTTCATTTCTATAATAGCAAACAGGGCCTTATTTTAACAGCATCTGGAGACTCTCACTGACAGGAGAAGCATCTTCATGTTGGTGAATAGTTTGCAGTGGTTCAGCTAATTGCAGTAAAAAAGTTTGTCCCGCGACTTTGCTCTTCCTTTCTCTTCCATATTTTCTCATCACTCACACCTCTATAGAGCCCACCAAGCACAATACAATTGACAGCACCAGGCTGGGTGGCATGCACTGTGGTTCTGCAAGCCCTTCCTTCCTTTCCTTGATCTGTTTTGAATGTCGACTTAAGGAATAAGTGTCTTCCTTGGATTTGCACTGAAGATTCTTTCTCACACTATAGCTCTGACATAAACCTTTTAAAATGATAACCAGAGGTTGTAGTCTAATGGTGTGTCAGCTTATATGTCCGTGAATAAGACAGAGTATTGAGGAGTAGCTAAGCAGAAAATCAGCTGTTAGGGAGCAGAGCAGATGAATGACTCTTGCCTTACTCCGGAAGTAAAACACTGGTCACAGTTTGAAAAACATACTTATATCCAGTATTCAGGAAAGCTGGGAGTTCAGGTGAGTTCTGCAGGTTGGCTTTTCCCCCTGTGATTCAAATCAAAATAGCCAGATATCATATTTTTGCTCTCTCACACAAAGAAGGGCCTTGAAAAGCTGTGTTGTTACAAATACAATTTAGTCTGTCACGTAAGCAGACACCATTATCAGCAGTAACAGAAATGTTTATGTACTGGGCTGCCTAAGTATTAAGTGATGACTTCATTTGAATATTTCAGGGCATAGAAATGACTCTTGTTAAATATAAACACAAACACACACACATACACACACATACACAGTCACACACAATACCTACTGTCCCTGCTTTCCCTAATTGAACAAAAAAAATCATTAAAGGACAGTGTAGTGGTTATCTTCAAGACATAAAAGATTTAAGAGTTTTTAATAGCATTAGATGTTTAAAATTTTTCCCTTCTTTTCTCTTTCTCTTTTAATCTCTGTCTCAGTCTCTCTGTATCTTTCTGTCTCTGTCTCTCTGTCTCTGTCTCTCTCTTTATCTCTCTCTCTCATGCAATGGAAACACTATGTAGCCCTGTCTGACTATCTTTCCATTCACAATTCTACTGTCTCAACTGTTCAAGCGCTAGAATTACAGCTGTGGGATTGCCTAACATCTATAAAAATTCTTTTAAAATAACTTATATGGGATAGCAATCAAAGGAGTAACTAAAGCTAATATTGTTTGCAAAATATTATAGAAGCCTAGTATTTTATAAAATTCATATATATATACATATACATATGAAACACACAAACATATAATAAACAAATATATGTATATATGTAGATAGATATATGGAAGGATTTAATCAAAATTATCCAATAGAATGGAATTATGTTATTTCTAGAAGCCACAGTTTGCCAATGAAAAGCTTTTCTCAGTTGTTGAGAAAAAGTATCCCTAAGACTCTTAAAGCCACACAGTTTTTTGCCATTGCTCTTGCTCGCCCATCAGACTTTGATGGTAAAAGCCTGTTGTTAAAGATACTGGAGATGCTGATTAGAGAACATGGACCAATCAAGTTGGCATAGTCCAGGACGTTTCCTCCTTGCTGGCTATCTTTACTATAACTAGAAGATTATATACAGATGGCTAAGAGGAAAAGTCATCATTAGTCTTTCTCAGTTGCACACCTTTCTAAATAAAATTATGAATAGAGTGGCAAAATACACCCATGGATGAAACAGTGGCATGACCATCAGGATGATAACAATCACTTTCTGATTGGATCTAAATCCTGTTCTACAGGAGTGAGCTCACTCCTGGAACTGTAAATCTGACGAAGAACACATGAAACCTTAGGGTTGGACCTTTACAATTATAGAAAATAGGCATAGTATTGACCTGCCCTCTAAATTAATACCTATTTAACCACAGATTGGTGCAGCTCTCAGACCTCATCAGAGAAGTATCTTTGTAGAGTGGACTGTAGCCAATGCCAAAAATCACAGCTGGCCAAAGTTCAGAGGATAGGTATCAATGAAGTGCTCAGCCACAAATGTAGCACATTAGTACCTACCGGTACTCAGAGATCGTTGTGGAAGAGGAGCTGGAAAGATTATGGGAGGCAGAGTTTGCCAGGACTGGGGTGAAATGAGATAATCTGTAAACTTACATGAACTCACAAAAACCGTGACTGTCTATCTGCACAGGATTATGCCAGTCAGTATTCTTCCCTGGAAGAGAGAAGGTCTCATAGGCACTTCCTAGATTCTGAGGGAGGAATGGTCAGTTTTTAAGGGTATCACCTCACTGTCAGTTATGCTCCAGTAAATGTTCCCCACACAGAAATATTTGGGCAGCACAAACAACGCTGAATGAGGTGACAAAGAGAGAAGATGGCATGAAATTGATGGGACAGGGAGCAGGAGTAGATCTTTGAGGAGTTGGGGGGAAAGTGGTGAATGAATATGATCAAAATACATTGTGTGGAATTCCTAAAGATTATAAAGATATTACATATTTAAAAACACAGATTAGAGCAAACTCTGAGAAGCAGCAATGTTTTTTTTTCTTTTTTTTTTTTTTCATTTAAATACCCCACATGACAACAAAAAGAGTCACCATAGTAAAGCCACTCACAGTGGTGAACAAGCTAAACAGAAATGCAGGGGCAATACAATTCCTCAGAGAAAGCATGATGATGTTTTTATGCAGTCAGATTTGGTAAAACCCGGGGGGGGGGGAAGAAAGCCGAAACAATCGAAGCAAAGCAAGTAGAATGGACTTGCTCAAAACACTTCTACGTAAAAAAGAACACTGTCAAGGGTGTAAAAGGATAACTCACCAAATGGGAGAAAATGTAGAAATTATATCAATACCAAGGGATCAATATCTACAGTGTGTGTGTGTGTGTGTGTGTGTGTGTGTGTGTGTGTGTGTGTGTGTGTAAGTTAACAACAATAACAAATACAGTTCAAAAGTAGACGAAGGACTAAAGTAGATCTCTTTGCCAAGAAGCCTTGGGAATGACCTCGAACCACCGGGAAGACCCCCAACCTCACTCATTCTTATTAAAACACAAATAAATTCACAGCGAATTAGCACTCTGAAGCAGAGGCTAGCACCCAAAGGTGGAAACCCAGGGCTGCTGACAAAGATGTGAACTGTCACTCTCTGTGTTGCTGGTGGCGATGTAAGAGAGTACAGCTGTTGAGGAAAGCAGCTTGGCAGCTGCTCAAGATATTAAAAATAGAACTAACGTGATACAGACATTCCTAGGTGAATGCCTGAAAGAGTTGAAAGGAAAGAATCAGAGTCCCACTCCTACATACAGGAGCATTATCAACAACACCAGTGGGAGAAGCAGCTCAATGCCTGACAACAGATGAACGACAGCCACAGAAGGCTGTGTACAGGGGTTTATCCTTCAGCCTTATAAAAGGGTTGAAGTCTCTGTGTATGCATATGTGTGTAGGTGTATGTATATATATATATATATATATATATATATATATATATATATATATCATATATATGTGGTGTATTATGTGTGTAGTAATGCATGTGTGTGCATGTACATGTGGGACACATGTCTGTGTACACATGATATAAGCATGTGTGTAAATGCTTGGGAGTGAATGTGTGGTATAAGCATGCATATTTGTGGGAGGACGGTGTACTTGCTCATACATATATCAAATAGGAAGTCATAGGGCATCTTATTCTGTTGCTGAAGTTTTGTCTGTTGCTATGTATTGTAATGCCAAATCCTATATCCAAAGCTCTAGTTGTCTCAAGATGAGTGAATTCTCATGTATACCAGCTTTTGTTGTGCAAACTTTGCTCCTTGATGTGAAACTATTGGTTGAATAAAGATGTCTATAACCTGTATCTGGGCAGAAGAGGAGTGTGTGGGGTGGGCTTCAGTTCCCATTGGTATCTGAGGCAGAGAGCACAAGGAGAGAGGAGGATGAGGGAAGAAGGCATCATTGGGCAGGTGCATGGTGAGCGTGTGGCCGTGAGGGCCAACCAATTGGAGTAGGAGCAGCCCAGGCAGAACTTGGCAAATAATATTGGAAAGTAGACAAAATAGCACAAGGGACAAGATCCTCTAGTCCTTTAAGGCCTACTATAAAGACAAAGGTTTTGTTTCTTTTATTTGATAGTTAAGTGATCTAAGGTGTATAGAATCCCCAAATAATATTTTCCACACTAACTTATCACTCTGAATTTTATTTCTTTGGAAGACTGAACCCAGAATCATCTGACTTTGTTATTGTTGTTGTTTTATTTTTCTTTTCTTTTCCTGGCTAAGCTGGCTGACCAGTGAGCTTCAGTGAAATTCAGTGGCTCTTCCTCCCAGGTGGCACTGGGGTTCCAGTCACATGTGCCTGTGCCTGGCTTTTTCACATGAGTCCTAGGCATAGAAACTCAGCTACCCAAGCTAATGTAACAAATGTCCTTTTCCACTGTGCCATCTCCCAAGCATCAATGATTGATACTCTAATACAAACAACTTGTTTGAACTTTGAAGGAGTTATCCAGATGAAAAAAGACAGACACAAAACGGCAAATGAATAGCTAGCAAGAGACCCTGGAGATGTGCCAATCTCAGAGTAAGTAGGGTAGCAGCCCCAAGCGAGGGAGTGGAGAGTTATCATGGGCATCTACAGAATTTCTGTTTAAGGTGATTAAAGGCGTTCTTGCAATATATAGTGTGTAATAGTCATACAGCATTGTGAGATCTACTTAACACCACTGAGTCATGGTTCTCTAGAGAAGAATGAACAGGCATTAAAAGAGGATTGATTAGACTGGCTTACATTCTGTGGTCTAAGAAGTCCAACAATGGTTGTATTCACACCAGAGAGATGGAGAACTCTGGAGTTGCCGAATCCAGGAGCCTGCATGACTTGGCTATCCAAATATGGCTCTGAAAGTCTGGAGGCTTGTTAAGAGTTGTGGGTCTTCAGTTTTGTTGAGGCCAAAAGAGCTGACTTCCAGAGTCAGTGAAAGAAGCAGTAAGCAACAACAGCAACAACAATCAAGTTGATGCTCTTTCCATGTGAGAACAAGGTGGGCCACCCCCGCATTTTCCTCAGATCTTTTTACAGCTTAGCCAGCAGGTGTTGCTCACTCTTCGTTCCAACAAATGCCTTCAGAGACCCATTTAGAGTGTGTGTCCTAGGTGATTCAAGATCCAGTCAAGTTGACCACCAAGATCAACCACAAGGTAATGTATATTATACAAAACTTAAACAACAACAAAACAAACAAAGGTCAGTTATCCAGAAAATGGTGGCATGGGATAGAATACATACAGAAATTTCACGCTGTGTACCTGAGAAAATCCACTCACCCGAGGTGCATAAAGAGGCATAATTTGGCTGACAGGCTGAACTCTATAGGGATCGTTTTTATCAAATGTCTATCCTTTCACACCCTTACACCATATGGCTTTCACATTTAGCTATTTCTGTTTACATTGTTCTTTCTTCAATAATTTCGCTATAATTACCTTTCTCTTGTCATGTGGGATAGGTTTTCTGGACTCTCACCAGCAGCATACATTAGCCACTGAGCCACTGTCATATGGTCATTCCTATCACTCTCTGATGCACTTTCCCTTCAAACATATGTTTACCGCCGCTCAGAGTGGTGGACCCACAAGAATAAGGAATAGCCTTTTCCAAGGCTGATATATGCCTGGCCAAAACATCACACAGTCATACTGCAGAAAAATCAATCTGATTGCTTTCTTGGATGGGAATATTAATGCTCATCAGATTTACTTATAAAAGCAGAAAGACAATTTATTTAGTAATACGAAGATTATAATTATTAAACAAGAGAGTTATTTGAGTCAGTGTGACTCAGTGTTCTCACTCCCACCTGCCAGTTTAGCCTAAGAGTAAAATTTAAAATCAAAGTAAGTTTGTTGGTCTGAAGAGGGAAATAATCAGAGGGGACGGGCCACTTATGAAATATCTGTTTATCTAATTAAAATTAAAGACAATGAAAGTCAGAAGGTTATTTTGTGAGTTGAGGAAGTGGAGGACACAATGCCTCTGATATCATATGTAATGCATGGTTTCAGAATAGTAATGAGATCTTGACCTACAGTTGTTTGGTTTGCAAACTTTAGTGGTGAAGTGCTGACTTAAAATTAAGGTTTGTTGGGTGTTGTTTGCTAACCCCTGTATGCAGCTAGCATGTTAGACAAATTTTCTTACAGGAGTCTCCCAGAAATCTGAATTTTACATTCTTACATTAGTGAGGCTTCTACTAGGAAATTCAGTTTTTCCCTAGACAGTGCATGTGGGAAGGCTTCCATAAGCCCGTTTCCAGAGCCCCGAGGAAACCAGGAAGGGAGAGGGAGACACCCAGAGACCAAGAGCAACAAAAGCTTGTTATGGTCTCTGAGGAAATGGCAAGAGGAGGCAATTGCTTTGGAGTCTAGTGGGAGCTCGAAGTACTAAGGATGAGGGGCCACACCCCAGGAGAGGTACTTCACTGGTGTCCAGGAAGGGCCCTGCATCTGCAAGCACCGTGCAGCAAGAACACTGAGTATGGTGGTATATGTAAAGGGAAAATCCTCTCTGTACCATTGCCAGCCCCCTCCCCAATACTTTCCAGAGACTGAGCAACAGTCAGTGTAGCAATGAAAGGCAGCTTGCCCAACACATCCTCCAGGGCATCACGTAGCACAGAAAGGTTGGGCAGCATAGTGGGCATGGGACTTCAGGGCAAATGGGGTAGTTTTCTTTTCTTTCTTTCTTTCTTTCTTTCTTTCTTTCTTTCTTTCTTTTTTTTTAGTACTATGAAAAGTTGTTAACAAAAATAAAAGGTTTGCCCAAATTCACAAAACAAACTCCATAGGGATGCAGCCTTTCCTGGCCAGCATGAAACTATCACAGGATGCTATATATCCCTGTGGTTCTCCCAGAAAATACAAGGATATCAGTGTTCTCTCAATACATCTTTACTGATGCCTTGATCACTGGTGGGACTATCTGTGGCTTTATGTTATAAACACTTATTTTGCTTTATAGTTTGTGTTAAATTTAATTATTATTTTTTACTCATTCAATTTCTCCTTTTAACCAGATTTTGAAGGGTGGTATTTTTTTGTACTATATTTTATTGCTTCCAGGAAAACCCATTTGGTTTTCTGCTAAGTGGACCCTGTCTTTGGGAAGTATTTGCAGGAGGACAATACACTGTGAACTGTTTTCTATCTTAGGAGGTGTAGCTGGGCTCTTATTTGCCTTCTGCAAAACAAATACCCACCCTGAAAAGTTTAGGCACTGATTTGTCTTCGGGTGTGAGTTGTAAGATTTCATGGCTGATTTTTTAAAATTGTGTTTTAGCTGGAAAATATAGCCAGAAAAGATAGCATACTCGTCTTTTTTGTAAGATGTAAGATATATGAACATATTAGATTATAAGTATAAATAAGAATACAATAAAATATTGAAAAGTTTATTACCCAGAGATTTCACTCACTGATATTTTATGAACATTTTGAGATAAACGTACATACAATTTTATATTAAAACATTATTTCACGTTGTCTCCTCATGCTTTCAACATTGTAATAAATTCCTGCTTTTTTTTTTCGTTGCTCTGTATATGTCTGGGACTCAAACCTATAGTCTCAACATGTAAGTTTTCTTCCATTGAGACTGCTCCAGGCCTCATTACACAGGCATTTGATTCTAGACTGTGTTAGTCCCCTTTACTATATACTATATTAATCAATTTGAATTGTTAATATTTAGGTTATTTTGAGGTTATTAACTACTGTTATTGGCAAATCTGAAGAACAAATACGTATACCTTTTTTTTTTTTACTGGTTTGTTATATTTATGTTGAAGTTTTCTCAAGTTGGATTTCTATGTATGCACATGGTTGTTAGCCTCACACATACTCTTCATTTTATAACATATCACTAAGTTGAATTACATATGTACATGAATGCAAAGTATCATTGGATAAACAGATAGTTAAAACATGTTCGCTTGCTTTATGTTTTATGAGAGCTTTGAGTAATTTGGTTAAAATTTTTTCTAACAGCATTCCATCATCATTTCAAATCTATTTTATAATAATAATAATAATAATAATAATAATAATAATAATAATAATAATTATTATTATTATTATTATTAATTCTGTGTCCCCATTGCCCTGTTCTTGCCTGTGTATAGAAACCATGCTTTATACAAGTGTTTGGTGAGGTAATTTTCCTGGAGAGATATGTAATACACACATCTACTCAACCCAGATATAGGGATCTCCAAACACCAAAACAGTCCAAAGTAATTGTGATAGCTATACTTAGTTGCCAACTTGACTATATCTGTAATTGTTTAATTAAGTAAGTCATCTGAAGGGGGAAGATCCAGTCCTACTCTGGGACATACATTCTGTTAGAAGCCTTTTTTGTCTACTTGTTGTCATTCATTCACTGTCAGTAGAGCCTACTTCTTCAGGATTCTGGTCTATACTGAAGATCATCTTAGACACCCAGCCTTGTGGAACCAACAGCTACTGAATTCTTGGACCTTCCATTTATAGACAAGCATTGGT
>NC_137975.1:28568441-28713441 GCF_963924665.1 Micromys minutus
GAACCCTGAGTAATACAGTTTTTGTTTCCAGAAGTAGTTCTAGAGCAATGGAAGTATTAGGATGAATATTTGAAGTATCTAGAATAACCTTTACAATTTGTCAGCACCTACAATTAATGAAATCTCTCCCATAACTAAGCTCTTCCAGAAGCCTCTCTTAGAAGCTCAGAGAATACAGATAGCCTGTAATGGTAAATATTCCACAAACTTAAATGTAACTGGTTATACCAATCCAGCAATTATAAAAAGTAACTAATTGAGTCTGTATATATAAATTTTGATAATTTGTAGAAAGATAGGGAAAATCAGGATGTTGGGCAGTTGCTTGTGCCATGTTTAGATAAATTGACAAGAAAAAGAATAAGATCTGTGATAAAATTAAACAGCTGTGGTCCTCTCAGAATATGGTGGAACACAATGAATTTAGGGATAAAAACGAGCAACAGTGAACATAGTGATAAAATTGACCAGTTCCAGATGGGCATAAAGAGTGTAAAGGTTTTTAAGAATGCCCTGGAAGAGATTCTTTTCTTGAGTAGCCACAGAGCTTAAGCTGTGGAAAATCAAGCTAAAGCCTCAATTATAAGTTTGGCTGAATTACAACAAAAAATTATGTTCCACCCTCAAAGCATGTCAGTGGTCAAAGTAGGGGCATTAATTGGTAAAAACAGGATTCTGTAACTTGGGTTGGGAATGTGTGGGAGAGTCCTATTACAGCTAAGAACACTGAATCCTCAGATTCTTAAGGGCTTGTCTCACCTGAGAAGTCTCTCCTCCTTGGCAGAACATGTATTTACACCCCCAATCCCTGATAAAATTGTCTTTTCCACCTTTGACTTAGAAAATTATTTCATTGTCTGCTAAACCACAGTGACCTTCTCCAAGGAAGATGCCAGACAAAATAATCCTGATGGTTCTAGGGACCCACAAATAGTTACTTCTAGACTTGTAACTAGGCTTAAGGCAAAGCAGTCTCATAGAGGGGAGGTAAAATGTGTAGTCTATAATGAGGTACAAAATATTACTAAATAGTTTAATGTGTTTTCTAATTCATGCAAGCAATGGTCTGGGGAATATGTGTGAGAATGGATATTAAGGGTGCAGATTAATGGGGGAAGAAACATAATACTAAATCAGGCTAAGCTTACTGAGTGGAGATTCTAGGTTTAATATGGGAGCTCACAGAGCTAAGAAGAGTTTGTTTGAATGGAGGTCAGGTGATTAATGAAGTTTGGCTGAAGTCTGACTCAAAATAGGACCAGTGGGTCTTGGAGTTCATACTGTGGTTATTTCTCCAAACCCAAAATGTATAATTGGAATAGATATAATTAGAAGTTGGCAGTTGTATGGGGTATGAAGAGGTATTTCTTCTAAGGTGAAGAATAAGTTATTGTGCCTGGCCCCTCCCATCACCAAGAAAGAAGCACAAAGTTTAATGGGCCTATGTGGATTCTAGAGCCAGGACATTTTTCACTTAGGTGTGTTACTCTGGGTCATATATCAAGTCACTCAGAAAGCTGATATTTTTGTGCGGGGTCTAGAACAGGAGGATTTTCAACAGGTTTAGGTCAAGGTTGCTATGCAGACTGAGCTAATAGTTCGTCCATATGAACCAGCAGACTCAATGGTACTTGAGGTGTCAGTGGTAGGCCCCATAGGTGAGCCACAGAACTTTGACGCTTTGGAACTGGACTCTACTGTGACCTGTAGACACCCATTCTCCCTTTAAAAGACAGCCCTTGGCCTGCTATTGGGCCTTAGTGGACAAGTTGACATATGATCTGAGAAGTCTGCCCATCATGAACTAGGAGCATTTGACCTGCTAAGTCATAGAGGAAGACATTCTCAGAAACAATCCATTATCAAATGGAAGTGTAAACATGATCCGGCCCAAGCAGGTTGTGCAAGTTATATGACATTGTCCCAATGCCTATATCTTCCATTGCTGTTATAAAGCCACTTGCTGCCAAGAATGCACCTAGAGTCTCATGGGTTGTGCCTTATGACCAGTTGACTAAGGAGCAGAAAACTGAGATTGTGTTTATTGATGGCTTTACATATTTATCAATGGTTTTTCAGCAGCACCCATAAGTGGACCACTGTGGCAGACCTAAAATGTCATCCATGAAGGGAAATCTTCACAGTGGGAAGAACTTTGGACAGTACGCATGGTCTTACATTTTGTTTGGAAGGAGAAATAGCCAGATGTGAGATTGTTCATCGATTTATGGGTTGTAGCCAAGGGTTACATTGGCTGAATGTTCAGGGGAAAAATGGGAAAATTTGTGAGGAAAACATTTGGAAAAGATACGGACACATCTCTTGACATGGATGAAGGATGTGAAAATATTTGTGTCCTATGTATATGCTCATCAAAATGTAACATCAGCTGAGGAGGAGTTCAATAGTGAAATAGATAAAATGACCCATTCTGTACACAGTCAGCATCTTTCCCCATCTGTTTCTATCATTTCCCAATGGGCTCATGAACAAAGTTTCCATGGTGACAGAAATGTGACTTATGCATGAGCTTGACAACAGGGATTGCCACGCACCAAGTGGGACAATACTGCTACTGAGTGCTAGACCTGCCAACAGCAAATTCCAATACTGAACCTCGGATATGGCATCATTCCCTGGGGACTCACCAGCTAGTGACTGGTGGTGTCGTGAACCTTGTACCAGGTTGACTCTTCTGGACTTCTTTCCCCATGGAAAGAATATCATTTTGTTTTTAATGGAGAAGATAACTATTCTGTTATAGATTTGACTATCTGCCACAGAATGCAGCATCTAAGGCCATCTGTGGACCTACAAAACTGTGTATCCACCATAATGATATTCCCTACCATATTGCTTCTGACCAAGAAACTCACTTCACAGTCATAGCAATGAGACAGTGGGCCATGATCATGAAACCCACTGATATTACAACATTCTCCACCATCCTGAAGTAGCTGGCCTGATAGAAAGATGGAACAGCCTTTAAAAGATATAGTTAAGTCCCAATTTGGTGCAGCAGGCAGGGTCTTCACAAGACTGTATGTGCTTTGAATAAGCATCCAATATATGGTATGGTTTCTCCTGTAGTCCAGATCCAAGGTCCAGCAATCAAGGGATAGAAAAGAGAATACTTCCACCCACCATCACCTTTAGTAAGCTACCAGGAAAAATTTTGCTTCTTATTCCATCAACCTTAAGTTCTCCTGACTTTGAAGGTTTGGTTCCAAAGCCCTTCTGCCAGGAACTTCAACAAACATTCCATTGAACTGGAAGTTTAGATTCTCCCTGGCCACTTTGGACATCTGATGACTTTAAGTCAACAAGCTAAAAGGTAATAATAGTGTTAGGAGGCAAGCTTATTCTAGATTACCAAGAGTAAATTGGGTTGCTTCTCTACAATGGAAGTAAGAAAGCTGATGTCTGGAGTGTAGGAGATAGTTCTAGGACATTTCTTGGTCCTGCCATGTACTGTGATTAAACTCAATTGGAAACTACAACAGCCTAATCCAGGCAAGATGACAAAGGGCACAAAACCATCAGGAATGAAGGTTTAGGTCACTCATCCAGGAAGAGTCAAGAAATGCTGAGGTGCTTGCTGAGGGGAGAAGAAATATGGCATGGGTAGTAAACAAAGGTAGTTATAAATACCACATCAGGCCACATGATGAGTTGCAGAAATGATGATTATAATTGACATGTGTGTCCCTGCCCCAGCTTCATGCTTTTTGGCAGACCAAGTCCCCAAGACTACCCCTGCCCATTGCCTCACAGCATAGGTGAGGCATAACCCTCAGGAGATGACTCCAGACAACCAGACATACCAGGTGCTTTTAAGATGAGCGAATAAGTAGTGGAGACTATCGATAATGTGACAGGAGCCAGAGGTCTCAAAGCTGACCAATAACTTATTGCAATAAACCTGGGCAAGCAAAGATGTGCAAACAAAGGGGTACACCATGGGACACGCTGTCACACATTACATCTTTCACAATGGGATTTTTCTTTTCTTGATGAGGATGGCTGCAAGAGTGGAGGGCAGGTACAATGTATGTGTAACTCTTTTTTTCTACTTTTTTGTGTTTTTATACCTACCACCCTTTCAACCCTTATTCTATTTTAATTCCTTCCAACTCTCCATGACTAGGGAGGAGATGGAAAAAATGGTTAGAGAGGAAAGAGGGCCTAGACCTCATTAAAGTACTTTTGCTGATTAGGGGTGTTATACTTCTTAGGACAAGTCAAATCTTCGTCTTCAGTATGTTTCCAATTTTTTCTTCTCATCTCTTTGCTCACAAGCAGTTGACAAACTGCAGCAACAGGAACCATCAGCAGAAATGGGAGCAGCAGCCTTCTTGGAAAGTACCCTCAGCTCCTCTGGGGGCTCTGCAACTCATAGGCTCTAAAAAGTTCTCAGAATTTCAAATATAAACTATTTGTAGCTGGGCAAAACGCATGCCCTCCTTGTGCACAGGACAAATTATAGTCACCTTCTACGAAGCATCCTTTTATTCCACACCTGGAGTTAAAATAAAAACATATTCCCATAACATAACTAGATTTTTTTTTAGGAAATCAAAATTCTCACTGCAGGGATATGAGTGAGATTGGGGTGTATAATGTGAAATGTAATAGAATCAATAAAAAGTTAAATAAAAAATTGACATGCATGTTTTTCTGTGGTATGTTGTTAATGCATTTGTGCAGATTTTTTTCATTCCTCAATTTTTAAATCATATGACGTAATATCAATTAAGAAAATTTCAGTAAATAGTTTAAAATATTATATTTAATTTTGAGAAATTAAAATGATGTCCCTCAGAAATGTGCTTATGGTTGTATGAGACATAGTCTTACCATGTTAGGTGTAATTATGACTTGGTTAAATGTATAATGTTGAGATTTTACATGAAATAATTATATAATGTTTAGGTATAATTATGACCTTATTGTTTTTATTTGGAAGTTAATCATGACCAAAGGAGATATGATGTTTTCTCAAGTTGACAAGTGATAGACTAGTTATGGTTATTCTTGTCTACTTTACCACATCTGGAATTAAGTAAAAATCCAAAAATGGCTGTAACACCTGTGAGGGACTTTTGCTTAATTAAATCTTTTGAAGTGGGAAGACCCAAT
This sequence comes from Micromys minutus, assembly GCF_963924665.1. Taxonomy (NCBI): domain Eukaryota; kingdom Metazoa; phylum Chordata; class Mammalia; order Rodentia; family Muridae; genus Micromys; species Micromys minutus. Next base: position 28,573,581 of record NC_137975.1, read on the forward strand.
TTTAATCCAGATCTTTTGGTGTGGGAAGAACCACCTTTTATCTTGGCCATACCATCTGCTAAAGACTTATATAAGGATATAGAAGAAGGAAGCTTCACTCTGGCCTGCTTCCAGTTGCCTTGCCAGCAAGTTCATTCCTTTCCTGACATTGGAGCCTTCTTCTTCTTCAGGATTCTGGCATATTCTGAAGAGCTGCTGAGTTATCTAGCCTCATAGACGGAAAAGAAACTACATTATAACGCCAAGTATAATAATTACTCTTGTTTCCATTTTATGTTTTCTGTTTTTTCACAAAGTTACATCCCAGCTCTCATTTCTTCTTTGCTGTGTGGTCCACCCATAATGGTCTCATTTTCGCCATGAACATCATTAGCAGTTCCTACTGTGAGCTGAGGCAGCATTTATAGTTTAACATTTTAAAGCCAGGGCACAGCTGGAGATGAGTTTGGATTGCCTCCTTTTCTTCAAGGTATCTACTAAGGAATTGCAATCATAGACCTTAGACAATTTTCAAATGTTGTATGATTTCTTAGGTTCCATTGTTTGTTTGCTTGTTTTATAATCTTAAACAGCTCTCATTTGGAAAGAAAAAAGGGATTAGTAGTAGGGGAGGTAGGGAGAGGAAGAAGAAAGAGAATGACAAACTTTTCCAAAGTGTCTTATCTCCATGGACAAAAATTATACATGTATCATATTATTAATGTGACATTAGCACATTCTTTGGTTTTAAAAGAAAGAAAAAAATGTGGGCCATACTATCATTATTTTACCAAATGGGTGCAGTGTCAAAATGCCTTTTCTAATATATATGTTTATAACCTCAGACTGAAACTGCTCTTGACCATGGTCAGAGAGACTTCCATTTTTAGTGGAACCTGCAAAATTATGTATCAATAGGTTGATACATAATTGTTCAGAATGCTGAGAACAAGAAACTGTGCCTGTTTGTTATGAAAGGTCTTCACATGCTCAGATCATCCAAAATTCCAACGTGGATTGGAGAGAAGCTGTAAGACCTCACCCTAAGTGAGAGCCATTGGCAGGTGATGGCTTCCCAGGAATGGACAGTCACCCGTCTTTGGGGATATGGCTGCTAATATGTTTCCCATACCACGTATGTATATGTTGGCAGCACTAGTTGAACTTGGTGTGTTTATTAGAAATAAGACATGTAATTTGGAGGGATATGTGTTAAATTGGAGGAGAGATACTAAGGTCATTTGATATGCTCAGAAAACAATTTTTAATTAAAAATAGTTTTGAAAGAGAAAAGTCTTAAGTTTTAATTTCCCAGCCCTGCCATTGCTTCTTACGCTCTACTCCACCCCGTTTTTACCCTTCCTGTTTTGTTTATGAAACAATCTCAAGGTAGCCATAGCTGGCCTGGCCCAGGATATGTAGGTCGGCTGATCTTGTACTCCCAGAGATGTGCCTCCCATTGCCTCATGGGGAAAAGTATGCATGGCACCACACCTGGCCATGCCTTTACTCCTGGACCCACTCTATTTTTATCACCTTTGCCTCACTTTCAGTAACTTGTTTTACACATGTCTTCTCATATCTTGATTTTTTTAAAAATTCTTGGTGAGTGTCTCAGTCAGTATCCTATTGTAGTAAAGAGATACCATGACTATGGCAATTCTTAGAAAGAAAAAAAATTACTTGGGATTTGCTTACAGGTTCCAAGGTTTAGGGTATATTCAACATGGCAGGTTGCATGGTGGTACACAGGCAAACATTTTAGCTGAGAATTCTACATCTGAATCCCTGGTAGCAGGAAGAAGAGAACCACTAGGTCTGGCTTGGGCATTTAACACTGCAAAGTGGCCTCCAATGACATACTTACGCCAACAAGACGATATCTACTCTCTGGTGACCAAGCCTTCAACTTCATAAGCCTTCGGGGGTCATTCCTGTTCATTCCATTGCACTGAGATACAACATATAAGAAATCACAAAGACATCAGTTTATAGCTTTACCCCAGATTCCTCTCCTCCACAGCCTGCCAATCCATTCCCATTCATCATACATTGAAACAGTGGTGAAATCTATCCTGTAAGTTGCTCATCTCTATTCCTGAGAGACAATGGAAGGCTTCAGAGGAAACATAAGGGTTATCAGTGTAAAACTCAGATTGTATTCTCTCTGTGAAAACTGAGGGAACTTATAAGTACAGCCCACAGAAGAACAGTGGTACAGTTTGGCACAATTCATCTCTAACATCAAAAACTATATACACAGATACATACACAGATATGATGTATGTATTCATAGTAAGATGTGCATGAAACCGTTAAGAGCATCTTGCCATAATGCAAATTCTTATGAAGGAAGGTGTCTTTTTGCTGGGAGATTATTTAGCTGGTAAAAGGTCTTTGATGCCAAGGCCACCTGAGGTTGTTGTCTGGAACTGATAGGTTGAAAACAGGGAAGTAGTTCCCACAAGCTTCCTTCTGACTTCCTATGTGGATTATGGTATATATACATCTTTACATACACGCTCACCCATTAAAGTACAAATGAAAAATGTATCAGTTGGGCAGAGTGACACACACCTTTAAGTCTAGCACTAGGGAAGGAGGCCAGGTGGATTTCTGTAAGATAGAGGACAGTTTGGTTTACATATTGAGTTCCAGGTGAGCTAAGGCTATGTACAGAGAACCTTAAAATAAATCAATCAACATCAGTGTTAATAATAAAATAAACAAAATCTTTTATTACAATTATTGCAAATACTATTGTTTCAATCCTGTGGTTTTAATAATAACCCTTCCAGAAAGACATAATGACCATAACACTTGCTCCATGCTGAAGACTGATTCCAGGGTCTCACATATATTGATCAGGCATGGCCCCATACTTTCTTTTGAACAATTATCTACTAAGAGGGGAATTTCATTGTTTCATGAAGGCTTGGCACACTAGACACTTCATTTCCCAAATTATTTCTGGACTTCTCTACAGTGCTGACACAGCTCATTGTGAACATCAACCACACTCACGGAAGCTTAAGTAGTCAACCAGATGCTGAAGTGCCTAACACGCATCTAATAAATTTACATAATCTTGGCAATCATGGCCCAAGAAGAGGAGGATGTTAGAGATTACATTTTGATGGAGGAACAGAAGGTGATCAAGGACATGTATCCCCCAGTCAACTGAAAATATGAATATTTGGATCATACAGCTGATGTCCAGTTACATGCATCAAGAGATACACTGAAGGAAGCATTTGAACAATATGTCATGACAATATTTGGATATTTGACAGATACTGGGACTACAGAACTCCTCCAAACAGTGGAAGTAGAAACCCAAGGCGATGACTTGCAGTCCCTGCTGTTCCACTTTTTGGATGAATGGCTTAACAAGTTCAGTGCTGATGAGTACTTCATACCCTCGGTATGAAAGTACTTAATACTGACCTAAAAAAATTTTAAGTTATGGTCTATTGGGTGGGGAGAAGAATTTTCACTGTCCAAGTACCATCAGAGAATAGAGGTCAAAGCAATAACCTACTCAGAAATGCAAGTCTATAATGAAGAGAAGCCAGAAGTGTTTGTGATCCCCCCCCCCCAAAAAAAGTAAACGACCCTTACGAAGAACTGATGTGTTTTCTTCCTTTTGAGAGGATTTGATAATTCATTTTCTATAGTGTCTTTGCTAAATGAAAATACAGAACCAGGAATTTAAAGTGTGACTTTCAGAAATGGAAAACCAGTGTGTAGTCTTGGTCTTTGGTTCCTAGGTAATGAACTCTTCATCTTCTGAGGAGCAGTCTTGTGCTTGGCCATTTGAGCAGTAGCTGCAGGTGCCTCACGCCCTTCTACTGCAGTGCAAGCGCTCCATCATGGTCTCTGACGGGACTGCCTGCTGATGTAAGCAGCCTCCGGGGTTGAACCCAACTTAAATCAATATAATTGGAGCTAGGTATGATAGAATTTATATGCCTGTGATCTCAACACTTGGGATCTTGAATTCAAGGCCAGCTTTGACTATAGAATGAGTTCAGAGCTAGCCTGGGCAAATGAACATGGCCCTATCTCAAAAATGGCAAGTGTAGAATGTAGGGAGCTGCGCTGTGCCGGGCCCCAAAGATGGCGCCAACCTCCGCCCTCTGCCTTCCGGATGAATAGCTCTCCCTGTGATAAACAACTCCTTATTTGGACGCACTTGCCTGGCTCCTTAACTTCTGCATGGTTACAACCTATCTGCGTTGGCCACGTGGCAGCTTATGGTTTGCCAGTCTAGAGTATTTAGCCTGCTCCCTTCCCTCCCCCGGGAGCTGAGACCAAGGCAGAAACAGAAGCAGAAGCTTGCTCAAGGATCCTGAATAAACTGCTTGAAGAAGATCTTCCCAGGTTCCTGTCTTCCTTGCTGGTCGAGGTGGAGCGCGACAGTAGAACAGAGAACATGCCCACCATGTAGGCTGAGGTTTTACGTTGCTAAAGGAAAGAACCATCCTCTGTTCCAGTTGGTTCTAAATAGAACCCTCTAGAAGACTTTTTAGAAGACTCCTGATTTTCTCTTTCTTCCTTTTAAGCAGCAATTATACTTAATATTTTTCTTAGAAGAAATACCTGACATTGTACCTTACATATAAACCTTTCTGACATATTATTTTATTTTTAATTTTTATTTCTATTTTTGGTTTTTCAAGATAAAAGTTTTTCTGTATAGCAGAGCCCTGGCTCTCCTGGAATCAATTTATAGACCAGGTTGGCCTTGAACTAACAAAGATCTGCCTGCCTCTGCCTCCCGGGTGCTGGGATTAAAACTATGTACCACCATTAAAAACAAATTACATAATCTTATCTGTAGTTATCTCCTTGGCTATATTTCAACCTGACTTTAAAATATGTCATCTAACTGTTCGTGAATCCTTCTTTTCTGGGGTGAAGCTAGGGTCTGATGTAAAAATGACTGCCCAAAAAATAGTCAAGAGAAGCAATGAGTCCCACCCTGTTGATGGTGGGCTCACTGAGATACAACAGTGCAGTCACCAAGGAACTAAAAAAATATTAAAGTTGAACTAAAATTATATCCCAGCTTCAGCAAAAGAAAAAAATATATAATCAATTTGTTTATAATATGCCCAGAGATTGAATACAAAAATATACAATGGAACCCGTAAAAGGAGCCTTTTAATTTCTTTTTGAAAGTTTCTGAAATATTCTAGTGGCATCTCTGTGACTGTGCATTAAGCAAAGGGGGAGAAGCAATTGCTTCAAAACTTTTTTTGAATATTTAAAAAATGTTTAACTTTTCAAGATATTTTTTCTAGCCAATAACATGATTAATTCCATTTTCTAAAAATGAGTGAGCTTAATAACGTAAAAAAATTTCTGAAGTCACATGATTTAAATGTGTCCCCCAGGCACCGCAGAAATTCCCTAGCAGAGAATGCTCAAGTTTCTAAATGGGGGATCATGTGTCATATGCCAGAGGCTTCATTACACAATCGATTATTCCTAATTCCTTTTCAGAAAGCACACAAAAGTTTTTGTTCCCTGCTGGAGAACAGGATCTCTCAGTGGAAGCTGGTCCGGTTCCTATACACTGGGTCTGGTCAGTGGTTCCTCTGTCAGGCTTCCCTCATGTTTGTTCAAGACGCTCAACTAACAAAGCTATTTTTCACTTGGAAATAATGGGCCAGATCCCCCTCCTCACAGTCCTCCCCATTATGATTCTTTCAGAGACTTTTGCTCTGCTCTGTTGTTTTTTCCATGGTTTGATCTGCTGCCATAGAAAACAGCAGTTTCAAACAATCTTCGTGATGGGTAATTCTATTAGTTTGGGAAAAAAAAAAAAAACAAAAAACAATTTCCCTTAAATTCAGTAAGCAGATAATTTACTTCACGCCACTTTCTGCATATGCCATTATTTTTTAAAATCAAAATGTACATTTTAATTGTCACAAAATAAGACAGACCCTATGTCGATTTTCTTTGTTTGTTTGTTTGTTTTGGTTTTTAAATAAAAAGCAAATTCCTTTCTTCTGGCTCAGCAGCTTAGTTAGCTCAGGTTAGATTCAAATGCCTTGTATGTGTGACCTTCCCCAACCCCCACGGGAAGGTTTGAAACATGCTGTTTCTCCTGGTAGGTCACAGGTTTGAAGAGGCCTGACCCTGGGAATCAAATGTCTGACCTGGCCTGACCCCAACCTCTACTTAAAATCAAGACTTCATTTTTATTTAAAAACAAAGGTATATTTTCCATGTATCTCTCCCCCCCACTCTGTTCCAGCTGCTTAGCCGAAGCCATTGCTGTTCATTCGTCTGAGACCTCTGGGTGGGAAAGGATGTTGTCCAGTCTTCCCAGTCTAGAGAGGAAAGGCCAGGCTCAATTTACTTTTGTTTATTTAGTATAAACCATATTGAATTTCATGTGAGAGGAATATAACTCATGGCGCACAGTTAGGTGATGTGTGAGTTTCTCTTTTACTGTCCATAAAATGAAAACACTTATTTCAGATAAATCCCATTATTTAATTAAAAGTAATTCATGACACCACCTCTGTAATCATAAGTGATAATGTGGCTGATCAAATTAGCAAAAAAAAAAAAAAAAAAAGAAAAAAGAAAAAAAAAAGACCATTGTTTGGACATTGAAAACCATCTCAGTTTTCTGCTGGAACTTTTTGAGGTAGGGTGAGCAGTTCGAATAATGCTTCTATTAATCACATGTGGCTCTGTGCTCTTGTTTCTGAAGAAAATTAAAATTAGCAATACCCCAGACTTCAGTCTTGCTTTTAGGGTCTGCCTCTGTGGGGCTCCTTTGCTCTGTTTGTGTGGTTGTTACAGTAGAGAGAATTTATGACTGTGGAGGGCCATGCATCCTGTGGGTCATGTGGAGAGTTCCCATGGAATTCTGTGAGCTTTGATGGCAGGCCCCTTTGTTTATACTTCCAATGTCTCTACTTTTGGGGAGGTGGAGGGTGAGCGTTCCTCTTTACAGTGGGTGAGCTTTTGTCCCCTCCCTGGTGTAGCTGCTATGGAACCCCACACACTTGCTGAAGATGCTAAGGGGCCTCTTTTGACTGCAGAGTTAATCATTTGTACATTTGAAACTAAAACCTCTTTAGGATAGTTTCAAATGCCAGCCTTAGCAATAATAGAGAATGCATATTTCATCCTTCCTTCCTTCCTTCCTTCCTTCATTCCTTTCTTTCTTTCTTTTGTTCATTCGTTCTTTCTCCCTCTTTCTCTGTTTCCTTTTTCTTTCTTCCTTTCAGTTTTTTCTTTACCTTTCTCTCTTTTCTTTTTTTTTTTCTTAAGATCAAGGTTCACAGTTGTACTAATATTTTCACATCCAGTTTCTGGACTGTGGTCCAGGTTAACTTGCTTATGAACAACCCTAATTCTTTAAGCTGTGAAACTTTTTCTAGGTTAATATACTCACATGCTGAAGAATGGGAAAAATATTAAGGACAGCCCTGAAAATATAACTCAGTAATGTGTCTCAGAGTAATAATGTCTTTAATTTCAGCAGCCCCGTGTGAAGTAACAGGTAGGAACATACAAATATAAACTCACAGATAAACTTCAACATTATGTGATTCTCCAGTTCATGAGTCACATAAGCCTGAGCTATGCACAGGATAATTTATAATTATTCAAGATTTTCACATTTACCAGAATTATCCAATTGGGGTTCCAGGAATATGTAATTTATAGAGGTTTGAGACTGATGAAGACGAGGAAATGCTCATTTTAGGAAATCCTCTTTCACTCGTGTTCTGGTGACCAGGTGTGTGTAGACATTGAAGAACACACACTCCTTTAACACTTTAACTGCTCCAGTGTCTAAGGCATTTAAAGCCACTTCAGGATCATTCTAAATTTATTCATACAGCTATTCACATCTATCTAAGAAGAAATAGGAAACAAGGAAACCAAATATTGATCAAACGAGAATCAGTAGAGGGTCAGGCATTCAGGTACTCTCAAAAGCACAATAGTTCTGAGAGTGATGACTCGGGATACGTGGAAGACAACAAAGAAGAAAGTTCAATGAGCTTTTTCTCAAAGCCTCTGCATGTTAATTTCATACTATGTTGTTCATGAAGGCTACTCCATGTATACTACATTGTTAATGACAGACACTCAAGAGTTCTGTAGTTACTACCCCTGGGTTGGTCCATCTACTCACACCCTGATGGTTGTGAGGTTCCTTCATCTTATTAGTAGTTCAAGAATGAAACTGAGTTAAATTTTCCTACCTATGGAGCATAGATGTGTGTGGAGAATTCAGGGGTTGCATTAAGTCTCCGCAGTTTCAGAAGATACAACTATGTGCAGGTCACATGTCGAATCACAGATCTGCTTCCTGCCTTTTATCTGGATGGGACTGAACTTCCCAAGGTTCTTGTTCAGATGTTCAGAGAAGATCCTTAAGAGTTTTTCAAACATATGTGAAGTTTTCAGTAAGAATATGACAACTAACCTTTTTTTTTTTTTTTTTTTTTTTTTTTTTTTTTTTTTTTTTTGGTCTCACAGTCTGTTTAAGAAACACTTCAGAGCGATGAGGTTTCCAAATATGTTGATGTTGTTGATACCTTGGTCTGTTATCCATGCTTCCTTGCTGTGGGAAGGAAAACATTTTACTGGATTCCATTCGCTCAATTGAGCAAAGAAAGCTGAATGCCTTTGAGGTTTCCTACAGAGGTGAAGAGGTGGAGAGGCCCCTTTCCCAGTGCCAGGAGGTGTCATACTGAAACAACTGAGCAATAGAAACACCTAGCAGGACAGTGATGTTTCTCTGCATCCTGAAAAATGTCCCCTGTCAACTGTTGGAATTTCCAAGTCATTGTCCCTTTGGCAGCAGGGATAAGAAGACTATGTCAGACTATGCCAGACTTCAGTGATGTCAGTGTTTCTGAATGGTCCCAGTCCAAAAATAAAAATAGTGGGCAATTAAAGGGAACATAGATTTTAGGGACAGATGGATGTGGTCTGAGCCCTACCATTCTCTACCTCCATCAACTACTATGCATTGCTAGGAATCCCTCAGCCCACATTCCTTAAATATAAAACGGTGAAAGTGAAGCCATATCACAGGATTCTAGTGAAGGAACAGAGGCAGTACTGGGCATAAAATAATTAGTATAATAAAAGCCTCAATATCTCTGCCTTCACAAAATTCGTGTCAAAACCTCCTTGACTTGCTATTAGGCAATGAGGGCCATAGGAGGGCGTTAGGTCATCAATGAATGACATTAGCACTTTTTGTGTTAATTTGTTTATTTACTCACCTTACATCCCAACTGTAGCACCCCCTTCCAATCTCACCCTTAAAAGTCCCTTCCCACCTTTGAAAGAGTAGGAGTAAGCGACTTTTCTTTTGACGAAGAAGCTGCACACAGTGGCACCAGCCCTCACTGATGCCACATCACTCCACTCCAGGACATTGAACAACAACCTACTGTCTAACTTGTCTAAGCCGGCCAGAATAAGGTCGTTGGCATTAGCAACCTGTGCTAAAACACATATTGCACTTTTACTGATATTTGCCGTCTCTTCCTTCACATGCACAAACATTAGTGCGAAAGATAACGTTAGATCCAGGATGGCTTCCAATGATGGGAAATGATATCAAATGCTGCCCACGAAGTGTGGAAAGTCCTGTAAACGTCTGAATAATGATTGTCCTGTCCATATTTTCTGTGACAAAAAAAAAAAAAGCCATGGCAGTGGCAGACAAGACAGTGCACTGTATGCATGGAGGTGCAGTGCAGAAGAAATGGTGCCACTGAATACAACATGCAGGTGAGGGGGTCTTGTAAATCATTTACAAGGGTTTTTATACATGATTAGGTAGGAGAGAAAAATAGCCACAGTAACTGTGGCTTTTCTTTTTTTTTTCCACTTAGATCCCAATCCCAGACAAATGATTTTAAAATCTGTCTTGATAGAATACAAGCTTCTGGTTAAAGTAGCTCAGACCTTGTATCATGGGAGGCTTTCGTATGATCCGTTTTTACATTTAGTTTGGGAGGTTTTAGTATAATCCATTTTTACATTTACTTTGCTAGTTCTACATGTGTTAGATATTTCTTTGTGACAAGGCACATGGGCAGGTTTTGGAGATGAGATTTCAATGAATGTAGTCAGAGCCGTGGCCTGCAAAAATTAAACACAAAGCAACAAGGAGTGGGTTACAAAGATGCAGGCATTTGCTTATTCTGTAAAACCAAGGAGATCGAACAGCTCTACTTCATCCTTGGCTAAGCACAATGGCCAGGGCTCGGTGACACTGAATGCTACTTTGTCCGCTTCCCAGAGCTGATGTCAGTCTTCAGCTTGACCTCAACGTGTAAATCAGCAGTGCTCAGACTTCTATATTTCACGGTCCAGATGATTAAAAGAGGACGAAAAAAAAAAAATTTAAAAGGCTATTCAACAGAAAAGATCAATTTTATTTTGACAAACACAAAATTTAAAGAGCAAATAGAAATAAACCAGAGATTTCTACCATCTCTGATTAATTTAAGATCAGAGGGGAATAGATTTAATGTTCCCAAAGGAAACAATGGAGGTAATATTAGAGCAAAGAACCATTTTGCCTCTAATACTTGGCTTGAACATGGAGCATCTTTAGCAGTTCATTGGGGATCTCAGTGTGACCTAGTGAGTGGTAGTGCTCTTCTTAGCAGGAAGAGCTGATGGGAGCTTATTGGATGATTGGGCAGCCTTTTTTCCAAAATTATTAGTACAGTTCTAGGTACATGAGTTAGTTCCCACATAAGTGGATTGTTACAGAAGCACTCACTTTCTCAATCTCTGTTTTCTTGTAACATAAAACCCAATTTATACAGAATAAATCCATTTAGTTCCACCAGCTTTGATACCATCAAATGAGTCAAGTAGAGGCTGCAACTTGCAATCATGGACTAAATAAACCCTTTTAGTTTTACACAGTGGCCAGTTTCTGGTATTTTGTTGTAGAAATGAAAATGAATTGACAAAGCCTTACTTGAAAATACGACTTTTCACAGCATTCATCAATTATATGTTACAAATGACCCAGATTCACAGATGATAGCAGAAACCCAGTACTTTACTGTTGTCTACTTAGACAACTTATATAATGGCAGTGCCGTTTTATAATGGGATATGTAATTTAAGAATTGTTCCTTTATTAGCTTGTATTGCCTGATTTATATAGTATGTACTGAAAAAATTATGTGTTGCATGACTGATGGATGAAGAAAAGAATCATCCATCACTGACCTTGGATATGGTCAGGGGCTCTGAAGTTTTGGCAGGATATTTTCAATGATACAGGGCAACATAACCTACTCAAGATTTGTCTATGCTCTGAATAGCAGGGTAAGAAGTTGTTCTTCCCAGAATTAGAATAATGTAGCAAAAAATGTGAAATCTCACAGATCTGAGAACTCACACTCGATAAAACAACTCAGAAAAGTAAAATAATTCAAGTGAATGAAAGAGCAAGTTTCATTTTTAGACACACACACACACACACACACATACACACAAACACACACACATATACACACACAGGGGGGATTGTGCTTGCATCTCTCTGACCACACACCCAAGGCTTGCAGAGACCTAGCACTTTTTTTTCCTCTCTCTATTTTCCTCACTTTACTTCACTAGCAGCTCTCAAATGTGGACTTGTCAAAATTATCACCAGAAGGCTTACTGCAGTGCAGAGTTTATCCTGTGTCTGGAAGATGAAATTATTCATAGCACAGATTTGAACATGGGTTTTATGTTCTTTTATTGCACTGTATTAAGATATACAATAAATGTATATTTAAAAACATTTTCCTGTGTGAAAAATTGAAATTTTATAGAAAAATGATAATTTCCCAATGTATTAAAAACAACTTCACATATTTCTTGCTTGTTCTTCAGCAGTACTAAGTGTCCAAGACATAATCTTAATTTGTAAGATTCATGGCCTTCACCATAGAGGCACTTCCTGACTCTAGTGTGTATTACCCGGAAGGAGAAGTTGTAAGAACAGAGTAGCTGTGATTGGAGTGGGTCTTGAGGAAATAAAAATTTAGTCTTAGATTTTTATTCTACTTTGGATCAAAGCAATGAAACTGCAGTTTCATTGGGCTCTGACTCCCTCTTACCTCTCAAGGTGCTTTGTTATTCAAACATGGGAATGCTAAGTGTCCAACATGATTTGAAGACACAGAAGATTGACCAGATTGACTACAGGCAGAACTAGCTGACATGTCTTTCCTTTTCTTACTTCCACCATTTTTTCAATCATGCTGTTGATGTATTTCAGTATGCATTATTGTATGTAGTATTATAAGTATGTATTATTATAAGAAGGAAGACCCGGAAAAGCAGTCTTTTCTGATATCATTCCTGATAAACCAGCTTAAAATGAGAATTCTCTCCTATTATAATTTGATAGGAACCTTGCATGTATCCTTGTATCAAGATGATTTTGCGTCTCCATTAAACAACCAACTCTTCATGAAGAAACTGTCTTCAATGAACAAAGATGTTTTCATTCAGATCTGATGCAGGGTGTATGCACCTTAATACTACTGACACTTGAGCACTACTTATACATGGTCTTTGCCATGAATGGTTTGGCAGTATCACTGGACTCTGCCCATTAAATGTGAACAGCCATCTGTGTTAGTTAGTATTTTAGTCAGCTTGACACAAGCTAGAGTCATGGAAAGAGGGACCCTCAACTAAAAGACTACTCCATCACATTGCCTATAGGGGAGTCTTTGGGGGGTATTTTCTTGACTGATGACGGATACAGAAAGTTCTGACTTACTGTAGCCAGTACCACCCTTGGGCATGTGGTTCTAGGGTGTATAAAAAAGATAGAAGAACACGAGTCCGAGGCAAAAACCAGTGAGCAGCCTCCCTACATGTTTTCTGCTTCTGCTTGAATTCCTAGTCTGACTTCCAGTAATATGAACTGTGATCAGAACCAGTAAGACAAAAAAAAAAATCCTCTTTCCCAAGTTACTTTTGGTTGTGGTGTTTGTTACACCTACACAGAAGTAAACTAGGACACTGCCCTTTAGATTAAAGGAGGGGGCAGAATTTTCCAGACAGTGATAAACATTTCTTGTATAAAGTAATTATATATTTCATTTCAGAAGATTATATTTATGTCAGCAAATGCATCTTGGAATCAAAAGCTTGTAGTTTTGACCTAGAACTCGTTTCTGAGAGATTTTTCTTCCCTTTATATTTCTTATTTCTTCTTTCCTTTTGATGCTAGAGACTTTCCCAAGGCTTTGCACATGCTAAATTCATGCTGTGCCACTGACACCTACCCACTCACCACAAACACTGAGTGTGGAATTTCTAAGTCTTTACATTTCCTCTCTCATATTCAGTACACTCTGCACTGCTGCAGAACCAATTTTCCTTCCACAAATGGCAGGAAACACACACACACACACACACACACACACAAACACAAAACTGTATATTCCAGAGAATTAGTTTGGTAAGAAGCCAACACAGTTAATTCACTTGTTAGGCTTACCGAATTCACTTAGCTCTGATAATCTATAGTAATATTCAAGATGAGCAAAAGTATAGCATAACATACTTCAGCATTTTTGGCTATGCTCATAGTAAATTGAGGAAATTGATTTAAAATGCTTTTAACTATTGAATTAGATGCACCAAACAAAATTTTCTTGCACACATGTCTCTGTGTGTCTAGGTGTATTTGCTCTAGAAGAGCGCCTTATGTGGTACAAAGCTAAGCTGTTGGGCTTAGAGTGTCTGTGCATGGATCAAGGAATAAATTGAAGATGATGTTAAATGAAGTTGGTTTGATTACTTTTTCAATGTAAGGTTTCAGAGCTCAGAACTCTTTGAGACTGCGGCAGAAATTAACCGTGATAACCAAGGATTAGGAATCAACTATAAAGCCTTCAAGCAGTATTTAGACAATAAGTAGATGTAAACTCTTGGGTAAACAGTCATGACCCTTATGTCTGGTGTGCAGCCAATGGCAAGATTGGCCTGTCAGGAAATCTACCAGTTCTGGATTCATCAGATTCATCATCAGGTTCATCAGAATTTCAGATTACTCTGAAAGTAGGAAGAAGGAGGAAAAAAATGAATATGTGATTTACTTAAAAGGGGGACAAATAAATGATAAAATATGTGATAAACTTTATGAATCGATCCAGAAGGGCAACCCAGTGATGGTTATCAGATTGTCGGAGAAACACAGTGAATCTGCACATTTGAAGGAGAGACAGCTGTGGTTCCTGAAGCCACATAGAAGTGACTTTATTTTCTCCTTAGCTGGTGTGTGGGAAAGAATTTTCCCATCGTCGACTGATGTCTGGACCCTGTGGAGCTATGGAGCCTGGAGACATGGTTTTGATTTGAAAACATGCACTTGTCAGAGACATGTACTCTCTCTTAGCTAATGTTGGCTTGTAGAGATAAGCCTTCTAGAAGGGACATGCTGCCCAGTTCGGGGGTATAGTTTCTATTGCCAGAACTTTCAGATATGCCTCAGCTGCAGAGAGCCTGAGGGAATGTGGAATAGAAGGAATGATGGAAACCTGCAGCCTGGCAAAGGGGGATAGGAAGGCAAAACTCATTAGTCCAACATGAGCCCTGTGAAGGAAGAGGCTTTGATGGGTCAGAGTTATGATCCACATGGTTTTATTTCTCTGCCTGCCAGAGGCGGAAACTTTATCTTCCTGTCCATGGAATTTGTAATGCTATTGCGCACCTCAAAGTACACCCCAACATCTGCTTCCAGAAACCCAACTTGTGACAGCTGGACCACATGCGGAAGCCATAGTGTGGAAGTTAGTAGCATTTGGCAGGTCTCACCCATCCTTCCTCTTGTCCAGCCTCTGTCCCAGATATAGGAAATTCTATCCTGCCTTTGTTTACTTGGAGACTGGTCTTAGAAACCTTTGCAATACTGCTGTGCTGTTAACAGAGTTAGGAGGCCATTTATAGGCTCTCAAAGCCCATGTACATGTTTAGCCATTAGAATAGTGTTAAAGTGATCTGCTAGATACAAGTTCCCATAAACACAGCTTAATAAAAATCCAACCCGACACTGTGGATACCCACAGGAGTCATCCGTTCTTTCTCTAACTGTTAAGGAATATTTTACGTCAACTTTGACAAGTATTTTATTGTATTTTGCAATGGAAGTATAACCCTTTTCCTTATAAACACAGAGGCAACTTGTGTTTATCATCACCGATCTGGGAAATGGGGTAACTAGATAGACAGATACTCTTGAGGCTGGTGAAGTGGAAGGGAAAAGAAACGGAAAGAAACATGGAGGAAGTGAAGCAGATCCATCCATCAATCTGATCAGAAAAGACAAAAGCCATGCAGGAGAGATTCCTATAGGACAAATCACACAGCTCTGTAAAGTTGTCCTGAGGTCTAACGGAAAATATCCGAGAAGCTTATTCGATTTGTGAATTAAAGAAATTGCCATTGCTGTAGGGAAAATTGATTTTATTATCTCAGTAGTCCTATACTTCAACACATTTTTGGTAAATAAAAGTGTATCTTGAAGATACTAACTTTACAACTGGAAGCAATTCAACTCTTCATGATAAAAGCATACTGCTTGCTGAAACTCAGGAAAACCAGCAATGTTGATTGGTGTTGACATTTCTTGCTATACAATAAAGAACACTTGGGAAGAAAGTATATAGCTTGCACATGTATGTAACAGGAACCGAGATGGAAGACAAAGACCTCTGTTATCACCCCTACCTCCCAAATTACTGAACCTATCTCTGCAAGGTTTTAAGATATCCCTTGCTACAATTGTGTGTAGGCCTCAAGGCTAAGCACCGATATTGGAGTAGTTTTATTTAAGAGAAAGTGATACACTATAAACTTATTATTCCTGCATATACTTATACATGAGAAATCAGCTAAAGCAAGAATAAGATATCATTACCAGTGACTACGTGTCACTAAGGGTAATCTTCTGCTGAAGAAATACTTGGGTACTTGGTAGAACAGACGTAAGTTACATATACCTCAATGATTGTAAGTGGATGTGTATATATATAGTTGAGTATTTCTAAAGCATACAGGCTGTGCGAGATCTTCTTGAGGCTAAAGTAACAAAGAAGTTAGAATGAGATCTTGCAGAACAGGATGATTATATCATGCTAATCTCCGGGAGTAGGATGTGAACTTTATCAGGGTAGAGATGGAAGTGACTGCTGCCTAATCAATAAACATAAGCAGTGCTAAGCAGAGTCAGTGACCATTGAACAGATTAATTTGCCATTGGTTAAGAAATGTGAATGAAGTGCATTGCTTTCCAGCCTTTTCTTAACAACCGAGATACAGTGGAATTACAGTACCATTCTGGAATGATGATTCTCCATGGATACCAAATTGCTAGGTAATAGAAAGAACAAAGAGCATGATAGCAGACAATTCAGAATCTCAGCTTCCAAGTACGGTGCTGAAACAGCCCATGATCTGAAGCAGCCCATGTCCTGAAATAGCCCATGGTCTGAGGTATCCTGTGGTCTGAAACGGCATGGTCTGAAGGAGTCATTTTCACCCACAAGCTCTGCTTGTATGCAGTACTCACGTTTGGACTGGGTCTTTCTAGTTAAATGTGCTTAGTTCCTCTGCACAATGAGCTACATTTGATTAATCATTTGTTTCTCCCCTACTGAGAGGCATTTTAATTGAACAGTTAATAGCTACCTTACAATGTGAGCAAGATTCACAGTGAAGCAGGCACCCTTGCAAGCTGGAACTGGAGCAACACTGAGCACAGTGTGTGCTTGGGGGGTGATTAAATGCGGGCTCGGAAGAGATTTCCAGTGACAGACGTCCCATTTGCAGCAAGGTGATGGCTCCTACAAGTAGCCCAGATTATAGGGTTTCAGAAATCTGTTTCATGAGATTTTTGTATGAAGGCTTTAATTAAATATATTCAGAGAACTTAGTGCAATCTTGAGCCAAAAACCGAAGACAGAGTATATGTCGATTTTTTTCCCCAATGACTTTAAAAGAATTAGTTATGGTAGACAGTTTAGGGTAAGGGAGACTCCCCCATCCCCTTTAAGGACGTGGTTTGGTCTATATAAGAACTACCATGAAACCAAAATGAAAGGGTTATTCTTCATGGCTGAAAATACTGATTATATCTCAGACAAAAATGACACAGACCTGGTCTTTTTCTCCATACCAAAGCATGCTGTGATTTTTTTTTTTATAATGGCTTCAACCAGTAATCATATATCTTTGCTTCAAGTTGTACTTCACTCAAATAGAGTACTTTAAAATATACCATAGCACCATTAACGTGATTGCTACCTGCTGCACACCAGCGGAAAGCAAGAAGCAGACTCGCTGTGTGATTTGTCAGAGGGTCCATAGCCTAGGACAGGCAGAATCAGTAATTTTTCAAGT
Organism: Micromys minutus; assembly: GCF_963924665.1. NCBI lineage: Eukaryota > Metazoa > Chordata > Mammalia > Rodentia > Muridae > Micromys > Micromys minutus. Next base: position 28,590,993 of record NC_137975.1, read on the forward strand.
TAACCACTGAGCAGTTTTGCAGAAATTCGAATCCTGTGCTAATAAAAAAAAATAATTATTTACTTATAAGATGTTTTCTTTGCTCTCTTTCACATGCAAGAAAGTCCCAAATTCTGGTCAAGGAGAGGGATTCTTCCTCCATATGTGTCTATAGCTTAACAACTATAAAATCTGACATACTGGGCCACCCCTGACAGTGTGTGTAGCCAAACCTTGTAGCTCACAAATCAGATAAAGCATAAATACTCAGATTCTAAGAAAGCATATGGTATAGGTGCTCACTGAACACTGTTTCACTCACTGATTTCAACATGTTTTGAATTTTTACATGTGTTAACAATGGAATTTTTGAGTGTTGATTAGAGAATTGGAGAATGCATAATATACTGCCCTTTCCTTCTCTACTGTCTGTTTAGGTCAGGCAGATCTGTTTATAGTAAAATACCGCTAATGTTATGACAAATGAGTCACAAAGAACTAAGCAATTAATTTGACACAAGTGTCAGGGATAGTCTTGTCGAGGTCCTAAGACTGTAGTTGGATTTGGGGAGCTTGTCAGAGAGCAAAATGTAGAAAGTATGTGACAAGGCTAAGGACAGAGTCTATACCCAGGAAGAACTGAGTAGTTGATGTGTCTGGGAAGGGGAATGGTAAGAAATGGGATATCAGTAAAGCTACAAGGAGCCAGTCTAAGTTTTTAAAGTTGGATAGTAGGTATTTGGCCTTTTGCAGAAGCCTGAGCTGAATTAAGAATCTGTTTTCTGGAAGCTGATAAGACTTAGAGAGTTAACATACTTGTTTTTTGTTTTTCTTCATGTCCAGCTTCCTTTTACTGTGCCAAAGAATTTTTTTTCTCCACCAATATCCTGGTTCCTCTGGGGGCTCCTGAAAGGAAGCACCTGGAGTCTGCACAGCAGCTGGAAGGAGGTGGTTCCGGCTCCCACACAGCTTCACCAAGATCAAATACATTCTCTGCAATGCTATGGTTTTTCACACCCAGTCACAGGCTCTTGGTTAAAATCCTTTCTGAACGTTTTTCCTTAAAGAGTTTTAAAACTTGCACGAGATAATATTAGCAGAGTATCCAACTGCGTTCTAGAAATATTTTTTGTAGATTATCCTAAAAGGTTAAATGCCTCTTACTAACCTGTTCACAAGGGGGTCACCAAAAGCAGGAACACATTAGTATTTTAAAGGAACTCAGATGTCTCTACCTTTCAATGTTTCTTATCATTAATTAAATAAGCTATGAAGTGGAGACAGGTCATTCGCCAAGTCGGTACGTGTCCAATTTGTCTTCCTTCAACACTAATTTTATTTTATATAAATGTCCCTCATTTTTTTATGAATACAAAGTAGATGCTTTTGCTGCCTGGACTTGGGCATGTCTAAACTGTCTTCAGTATCCAAATGCAAATGAGCTCCAGAAGCATGCCCACTTTTGCTTTCTGTTTAAACTCCTCCTCCACTTTGTCAGGGTCTCTGTGAGGGAAGGTAGAAAAGGTCACATGGGAGATACTAGTATTTGTGCTGGTCCTTATGGTAGTAGATGCGTGTCAATATTTCACACTGATTTAAATCACACCATCATGTGAAATAAATTAGTCTCAAATTTAGTTTGAGAATAAATCAGAAGGTTTCCTTATAATGGTTATGTTAAAATAGTTGCCCACTATTAGTATATAGAATGAATTGGTATATAAAGCTGCAGTCTCTAGGAAAGAACCTAAGTGGGCATGTTTGCATGAGGACACTGAAGATATTTCAGAGATGCCAATATATATATGTATAAATATGCCAATTTATGGATATATATATACACACACTTATATGTATGTGGATGTATGTGTATCTATTTGATCAGTTTCACTCATGAGATACTTTTATTAGCACATACTAATTACAGAAAGTAATAGTTTTTTTGTGACCATTTTATGCCTGCAAATGCAATAGTCTGATCACATCTATGACTGTTAACCCCTCTCCTTCCCACCCCACCTACTTCCTCATCTCTTACATCACTTCCACTTCCCACCTCCACCCCCAGATTCTACATAAAAAGAAATACAAAACAAAGTTTGGTCTTTTTTAGATTTTTTTTTATGGCTGAGTTTTTTGCGTGCATGTGTGTGTGTGTGTGTGTGTGTGTGTGTGTGTGTGTGTATGCATACATATATATGTATATGTGTGTAAATAATCAGGGATGATATTAACTAATATTACTATTGTTAAAATAGTTTACATTTCTGACTCTCTAGCACTAAGTCCACAAGAGGTAAATAGATACACGAGTCCTTCTCTGTGTGTGTATACTCACGTACACACACACACACACACACACACACACACACACATGAGCATATATTTACATATATACACATATCTGTATGCATACATATATGCCTATATGTATACATGTACAAATATATGTATATATGTATTATGCACATACACATGCATTATATACCTATGCACATGCACATACATATTCATACATATGGAAGCACTGAAATTCCAAAATAAACAAAATAATCCTGAACAGTAAAAGAAATGTTGCTCTTATCACAGTATTTGGTTGCAAATATAATATCACTGAGCCATAACTGTTAGAAATGTTTTGTTTTGTCTTATTTCGGCTCCCAAAAGTCAGGCTTACAGACCTGAAGGTGCTTACCCCCAGCTGACTTCGATTCATAATAAAGAATTGCTATCCAGCCAATGTCTGCGCAGGGAGATGGGGCAGGACTCTTAGATTGTATGGAGGATGGATTGAGAGGGGATGGGGGGAGGGGAAGAGGAATAGTGATGACGGGGAAGCAGAAAGATGAAACTTAAAGGCTCGCCAGCGTGGCATGTAAGACTCCAGGAAAGTGGTCCTAGGTACTACTTCTCCAGTTGGGTCTGGGGTAGCAGAGATGAAATATAGGTTTTAAAAGATGTTAACACTGTCAAACCTTTAAAAAGATCAAGTACTGACTATTCATATAGATGTATGTAAAAATTATTTTAAAATCTGAAAAAAGAGTACTGACAAAAATGTATTGTATAATTTTATGCAAAAAATGCTTGAAATCTGTACATTTATCTTTGTTTTGTAAAATAAAGATGTTAAAAAAATAAGATGTTAACTCAGTAACCCCGGAGGGAAGTGTTCACTAGCTGCGGGGTTGGTTAGGTGTCAGGAGGTCATCACACAATGGATCAATGTGCATATCATGTTCAATGAAATGCTACATACAGTGGTAAAGACATAGAGTCACATCCGTGCCCATCAGTGGATAAAGAAATCACATACACACACACACATGCACACACACACCACACACACATACACACACCACACATACACACACACATACCACACACTTATACACATACATACACACACATACCACACATACATACACACACACATACACACATGCACACACACACCAAACACACATACACTCACCACACATACATACACACACCTACCACACACACATACACACACACCACACACATATACACACACATACATACACACACACCACACACATACACAGACATCATACACACATACACACACACAACACACACACACACAAATTTAACCATTTAAAAGATCTAAAATCCACTTTACTTTTCTCTTATATAGAATCTGAGGGTGGGGGTGGGGAGGGGAAGGAGCAGTTGAGGAGAGAGGGTAATAGGAATAGACATTATCAGGATATCTCATTCACATGCATTAAATGAGTTCAAAAAACCCATTACTTTCTGAAATTAATATATGTTAATAAAAATATCCAGTGAGTGAAACTGGCTAATCTGTGCACGACTCCATGCACAGTTCTGGTTCCAAATAGAATCCCTCATTTTTGTCAAGAAATAACTTTTCATGTTTGTTATGTTTTAAGCCTCCCTATGTTCTGTCTGAAGTCTGTTCCAAGGATGTTGTCTGTCTTCCTAGAGCCACACTTGAAACCATCAGCCTCTCTTGTTCTCACTTTTGTTTTTAAAATAGGTTTACAAAACCACCAGAGTCATAGCCCAGAGAGGAATTTTTCCTTCTTTATGAAAGTCTGCCTGTGCCCCTTACAAGCCTAATGAGCAAATAAAGTCCCAGATGTGAGTTGTTTAAGCAAAGCTTAAAAGTGTTTTCTTGGCTCCTGTTCAAGATTCTCTTTAAATATTTCACCATAAAATCTCCTGACTGCTTTTCTTTGTGGAACTGAAATGGCATATTGGGAAAATATGTATTTTCATTTAAAATAAAAAAAAAAATGAGTACACAGTAAAAACGTTTTGTCCCAAGAAGCTTGAATTACAAGCTCTCAGCTCAAACTTCCTTTGAAGTTTTAATTCCCCCTCTTCTACGTAAAGAATCCAGGACTAAGCTGTATAAATATACACTATAGGAAATCTGGCTGGGACAAGCGCTCAGAGCTTCTTTTGAAACTTTTGAGGAAATAGTGTTATCTGAATGGATCCTGTTCATTTGAGACAAGAGAACTATGATTTGGAAAAACTCTCAGGATATAAATAAAAATTAAACAAACAGCAATAAAGCAATCAAGATGGCACATTAACAATACTTAAAGCATTGGCATTTTAATCATATTTTGATTTGCACTCTATTTGTTGGCATCCTCACATAAGAATTATGGAAGGAAACAAACTCAATCCTAAACTCATGTTTGTTTGTCTGCAGGTCTGATAAAGGACTTGCGGACGAGGCTAAAAGAACAAATGGAGCACCCAATGGTCCCTGCAATGTGAAATAATTCGTCTTCATATTCTCATCTGCCCCAGAACCAAGAAAGCAGTATAACTGAGCCTCAGAATGAGGACCAGGCCTATATGTTACAGTCTCAAGAGAGACATATTTAGAATATACAAGGACTATGGCTGGGCATCATAGTCAAATTTAATTCCAGACATCTTTCATTTAATTGTAATTTAGATATTCTTTAGAGAAAAAATATGACTCAAACACAAACATTTCTGGAGTCTTTCTTACATTGCTTTGTAAATACTTACTGTCCATTTTATTATTCCCTCCAGTGCTAAGGTAACCTAAATTTTGATGTGGTTTGCATTCAGTTAGATTAGCATTTTTAATATTATTTAAAAATTTTTAATTAATTTTATTTATATCATCACTCTGCTGGCTAGTTTTATGTCAACAACAGAGGCTAGAATCCTTGAAGAGGAGAGAACCTCCTTGAGACAATGCCTCCAAAAGAGCAGGCTGTAGGCAAGGCTGTAGGACAATTTTATAATTAGTGATTTAATGGAGAGGGTGTGCGTATTGTGGGGGGTGCCATCCCCAGGCTGGTTGTCCTGAGTCCTATAAAAATAGACTTATATAAAATAAAGATAAAGTAAATTTTTAAGAAGCCAAGCCAAGTGGTACAAGCCAGTAAGCAGCACCCTCCCATGGCCTCTGTCTCAGCTCCTGCCTCTGGGTTCCTGTCCTGCTTGAGTTCCTGCCCTGACTGCCTTCAGAGATGGACTCCTGTGTGAAAACATAAGCCAAGTAAACTCTTTCTTCTCCAACCTTGGTTATGATGGTGTTTTATCATAAAATAGAAATTCTAAATAGGACAATCACATTTCATTCTTCCATCAGGTCTAAAATATAAAACAAGGAAGAAAGGAAGGAAGGAAGGAAGGGAGGAAGAAAGAAAGAAAGAAAGAAAGAATAGATAACAGATTGCCCAGCTAAAGAAATTTCACAGCATCTCAGTGCTATTCGCTGTAATATAATATCACTTACAGATCATTTATTGTCCCACACTGTACTCAGCACAGAGTAGTCATTTCTCATCGAAATGACTCCCTTTCCAATTCAGAAGATCAGTGCCTGAAATCTGAGAAATTAAACTAAGTGCACAGAAATTGAACAGTTGGTACCAGAACTCATGCTCTTGGGGTCCTGGGTGGAACCTTTCCTCACACATGTGGCTTTGACTTCTCTGGTATCAGATTTAAGAGATCTGTTAAGGGATCACATAACATGGAGGAAGCCTGTTGCCAGACAGTGAATCTTTGAATTCACTGACTCTATTCCTGTGAAGAATTTCATTAACTGTGTATTTATTTATTAAAGAACAACTAAAGCAATTTAAAAGATTTAACCATATCAAGACCAGACTTTAGAAACATGGCATTATGAGACAAACCAAGAATTAGTACATAAAATATAAAAAATAATCACATTTATGATAAAAAATAGTTGCAAATAAAACAGGCCACATGTTAATTTTTATTATTATTAGCCAGATACTAGTGCCACTACTTGGTCATTCTTAACAGACTTTTGCTGTTTTTCAGAGGCTCATATATTTGTTTGTTATCTGCCACATGGACAGTTTGCTTGCAGAAGTAGTGACTCCAGCCTTGGAAATATTTAAATTATGTATCACTGGGAACTGGACTTTGTGTATGATTCAGTGTGCTGCTAGGAGATAAAATGAATTACTAAATAATTTTGTTCTACCTGTGGGAAACACCTACAATTAATGTCATCTTCATTTACTCCTTCATTCCCAAATCTAAAGCAATGCTTGGTGCTGAGGCAACAGGGGAGACTCCCTCACTCCCCAGATAACAAAGGAGCTGGAATCTGTCTTACAGCCCTGGTAGGCTCTGTGCTTAGGTCCTGCTTTGATTCATAACAGCACCCTGGAGGTTCAGCCAAAGCTGTGCTTTTATTTTGTTATGGTTTTTAAGAGGATATTTTGGTAGTAATGTTTGGTACTTAATTTGTAGCCAACTTTTCCTGATGAGGGACAGAATGATATCGCAGAGTCAAGCAGAAAGTTTATCTCAGGCAGGCACTAAAACCTGAGACTTGATTATACTCACGGACTGCTGAATCTATTCTGAGGCTCTGACCTCATTTCCACCAAAATAGACCTACACTCTACACAATCAGTGGTTCAGCCGGGCTGTTTAATCTGGCACATCATTAGAATATGAATACAGGCAGTTTTTAGACAGATCCACAATGCCCTTTTCTTGTTTCCCTTGCAGGTTCAAGTTTCCTTTGTTTGGTAGTTAGATCAGATCAGTAAGAATGCTCTACAGTGACGCTGCTATGCTGCTACGTGGCCAACAAACAGTGACTGTCAGTAAAATTTCATTCATGAAAAGTGCTTGATCAAGAATTAATTCAGTGGATTCTTTTATAGAGCGTTTCTTAGTTGAGTATTTTACAGTGCTAACATGAGAAGAAAAAAGGACAGAAGAAAGATAGGAGAGACAGAGAGACGGAGAGAGAGAGAGAGAAAGACAGAGAGAGACAGAAAGTGACAGACACAGAGAGAATCGAACCTCATTCTTCATCTTGACTTCATTCAATAATTCTTTAGTGGGTAGAAAACAGAGGAGGATAGGGAATAGCTCTTTGAAGAGTTGCTTTTAGACATCACTAGGTAATTCTACTTGCAAAGTTCATAACACAGATTTCCCAAGCAGATGATACGGTGAAGAGTCACCACTGCACTTGGCTTAAATTCTTGAAGCCCAGTTTTTCTTTTTTGCCTCTGAAGATTGACTTATACTTAATGAAACTGTTTCAGGTTTTTTTTTTTTTAAACCAGCTTTCAAAAATCTTCCTTGGCAGACAGAATATAAGGCTCCGTAGCTTGAACATAATTTATTACAATATTATACAAAACTTTGTCATGCTAAGATGCATGAGAAAAACCCACACTGGGAGCTCATCCTGTAAAACATACTTGTGATATTTTGCTTTTGAGCATTAAAATGAGTTTTTTTACATCTTATAGTTTTTGCCTCACATTTTTATAAATTCAATCCAGATCATCAGCTTGGAGAGACACATGTTGATTACGCTTTTTATAAGATGGTGGTTCAACCAAACATAGTAAATTCAAATGGTGCCATGTGTGTTCTAGAAGAGCAGGTTTGAACCTGATGGGAAAGCAGATGAGCAATAGCATGGTCGGCTTGTGGAGTATGTAACCCCAGACTCTCTGAATTCATTTTGCAAATAGATCAGTGAATTCTTATTTATTTCTGTATAATAGAAATGTGGGTTGAATGTGATTAGTGAAGGCAACCATGGTTTTTAGGGGATGTTACAACATACAGGTAAAATATTGGTATCTGAATCTGAAGGCTAATGGGACTTTTTTTTTTTTTTTTTTTTTTTGTATTGACTATGATATGGGAAACCTAAGCCAATGAAATTTACAACCAGCAATTGCAGATGGGTTTGGATAACCATTTGTAAATTATGTCTTAAGATAACTAGTTTATTTCAATTTAAATTTCATACACAAAAAGTGCTAGGAAGTACTTTTAATTTGCCTAAATATGAAAATCTTGTTCATTTTAGGAAAGAGAGCATCCCTCAGGTGGAGAGTCAAGCATGAGGTGTGAGGTTGAGTTTACTCTCAGTTTTCTGTGCCCTGATATGCCAACGTGACCATGAGGGACATAAGAAATGTACACAGCTGCATTGTTTGAAGTTCTATCACGAAGGGGGGTAGGGAATGTCAAGAGAATTTGAGAATATGAAGGAAACAGAATCTTCACTTCTGATTCTAAACGCTTTAATTTCGCCTTTCTGTGACTTACCAAGGAATACATGCAATGAAATTGTTAATAATTTATCTTAACTAGTTCTTTAAATATACATGAAATAAGAAAAATACCTCATGGGTTTTTATTCAAAGTTGCATATAGATGGTGATATATGGTTGTGTTTTTTAAAGTTTTCTTTTTACCTTGCTAAAATTTTTATAATAAAACATTAAAAATTAAAGAACTCTTTACAATGCTAGGGATTGTTGGACATTTTTATGCAGTCGTGTGATGAAGATGTAGAATAATTAGCAGTGTATATTCCTACTAATGGGAATTTCCATTGAATAATGGATTTGAATCTATACCAAGTTATGTTGAAAGGACGAATCATTCAACAATTTAGCGGGGACAAATGGAATGGCATTGGGATACCTATTTAGGGCTTGGGGAACTTCCATGTTGTGGAAAAATGCATTATAAAAGGAAACAAGTCAAAAGAACTGTGAACAAGCTGAATAATAAATGTGTTAAATAATCTGAACTCAACCTGTAAATGGAAGCTAGAACTCAGCTATGCAGGCATATTGCATGAGCTTTTTCCAGCCAAGTAAAGCAGTTTTGACTGAGACGCTTTAGATAAAAACTGATTTCAATACTGTCTCAGAATGTAGCTTTGTTTTACATTTTATACCTACAACTTTTCAGAAATTCATTTATTTATTGTATCTATTTGTGTGTATACCATGTGTATAAAGGTTAGTGAACAACTGACAGAAGTTAGTTCTCTCCTTCTAACTTGTGGGTCCGGAAATAAAATTCAAGTCATCAGTGTTGGTGGAAAGCTCCTTTACCCACTGAGCCATTTCATTGGCCCAGTTTTTCTGTGGGGGGTGTTGGGTGGGGTGGGGCCCAGTAGTTAAGCCACAGACTTCAGGGAAAGCACATTCACTGTGCATCCTGAATGCTTTTCATGTCTCCGACTTATGTTTTATATACATTGTTTAGGTTATGTAAGTATGCTTGTGTGTATAATTTGAATATCAATATATCAATATGTCAATATATCAATCAATATATCAATCAATAAATATATCAATATATCTATACATATACCTATATCTATCTATCATCTATCTATCTATCTATCTATCTATCTATCTATCTATCTATACAGCATACATATGTTTTATGGGTTGACTACTCTTAACCCTCCTTCTATCTCTTACTCTGTTCACTCTCCCAACAATTATCTCTTCTGCATTCTTGTTTTTCCATTTTGTTTTGTGACCCCTCCATAATTATTCAGGAGCACTTATATGATCATGGGCTTTTACCTCCTCTTCAGAGACTATTGGCCTCAATAGAGGGTACACAACTAAACACTCAGTTCCCTCTCTTCCAGAATCTACCCATAGTCAAAAGTGCAAAGGCAAAAGGATGTATCTGTTATCCCCTTCCTCTTCTTTGACTTTGGCAGGGCTGGATTGTGTAGGTCAAGTACAACTATCTACAGTTGATGTGAATTAATGATTATAGTAGTTGTACCTAGCCTAATAAGTGGTACTTTTTGGCCTTTTATTCTATCTTTTAGCTCTTATGTACTCCCTGTGTATCCTCCACAAAGTAACCAGAACCTTCGAAGAATTTATATAAGTAACTTGATTCAGGCTGGATCCACATCCATTGCTCATTCTATGCATCTTAGGTAATGATGAATCTCTAAATTCACTACTATTTACTGCAAGGCAGGCATTTCTATGACTGAGGCAAGGAGCTCCTTTTTTTCCTGTGATTTTGAGTGTAAGTATTATGTTTTTTAAAATGCCTCATGTTACCCAACCCAATAAATATTGAAGCCATATATAAGGGTATATCAATAAAAGACTTGTGAATTCTTTTGGTTTCTCAGAGTGCTTTTAGCTGAGAATTTCTCTAATTTCACAAGCATTATTTTGGAATGACTGTATTATTTTGCTCTTTCTTTTAATCATTTCCTGATAAAAAAATGAAGGCCAAGTTGGAAGAGTGAATAGTCAGCATATTCTTTGACCTTTTCAGGTATAAGTTCTTTCAAAACTCAAGTAGTAAAATTTTAACCATAGCTAAAATCTATAGACCATTCTTGAAGGTGTGAGATAAGTTGGTTTTGCTAGTAACAAAGTTACAACAAAGAAGACTTTTAACAAAAGCTTTTTGTTCTTAATTATAGCTACTTTATCCAGCTGCCCACAAATCCATGACATTATCATGGATTTGATAATGAAATTATCAGTTTCACATATGAGTGTGTATATGTATGTGTTGTATGTGTGCAGGATGTGGTGTGTGTGTGTGTGTGTGTGTTTATGTGTAGGGTGGTGTGTGTGTGTTTGTGTGTAGGGTGTTGTGTGTGTGTTTGTGTGTAGGGTGTTGTGTGTGTGTTTATGTGTAGGGTGGTGTGTGTGCACATACTTGCTCATGTGTGTTCTTCTAGAGTGAGTAAATCTAACACACTCCATTTGATTCTTAAGATTATAATGTTCTATCACTCTAGAAAATATAAAAGTCAAATGAGTACTGTTTTGGGCCATTCGTCTGGATTTTTGCAACAAACAGGGCTACAGATATATTGCTAAACCCCACAGAATGGCAGCTAGAAGAGGTGCTTTCCTATCCCAAGGGCAGGACATGCAAAATATACTCAATGCCTACATCATTCTAGGGTGACTGTCAGTCATTCCACTGCCAGAAGGCATTAGGGCCACTTACACAGCTCCAGTCGGTCCCTCATCGTTTAGCTCCCTGGACACAGAGATGCTACTAGTTACATCACTGAGACAGGGAGTTTGCTGTGGAACCACTGAGAGACTTCCGCTTCTGTTCTGTCACAGTAGCTGGACTTAAGGGCAGCTTGGAAAAAAGAAAGGCTGTTTTTTCAAAGGAGGCTGGGGTTTTATTTTAACCTGGGGTTGATCATTGTAACTGCTCATCAGAGAGCAACTCAACAGGTTGTAAAAGTAAGTCACAGCTCTTCCAAGGAGTGAAGTGTTTCTAGACACACTGAAGGGACCTGGCCAAGCAGAAAGAAATGAAAATATAAGTGTCTGAGATTATAATTCATGGTCCGCTTAAAAGTTACCCTGGTTACCATTCCTGGTGGTTTATAGCTGTAATCCCAACACTGAGAAAAATAAAGCAGGAGAGTCATGAGTTCAAGGCCATTCTGGAACAGATAGTGAGACCCTATCTCAGACAAAAACAAACACAAAAGGTCTGACAATGTAGCCTGGTTTTGAGAGATACTAAGGCCCTGAGCTCAGTGCTTCAGTGGAGCAAAACACCAAGAGGAAAGAAGTCAAATGAAGCAGTGCAGTCCCTTGATTTGTCTACCAGGTGCCGGGAACTATACAGATACAGGACTGAATCTGAGTCCTTGCCTTAACTATGACAACCAAGTAATATCCTACTCAGCTGAAAATGAGTAAGTGAATTTAAAAAATAATGATTCTTTTTTTTTTCAAAATGGAAACTAGTTACTAAACATTCTTGAATAATAGTGCAAGGTTTGATGATGGGCTGGGTCATTATGCTCTTTATTGGTAAGATGGAGAAGCCCAAGGTTAAGGTGTTGGGTAATTATGTCCTGGATTGTAGATTCTGTGACTTCATATGTCCCCTCTATAGATGGGTGGAGAATGTGAACAGTTTAGAAGAATAGAAGATTGAAAAAAGGGATAGGACAAAGGAAAGAACGTTAGTCTTGCCTGGAGGCCCTCCTCACTTAACCCAATTGTAACTCCTAAAATCACCATCTTCAAATACCGTCTGGAGAAGCTTCACAAGATGGCTTCATGTAGGTACATAGTCAACCCATCAACGCATAACAGTGTGAATGCATTGTGCTTTGATTTGAGATGTCATCCACAGATTCTTGTTGGGGGTTTGGTCCCCTGTTGGTGGCAATATGTTAGAAGATATGGACACATTAGGAAGTGGTGCCTGTCTAAAGGAAGCAGGTCACTGTAAGTGTGTCTTTGGGGGCTTTATGTTGCTATTGGTCCCTTTTCTTCCACCTCTGCTTCATGGACACCACAAGCTGACCATCTTCATACACCACAAACTTGGCTTTTTTATTTCTATCTCGTAAAAGACCCACAGGATTGGGGTAAGCAGACCATGAAACGAAATCTCTAAAACCATGAGCCAGAGTGAAAATTTTCTTTAATGAAAGTATTTTTCACAGTGAAACAAAGGTCTGATTATCACAATAAGCATGTGTGCGTGTATTTTAATTTTATACTGTAAGCACTTAAGTGTCTCTGAGCTCACAGATCATTAAAGGATCTAAAAGAATGGTTACACTGCTCTGTTGTGTCAGGAATATATTATAAGGCTCCATGGGAATTAGATATAATTATAACAAAAGGCAGAATACAGTAAATAATATTTGTCCAAGAGTAGTAGGATGCAGTCAATGCAAAGCAGAGGAGACAAGAGATGCTTTCCAAAGACAGGTGCTATTTCTGTTGTGTCTTATGAAAGACATTACCAATAGGCACCATATTTCAGTCACTAATGAGATCTCTGTTGTTTTCAATGCAGTGCCAAGTGTTCATGAACTCTACATCCTTACCAAGGTAAAATTCTCACAGACCTTGATCCTCTTATCTTTCCCTTCAAAGCCTCTCTAGACATCATTTTCTTAACTATCTTCCCACATACATTTTAATCCCACATATACAATAAACATCTATTTATATATTCATAGCTACTCTTTGTACATCAAGAAGAGTAGAAGTTTTTCAAGTCTTAATTATCAGTTATGATCTTCCCAGGGATGATTATATTCCTGCTTGTTGAAGCCAGCCATGGTTATTTCTTTTTTCTTAGGCAGAGTGTATGATGCAGCCAGTCAGCTAGCTACGAAGAAATGTTGGGGAAATGTTGACATGTTCTGCCTTAAGCAATGGTCATGCTAAACTATAATGATGAGAACTACAGCCCCATTTTGTCATCACAAAGGACAACCTGCTAGGATTCATGGAAGTTAATTTAATATATTAACATTCATCCAGAACTCACCACGTTTACCCTTGTTTTTATTCTGGTTCCCTGGCATCTGTGATGATTGTTGTTCATGGTGTAAAAGCTACAGCTGGTGAATATTTTTTTTTACCTGAACTTTTAAAAGTAATTTAAAAGATACCAAATTCATTTAAATTCTCTTTTAAAACGTGGTATCCTTTTAAGAGACAAAGAGACTCAGAGATGACCATGGCCAAACATATGCATATGTAGAAATGAAAGAATTATTCTGAGTGAATAAGATGTGGCATGACTATAACAAAGGAGCAGCACTGAGCTCTGGCTGAGTCTAGATGATGAAAAGCATTGAGCTTTCAAATGAAGCAGGGTGTTCAGATGTTATGATCTTGCTACTTTGTTCTATGAGATGGGGTCTCTCTCTATCACTAGAATGGTCTTGACCTTACCATATTACAGCCAAGACTGCCTACAATCTCATTGTACTTCTCCTGCCTTGGCCTATCAAGGGTTGTGATTTCAAGAGTGAGCTTCTGTCTGGCTTCTTTTTTTCTTTATAAATCAAGAATGTGGTGATGTGTATTTGGGAGGAAAACCACATATTGAAAATGAACTAACTGTAGAACTCTGGCACTGAAGTTCAGCTGGATGTGCATGAGAAACATTCACAGGAGGCCAACCTGTATCTGATGAACAGGACAGTAAAGTGTGTAAGAAAGGATGTGTGAACAAAAGTTTCCTCACTTGCGAGTTTGCTGGATATTATAACATATACAGGAACAAAGACTAGAGAGGAAAGATTGGGCATTAGGATAAGAAGGATATGAGTAGACTACATTACTTGTTGGTACAGTTTAAATTTTAGATGTCAGTAGGATGGATAAATGAAAATACTCAGCAAGAGTCAGAAGCCTATAAACCATGAACTTTTCTGCATCCTTCTGAAGTTTTCACTCAATTATCTCCAATTTGTAAGGCGAACTACCAGATGAGTTTTTCCCAAGTATTAACAGGTTTAATAGGAACGAGCATGAATATGATTTTTATAAATGCTTTCATGAAAGCAGATCTTCCGGGCCCTCCGAATTCTTGGGCACATCTTTCCCATCCGCTCAGCCACCGTCATGGATGCTATTCCACTTTATTCAGGTTCCAACTAATTTTAATAGCTATTAATTTTCTATGCTATTTTAATTTTCTAGAGTACCTGGGGGAATTGGGCATAAAATAATGTGTAAAATCAAATCAAATCTGGAATCTATATAAGTGGATAAAAATTTAAACACTTCCAGAAATTCTGTCTTCAGAGTGTAAGGATATTTTAAGTAACAGCGAGCATAAATCTGAAAATGCTTATGTCTAAACTGGAGCAAATGAAATCATTAATTTGGATTTCCTTAAGAAGAGAAGTATCTGAGGTTTTCTACAACCCCTCCCCTCCCCCAAATCAAAACAAAGCTGCAGACACCAGTTCCAGCAATATTTGCCATACTGGGATCCCAGCGTCTCTACAGCAATTATTTTAGAAAGGGGAGGTTTCTACACTTTAAGAATCTTACATGGTTTTGGTTGTTTCCCATATGTTTTGACACTTCTCAGAGCATGACTTCAAAGGGTTCTTCCTGCTGGAAAATTTGGGCCTTTAAGCTTCAAAAGGAAAATTCCATAACAGGGCTTCAGAGACCTGGGGAGGAAGTGTTTCCCATATTCTTTGGAAAGGGAAAATAAAGTATGTCTATGCTTTTATGAAACTTAGGAGCTCGTTTTACTTATAAACACAACCCCTTTCTTTATCTCCATGAGAACTCTTTTTGCACTCCCATGCCCATATTTTCTCCCCCATCCCCCCCACCCCCGGGAATGTTTCCAGGGTCCCTTTGCCATGGAGCAGTGTCTAGAATGTGGAATCTATAGCACTCAACCAGAAGGACAAGATGGTTCCTGCTCCCCATGACTATCATAAATTCACACGTGGCAATGAACTGTTCTCTTGATTCACATTTACTTTAGTGTATAAAACTTACTTTCTACTGACTGAAAGAGGCTTTTGAATTGTAGGGACCTTTTTTTAAACTTAAGAAAGTAGAAATGCTTCATTTCAGGTAGAAATGCTTTAGATTGGGTAAGCCAAATCAGATATACAAAGATATACAAAGATAAAGTTATGTTGCATCACAATTCCTCCATTAAAACATCTGGAAATAGAGAAGAGAACACTCTAGTTTCCAGATACTTGTCTGAATCACGAAACCCCAAAGTCCCTGCAAAGTATGACATTACTCTGCAGGACGCATCCCTAACTTTAGATAAAACATTGTTCACTGGCACAAGCACATAGTTTTTTCTGTTTCCCATTCATTGTCTCAAGTCTGAGGTGATATAGGAAGGGCAGGAAATGGAAACTTAGGCAGGTGTGAGCTGTTACCCATAGATCTAAAAAAGTCCTATGTAGATACCGGCGACTTAGAAATTGGTAGGTGGGCCATAACCAAAAGATAGATGCAAAGAAAAGTTTGATTCCAAAAGTTAAACTAAAGAATAGTGACTTTTATATCTTTTCACTTTGAATATGTTTGTCCTATTGGTTGCTTAGTCAGATACATCATTTTCATTACCAACTCAAGGAGACTTCTTCATTTAAATTCTCTAGATCATTTATTTTTAAATCTATGTTTAAAATTTAGTAAACTACACAAAGTGATTTTGAATAACTCACTGTGATGGTTAATATTGTTTACTTGACAGAGTCTAGAATGTTCTAGAAAACAAAGCCTGTGTGGGTCTGAGGCAGTTTCTAGTTTAGGTTAACTATCCTGGAAAAGTCTTCCTTAGAAACAGACAGCATATTTCTTGGATTTTGATTTATTTCCATGAGCTGTGGTGGTCTCGAGCCGAGTGAAAGGAAGAGAGTGAGCTTCAATGTTCAATGTTCAGTGTTCTGTTTTCTGACTCTGAGTCCCATACATTTTAAATTTATGGATAGACAAATTCTCTGTATATAAAATTTTCAGTTGCTAAGATGTCTACATAGCTTTCATTGGTTGTTCTTTATTGACTGTGACATAGATTTTCATGTATATGTTTAGTGTAAATGTATTTTCTATGTCTCTTATTTGTATGACTCTCGGGAAGTCACATACTACAATGCCGTGTATGACACTTTACAGAATGGTTTTCCCAAATGGCTACACTATTTTAAACTTCCACTGACTCTTTCTCCCTGACATTGTCATTGTCTGTATATATGTAAATATACATATATATTTTTTAACTGTAGCATTTCCACTGGATATTACTTAGTATCTTGGATTTTGATTTACATTTCATTCATATTCTATCAAACTTTTCTGGGCCATTAGTAACTTTGAAGAAATCTGTACACAAATGAATTGCTCAATTCCTACCAAAGAATGTTTTGAGGATATAATTTAATTACCCTCTGTTTTACTTCTCTTCCCCACTCTCTCATATAACCTCCTCACTGTCTTTCAAATTTATAGCCTTTTAGGTATTAGTTGTTTTTGCATGCATATATATGCAATAGCATCTTAAACATGAGAGCAAGCAAGTAAGAAATAAGTAATTTGGACTTCACAAAATCATACATATGATCATATATGATCAATATCAATATCTATCTAGGTAGATAGATAGGTAAATAGATAGATATAGACTGTAAGTCACATCATTAAATGGAACTTGTATAAAGAACATAGAAAGAACTCTTACAACTTAAAAAAATATGAGTAGTAAAACAATAGGGACATATGTTTAAAAATTGATGTTAGGGATCCTAGTTTGTAAGGTAGTAGTTGAAGATTCTCCTCCAATAATTATGATTTCCCTAGCACTGCGTGCTTAGCTAGGTTTCCAGTTCTAGGCAACATTTCCCTCTTGTTGAGTGGGTCTTAGGTTTGGTTAGAGGTATGTGTACCACCATTGCACCTTAGGGTTATAGTGCCATGCAGGTCATTGATGTGGCTCAAATATGTCATAGTTACATAGGACTGCTGCTCATCTTCCTCCCATGGAAGTTTTAATGGCATCATTTTGTATCATGAAAGCTAGTTTTCAGAGGGACTATTTCTATCAGTTCTAACTCAGAGGTTCTCTTTGTAAAAGACAGAGACCACTAAAAACAAACAAACAAGCAAACAAAACCCCACAAGCGATCAAAATGCAGCATTCTGGAGCCCAGTCCCAACTGATACATTTATAAAACGTTTCCACATTATGGCTCTGAGAATATTGTGGAAGAATGTATATGAGAGAGGGAGAGAGAGCATGAGGAAGGGGTGGGGAGGGAGAGGGAGAGGGAGAGGGAGAGATTTGATAAAACCCAAATTATTATTATTTGCCTCTTGCTTGTTTGCTATCACATTTAAGAAAATGTTGCTTACCTAGCCTACAGTATGAAAAGTCTAGTGTTTTCTTCTAACAGTTGAGGGTTTTTGTTTTTTGTGGTTTTTTTTCAAATTCTCTAAAATAAAAGATGAAATAAAGAAAGGTTTCTTCAAGAGGAAACTATGTAAATAAAGGAAATAAATAGGGAAAAGAAGAATGAATGGTCCTATAGATCTTTGGGAAGCATATTGTTTTTATATGACTATTTTAAGGTTCTATACCAGAAGGGCCCTTCCTTGAAACAACAATAAACCTTGCTTTTAAAGCCTCAGGGAGCATTAGAAAAGAGGGACAAGGCAGGGAGCTCTTCCTGTCTGCCATCAGACTTAGAGAGTCATTACTCATCCTGCTGGCCCACGGGATTGTGGCTGAGGGAGAGAGTGAGGCCTACTTGAGCTGTCTCTTCTACCCTTTTGAGTTTCAGAGGATGCAAAGACACAATTCTAAACATTGGCTTGGATAGTGCAGTATTGGTAGGTATGCCTCTTGGAGTCGCTGAGGGGCTTAGGGTAGTTATTGACCTTCTTAGACGGTAGACAAAACTCCACCGGCCTTCACAGAGATTCACACCTCTGTGCTAGGTCTCGGTATCCACATTTTCTGCTTCATCTGAAGATGTCATTTGTACTGGGTTTAGCACCCAGTCTCACCCATCACTACTGAGTCTTAACCTGATTACATTTGGAAAGAGTCTGTTTCTAAACAAGGCTGGTTTTCTAGCTTTTGCTGAGTTGTTGAGGGACATGGCTTGACTCAATGCATTTCTTTGGTCTTAAATTAGAGCTCAGGTCTTAGCGCTGAAAAAATGGCAGACAGATTAGAGTTTCTAAAGGACAAGGGATAGGGCAGTGGTAAGGTCTCCTGTAATGGCCATCAGAAGCCTTCATTTCAGATGTGTGAAGAAACCACCACAGAAAACCACTGCCTTATTCTAGGAAGGAGAAGTCAGAACCTGTTTCACTTGAGTTCTCCTTAAGCACACTGGATGTTTCCATTTGCAAGACAGGCTTTTCACTCTGAATGCTTTTAAGCTGCCTGTTTTCACACTCTGGGAACATAGCTGCTATGAGAGTTTTAGATGCCATAAAGTGACCTACTTTTGATGATCAAACCTGAGGTGTGACAAAAAAAAAAATTAAAATCAACTTCGATGCTAAGCGGGGGAAGAGTGGAGGCAAGGGAGATCACAGGAAGCTGTGATTTCACTCTCGTGCAGACAGTCTGTCGGAGGATCCAAATAACCATCTGTCTGTAAAGTTCCCAGGCATGTTTGAACATTCATCATATAGGCAGCCTTAGATAATTGCCGTGGAGAAAGATTCTATCACACTGACATCATTTAGGACTATTAATGGCATTTGATACCATGAAAGAATAAACACGAAATAAAAGACATATAGTCACATTGAGGAAAAATATCTCCAATTATCATACTGTCTCTTGTGAGCATATTTTGAGCATCATCTTGATATATTGTAATGCTCTACTCTCTTCATCTGTGTTCATGATTGCTTTTGAATGGTTCCATTCAGTTTTTATCTCCCTCTTGGTCTTTTATTAGTCATGATTGATGAAGCTACACTGATATGAGTATCTCTACAAAATTCAACCACACAAAGCTGTTACTCCTGAGAAGTTGCATGATCTCAGTGGGTGTTTTTCCTCTTTCAAGCATGGTACCTTTGGAGCCAGCCTATCTTTGTGTGTAGTCATTCCCTCTATAGCCCTTTGGGTTAGTGCCTTTGCTTGAGAATGGACTGGATTTTAATGACCCAGCTTTAATGAATAACATATCACAGATATAATAGGTTGTCACATACAGCCTTAGGTTATAAATAGATAGGGTTGCTTGTCCAGGGAATTTTTTTTTCCCACTCTATCTTGCATCAGTTACCCAGAGGGAAGCCAGCTGGCCCGTTACAAAGGAACCCTAGAGACAGGCATTCATGGCAAAGAACCAAGGTATGGCAACAACCAAAACGGAGCTTGACTATAGAGCATCCCCCATCAGAGGGAGTGCCCGAACCTTCAGAGACTACAGTCCCTGAAAAGAATGGTTGGATGTGGGATTTTTAACTCATGCCTGGCTCAACCCACAGAAATTGTCAGAATAGTTATTAATTTCTATAATATGTTAGTATTAGATACCTAATGTTTGGGGGCAACTTGGGTTCTGACAACTCTGGCTTATAAAACAACACTTATAAAAGTAATATGAAAATTTGAAGTACTCAACTCAGTGGGGAGACTGGAGAAGGGACTGTTGAACTCAGTCTTGGGTGGACAGGAATTGCTTCTTGTGAACTGCTTCAGCTCTGCCAGCTGTGTAGAGGACAGTTAGCATCCAGGGAGCTTGGCAAGGCTGGCGTTCAGTTCCTTCTCTGAGGAGATGTTTATTCATGTGTCACACGGTTATTTGTTCCATTCACTTAAATATTCAATCAATAAATATTTTAGAAGTCACTGTAATGTTTTGTTTTGTTTTTTTTTTTTTTTAAGAAAGGAAACTCTTTTCAAACTTGTCACCTCATTAAGTCAAATTTCTCAGTTCTTTTCCGTATTGGAGCACTGCACCTCATAAAAGGCAGGGCCAGGCATTTTCCTCCAACTCCTGGGCCCCACCCATTGTCTTTGGGAATCCGACTTCTTTCAAAATTAGAGAAAATACTTTTGAAGTATAAGAACCATTTTTTTTTAAATTCTTAAATGGAGAAACGTTGTTTAAAGCCCTTGCACTCATGATCTGCGGGTCTTAGGGATGCACCAGCCCCAGTGATATTCCAATGTGCAGTGCCGCTCCACCGCCATTGTATGTTTAATTATGTGATGGAATTATCACAGGAGCTATATGATAAGCAATAATAACAAAAGAACAGCCACAGCAAAGGCTATCCCAGGATGAGCAAGGATTTAGCAGACTCTTCTTTGCAAGCAACAGATTTGGAGAGAGGTAAGTTACTGAAAAATCAATCGAACAAACATACATGCATATAAACAAACAAAACTTGGGCAGAGCTGAGATGGGTATAGATAAGGCCAGGCTAAGAGCACCTGGGTAGCTGGTAGATTTGAGATGAGGGAGTGTCCCAGTGTCCCACAT
Source organism: Micromys minutus (assembly GCF_963924665.1). Classification (NCBI taxonomy): domain Eukaryota; kingdom Metazoa; phylum Chordata; class Mammalia; order Rodentia; family Muridae; genus Micromys; species Micromys minutus. The sequence goes on from NC_137975.1 coordinate 28,612,060, forward strand.
TGGTGACTGGAGGAGCAGAGCATCTTGCCATTAATAAGCCCTGCACCTGGTGCACCATCAGGCTGACATTCTGTGTGTAGGTGCAGAGAATCAGAAATCAGGCCTGTGAGTTAGGGACTGAGTTCAAATGCTAATCCACATTCGCCAGTGACACCCAGCACAGCATTTCTAGAATCTGAATGGGGCAGGTCTAGGGAAGAAAGACTTGAAGCATAAAGCCAAACTTAGAACACAGGGAGCCTTATATTCAAGGAAATGGAGAAAAATATATGGTCAAAAAAAAAAAAAAAAAAAAAAAAAAAAAAAAAAAAAAAAAAAAAAGAAAGAAAGAAAGAAAGAAAGAAAAAAGAAGAAAGAAATGGTAGTTTTGCAGTGCTAGTTCTTGAATGCTATGGAAGGTTCCCTATAACTTAGGCAAGCTAAACTTTATATTTCCTTACAATTCAGAAAAATTCTTTTAACACATAGAATTTTGTATGTATACTGTGAGGTACCAAAGAGTACACACACACACACACACACACACACACCATTATCATTATCATAATCATCACTAGATTTATAATTTTTATGGTTAAAAATTGAAAATATACATAATACTTTCTTCTAGATACTTTTTTAAAAAATTGAACAACTTTATTTTAAAAAACAAAGATAAATGTATAGATTTTAAGCATTTTGAATAAAGGTATACGAATACATTTTTGTCAGTACTTGATTTTTTTTAAAGGTTTGATAGTGTGCATTAACATCTTACAATGAACATAAAATACATGGAAAACAAGATGTAACTTGGAATTATTCAAAGTTTTCTTGGTGTGTAAAGATCAAGGATAATGGTTTTACATTTCTTTCTTTCTTTCTTTTTTGGCCTTTGCTTTTTCTTGAACTTCATATAGTCCATGAGTTGTTTCTGGGGTGTTCAGAGCTTTCTGGAGTTAGTATCCAATTATCAGTGACTGCATATTATGTCTGTTCTTTTGTGACTGGGTTTTCTTACTCAGGATGATATTCTCTAGATGCATCCATTTTCTTAAGAATTTCATAAAGGCATTGTTTCTGAGAGCTAATACTCCACTGTGTAAATATACCACAATTTTTGTATCCATTCATCTATTGAAGGACATCTGTGTTCTTTCCTGCTTATGGATATTATAAGAAGGGCTGCTATGAACATTGTGGTTCATGCGTCTTTGATATATGTTGGAGCTTCTCTGGGGTATATGCCCAGAAGTGGAATAACTGGATCTTCAGGTAGTACTATGTCAAATGTTCTGAGGAATCGCCAGACTGATTTCCAGAGTGGTTGTACCAGTTTACAACCTCACCAACAGTGGAGAAGTGTTCCTCTTTCTCTGCATCCTCGCCAGCATCTGCTGTTATCTATATTTTTGATTTTAGCTATTCTGGTTGGTGTGAGGTGGCATCTCATGGTTGTTTCGATTTGTATTTTCCTGATGGCTAATGATCTTGAACACTTTCTTAGGTGCTTCTCAGCCATTCTATATTCCACAATTGAAAACTTTTTTTTTAGCTCTGTACCCCATTTATAATAGGGTTGTTTGATTCTCTGGTGTCTAGCTTCTTAAGTTCTTTGTATACCTTGGATATTAGGCCTGTAACTGATGTGGGGTTGGTAAAGATCTTTTCCCAATCTGTTGGCTACCATTTTGTTTTCTTCACAGTGTTTTTAGCCTTACAGAAATTTTGCAATCTCATTAAGTCACATTTGTTGATATTTGACCTTAGAGCACAAGCTATTAGCGTTCTGTTCAGGAAATTTTCTCCTGTGCCTATCTGTTTTAAGTTTTCCCCTACTTTCTCTTCTAATAGTTTCAGTGTACCTGGTTTAATGTGAAGATGTTTAATACAGTTGCACCTGAATTTTGTACAAGGAGATAAGAAAGGGTCTATTTTCATTCTTCTGCATGCTGAGTGCCAGTTGTATCAACAACATTTGTTGAAGAGACTGTCCTTCTTCCACTGAATGTTTACAGCTCCTTTGTCAAAAATCAAGTGACTGTATATGTGAGGGCTCATTTCTGGATCTTCTATTGTATTCCTTTGATATATGTGCCTATCTTTGTACTGGTACCATGCAGTTTTTAGCACAATTGCCTTGTAATATCGCTTGAGATCAGGGATGGTGATTCCTGCAGATGTTTTCTTGTTGTTGAGGATGGATTTTGCTATTCTAAATCTTTTGTTATTCGAGATGAAATTGCACATTGCTCTTTCCAACTCTATGAAAAAATGGGTTAGAATTTTGATGGGGATTGCATTGAATCTGTAGATTGCATTTGGTAAGATGGCCATTTTTACAGTGTTGATCCTTGAAATCCAGGAGCATGGGAGATCATTCCATTTTCTAAGATCTTCCACAATTTTCTTCTTCAGAGATTTGAAGTTCTTGTCACACAGGAGCTTCACTTGGTTAGTGAGAGTCACACCAAGGTATTTCATATTGCTTGTGACTATTGTGAAGGATGTCTTTTCCTGAACTTCTTTCTCTGGTTGTTCATCCTTTGAGTAGACGAATGCTACTGATTTGTTTGAGTTAATTTTATATGCAGCCACTTTGCTGAATTTGTTTATCAGCTGTAGAAGTTCTCTGGTAGAATTTTGGGGTCACTTAAGTACACCATTATGTCATCTGAAAACAGTGATGTTTTTACTTCTTCTTTCTAATTTGTATCCCTTTGATTTCCTTTTGCTGTCTAATTGCTCCAGCCAGGACTTCCAGCAGTATGTTTAATAGGTAGGGAGAGAGTGGGTAGCATTGTCGAGTCCCTGATTTTGGTGGGATTGCTTCAAGTTTCCCACTGTTAAGTTTGATGTTGGCTATTGGTTTGCTGTATATTGCTTTTATTATGTTTAGGTATGGGCCTTGAATTACTGTTCTTTCCAAGACTTTTAACATGAAGGGGTGTTGGATTTTGTCAAATGCTTTCTCAGCATCTAGTGAGATGACCAGGTGGTTTTTTTCTTTGAGTTTTTTATATGGTAGATTACGTTGTTGGATTTCCGTATATTACACCATCCCTGCATCCCAGGGATTAAGTCTAATTGATCATGGTGAATGATCATTTTGATGTGTTCTTGGATTTGGTTTGCTAGGATTTTGTTGAGTATTTTTGCATCAATATTCATAAGTGACCTTGATTTGAGTTCTCTTTCCTTGTAGGGTTTTTTGTGTGGTTTAGGAACGAGGGTTATTGTAGCCTCGAAAAATGAATTAGGTAATGTTCCATCTGATTCTATTTTTATGGAATAGTTTGGAGTTTATTGGTGTTAGGTTGTCCATAAATATCTGATAGAGTTCTGCACTGAACCCATCTGGACCTGGCCTTTTTTTGGTTGGGAGGCTTTTGAAGACTGCTTCTATTTCTTTAGGTGTTATGGGATTATTTAGATAGTTTACCTTGTCCTGGTTTAACTTATTATCTGGTATCTGTCTAGGAATTCATCTATTTTCTCCAGATTTTCCAGTTTTGTTGAGTATAGGCTTTTGTAGTAGGATCTGATGATTTCTTGAATTTCCTCAGTTTCAGTTATTATGTCTTCACTTTCCTTTCTGATTTTGTTAATTTGGACACTATCTTTGCCCTCTAGTTAGTTTGACTAAGGGTTTATCATTCTTGTTAATTTTCTCAAAGAACCAGCTTTTGATTTTGTTGATTCTTTGACTGGTTCTTTTTGTTTCTACTTGGTCCAGTTCTACTCTGAGTTTGATTATTTCTTGCCGTCTGCTCCTTGTGGGTGTATCTGCTTCCTTTTGTTCTAGCACTTTCAACTGTGCTGTCAAGTTACTAGTGTATGCTCTCACCAGTTTCTTTTTGGAAGCACTCAGAGCTATGAGTTTTCTTCTCAGTACTGCTTTCATTGCATACCATAAGTTTGGGTACGTTGTATTTTTGTTTTCATTAAATTCTAAAAAATCTTTAATTTCTTTTTTTATTTCTTCTTTGACTATGCTATCATTTAATAGAGTATTGTTTAGTTTCCATATGTATATGGGCTTTTTTTGTCTTTGTTGTTATTAAAGACCAGCCTTAGATCATGGTGATCTGATAGGATGCATGGGAGTATTTCAATTTTTTTATATCTTTTGAGGCTTGTTATGTGACTAATTATATGGTCAATTTTGGAGAAGGTGCCATGAGGTGCTGAGAAGTAGGTGTATTCTTTTGTTTTAGGATGATATGTTCTGTAGATGTCTATTAATTTGAATTGATTCATAACCTCTGCTAGTTTTACTGTGTCCTTGTTTAGTTTCTATTTCCATGATTTGTCCATTGATGAGAGTGTGGTATTGAGGACTCCCACTCTTATTGTGTGGGATGGATGTATTTTTTGAGCTTTAGTGGGGTTTCTTTTATGAATATGGTTGAATTGTATTTGGAGCATATATGTTAAATATTAAGGGTTCCTCCTTACAAATTTTCCCTGTAATGAGTAAAAAGTGTCCTTTCTTATCCTTTTGGATAACTTTTGGTTTAAAATCTACTTTATTTGATATTAGAATGGCCACTCCAGCTTGCCTCTTGGGGCTGTTTGCTTGGAAGTTTTTTGTTTTTTCCCAAACTTTTACTCTGAGATAGTGTCTGTCTTTGTCTCTGAGATGAGTTTCCTGTATGCAGCAAAATGCTGGATTCTGTTTATGTATCCAGTCTGATAGCCTATATCTTTTTATTGGGGAATTGAGTCCATTTATGTTAACAGATATCAAGGAATAGTGGTTGCTGTTTCCTGATATTTTTGCTTTTGGAGGTTGAATTGTGCCTGTGTGTCTTTCTTCTTTTGGTTTTCTTGCTTAGGTATTTTTTTGTTTTTACTGGGATGTAGTTCTTGTTGTATTGGGTTTTCCACCTATAATTCCTTGTAGTGCTGGGTTTGTGGTCAGATATTGTGTTTAGTTTTGTCTTGGAATATCTTGTTCTCTCCATCTATGGTGATTTAGAGTTTCGCTGGGTATAGCAGTTTGGGCTGGCACTTGTGTTCTCTTAGGGTCTGCATGATATCTGTCCAGGACCTTCTAGCTTTCATAGTCTCTGTTGCGAAGTTGTTGTGATTCTGATTGGTCTGCCTTTATATGTTACATGTTCTTTTCCCCTTACTGCCCTTAGTATTCTTTTGTTTGCTTTGAGCGCTTGGCGTTTTGACTATTATGTGTCGGGAGGAATTTCTTTTCTGGTCTACTCTATTTGGAGTTCTATAGGCTTCTTTTATGTTCATGGTCATCTCATTCTTAAGGGTAGGGAAGTTTTTTCTACAATTTTGTTGAAGATATTTACTGTGCTTCTTAGTTGATATTCTTCGCCATCTTTTATTCCTATTATCCTTAGGTTTGGTCTTCTCATTGTGTCCTGGATCTCCTGGATATTTTGGGTCAGGAGCTTTTTGGTTTTTGCATCTTCTCTGACTGTTGTGTCAATGTTTTCAATGTTGTCTTTGGCCCTGAAATTCTCTCGTCCATCTCTTGTAGTCTGTTGGAGATGCTTGCTTCTGTGACTCCTGATTTCTTTTTTAGGTTTTCTACCTCTAGTGTTGTCTCTGTTAGTGTTCTTTATTGTTTTTATTTCCATTTTCAATTCCTTCATATCTTTGGTTCTGTTTTCCTCTAGTTCTTTGATTTTTTTTTTTAGTGCTTTTCTTGTTTCCTCTTTAAAAGCTTCTATTTCTTTAATCTTTTCCTCCTGTTCTTGTTTAAAGAATGTCTATCATCATCTTGAGGTATGATTTCAGGTTTGAGACTTCTTTTTATGGAGTATTTTGAACTCTGTTCTTTGCTGTGATGGGAGATCTGGGTTCTGGTGTTGCCAGGTTGTTTTTGGTTTCCCTGGGGTAACTTCTTTCACTTTCCTCTTGCCATCTTGTTTTCTGTGATTATACGTAGTTTTGTTGTTAGTGATTGTTTCCTGTCTCTTCCGTGTACCTGGCCTGTGTCCCTGGATCTCTGCTGTTTCTGGTGGCAGATGGCTTGAGTGCCTTTTCTACACTCATGGGTCCTTCAGTTGGATACCAAGTCCCTAAGGTAGAGTTCCTTCTCCCTTAAACCAATTGGGGTTTGTGCTTTCCGGGCTCTCGGCCCAGACCTCTCTGTGTCGTGGCTTCCAGCAGCCCAGTCTCACCAGGCCTGTTTTCCCGGATCTCCGCTCTTCTAGATACTTTTAACACTGTCGAAATACTTTATAAAGAGCAACAGCACAATAAAAACTCTTATATTTAACCAATGTTGTAATATTCTCATCAAATCTCTTTTCCCTTCTTCTTCTGTATCCTTCCAGTCTCTGACAATTTCCATTTAGTCTCAATAGCCCAGGAATAAGCTGTACTGCATCTACATGAGTGACATCGAATGACACACTTCTTGTGAGCCTAGTTCATTTTACTTAACATAATGACTGCCATTTAACCCAACTTGTCACAAAGGACAGGATTGCAGTATAGCATTTTGATGGTTTGTATATGTTGGGCCTAGGACGTGGCAGGATTGGAAGGTATGGCTTTGTTGGAGTAGGTGTGTTACTGTGGGCTTTAAGACCCTCATTCTAGCTGCCTGGAACACAGTCTTCTCCTAGCAGCCTTCAGATGAAGATGCAGAACTCTCAGCCTCAAGGCAGCAGCATCAGATAATGAAAGTTGGAGTCAGTTCTCAAGGTGAAACACTGGAAACATTTCATGGCATCTGTTTCCAGCAGTGACACCCTAACTCAGACAAATATTCAGTAGCACATATGCACTACAGTTTCCTCCGCTCATCAGTTCAGAGAGACTCAGCCTGACTTGGTTTTTAGCTGTTGTAAATGGATAGTGCAGAAATGAACCTGAGCGTATGAAACCTATTAAACACACCGATTGCAGTGATTCTTTACATGTGCCAAATGATATAGTTATTGGTTCTTGTGGTGATTCTAATTGGAGTTATCTGGATGCTTTCAATACCTTTCTTTATTAGAGCTACCCTAATTTCCATTTCCACCAAAAGTGTGCGAAGTTCCTGTTTCTCCATTATTGATAGTACTTACTATCTCAGGCCTTTGATAATAGCTATTCTTGTTAGAGGTGCTTCATCATTTTCCTGACTATATTGAATTCCTTTCAATACAGTTTCACAATCAATAAATTTGTGAATTTGATTCTGGATTATTTTTGAGTTTCTTATATATTCTGAATATTATGTGTAGTTCCTTTAATGCTGAGCACATCAAAAACTCATTCAAGTGTAAACTTTCTCTTTTGTCCTCAGTTGTCTCTCCTGAACGACAGGAAGTAGACCTGGAGATTTGAAACACTTCAAACTACCATACTTTGTTTCTTGATGAGTTAGTAGTGATTTATGACTCCTACTGAAGCCGATTTCACATCAGCCTGGAGGAATCTACCTCTGGTGATTTTATTCCAGCTGGATAGAGCTGGTGTCTAAAGATCGCCTTGCCTTTTTTGCATCCATTTATGCAAAGTTTTCAGAAGGAGCCCTGTTAACTAGAAAGCACGCCCAGGCATAGCTCTCTCCTGTGTCAACCATTGGTTGCTTTTCCAATGATCTGATCAGATTTCTTTTTTTTTAAATGATTTTTTTTCTTCTGCATTCAGTCTAGAGGCCAGAAAACAAAAATTTGTTCCAGATCAATCATATCCTTGGAAGAATAAGATTTTGTCTTTGAGAAACACTCATCATGCTTCCAAACCCAAACAACAGGGAGTTCTAGTTCCTGGTGAAGCAGGAGCTGGCCTACCTCTGCTAGTCTGTTTTATTTCCCTAGGATAGAATCAGAGTACCTACCATTTCTCTCTGGAGGATAATCTTCTCAGGCTTTCTGATGAAGTGAACAGCTGACTAAAACCTTGGATCAGAACGGTTACCATTCTCTTGGGAGAATACTGGAATCATCTTGATTAAGAAAAAACATGTGTGTCCTTGTTATAAACACAAAAACACTGTTCGATATTGTGTATATTTTCTCTTTGCTTACTTATGCTTCTCCACACCTCATATGACTGTCCAAATGTTTGATGACTGAACTGCTTAAAGTAAAGAAGCCCACTTAATTTTCTCTAAGCAGAGAATGAAACAGTTGAATAAATCTATTCGAAAGCGCTGATTTTTGACGCCCACTTGCCACTGAGCATCATGTGTACTCTAACACATACTAGATTCATGAATGTTTCTAGAATGCATGAGTTCAGACCAGGAAATATTTGACATTATATAATGATTGTGCTAGAGACTGTTAAGTTATGACCTTAGCTTTAAATCCATCTCAAATTTCTGCCTTCATATTCTATATCAGCCACTGTGTTAAAGTTCACACATCATTGTAAACATAATGTTCATATACAATATTTATTCATTTTATTATAAGTTTCTTCAGGTCTACAAATCCATTTTGCTCAAGATTCCCAATGAGTAGTTATTGTTATAGTCTTAAACCTATTTTTATTTTCTTTGTTTCTTTAAAAATATTTTTTTTACAGTCCAGTCAATATCCCCCACCCAGTCTGACCTCTGGCTATTCCTAGTCCCATACTTCCTCTCTTATCTCCACAAAAAAATATCCTTACCTCTTTTTCCTTACCCCACCAGACCTCCCCACTCCCTGGAGCTTCAACTTTCTTGAGCTTTTTCTCTTACTGAGGCCAGACCAGGCAGTCCCCTGCTGTATATGTGTTGGGAGCCTCATATCAGCTAGTTTATGCTTCCTGGTTGGTGACCCAGTGTCTGAGGGGGTCCAGGTTAGTTGAGACCACTGGTTTTTCTATGGGGTCATCCTCTTTATCAGCTTCTTCCAGCTTTTTCCTAATCAAGCAGAGGGGTCCCAGCTTCTGTTCATTGGTTGGGTGTAAGTATCTGCATCTGAGTCATTCAGAGGCTTGTTGGGCTTCTAATAGGGCAGCCCAGCTAGGCTCCTGTCTGTAAGCACACAATAGCATCAGTATTAGTGTTAGGCCTTGGAGCATCCCCTTGAGCTGGATCTCAATATGGGTTGGTCACTGGACCTCCTTTTCTTATGACTCTTCTTTCCTTTTGTCCCTGCAGTTGTTTTAGACAGAAAAAAAAATAAGTGTGCATGGTATGTACTCACTAATATGTTAGCCAAAGTAGTACAGAATACCTAAGATACAATCTACAGAACTCAAGAAAATTAAAGGGAGGATGCCTCAATCCCACTTGAGCAGGAGAAGAAAGCAATCTCAGGGGGGTTCGGGGAGAGGGAGGGATATGGGTGAAAGAGGGGACAGGGAGGGGAAAAGAGGAATATAATCAGGTATTGCGGTGTGGGGTAGGAAACAGGACAGAAGCCCTGAGGGCTAGCAGAAAGGATAGAAATAGGCAACCTTGAGAAGTAGGAGGTAGAGGGAATGTGTCTTAGAGTTTCTATTCCTGCACAAAATATCATAACCAAAAAGCAAGTTGCAAAGGAAAGGGTTTGTTCAGCTTACAATTCCACATTGCTGTTCATCACAAAAGGAGGTCAGGACTGGAACTCAAGTAGGTCAGGAAGCGGTAGCTCATGCAGAGACTATGGAAAGATGTTACTTCCTGGGTTGCTTCTTCTGACTTTCTCGATTTGCTTTTTTCTAAAACCCAAGACTACTGGCCCAGGGATGGCCCCACCCACAGTGGGCCCTCGAATTCTTGAGCAATAATTGAGAAAATACCTATAGCTGGGTCTCATGGAGGCATTTTCTCAAGGGAGGTTCCTTTCTCTTTGTTAACTCCAGCTTGTGTCAAGTTGACACACAAAACCAGCCAGTACCCTCTAGAATGTACCAGAGACCTGGGAGATGAGAGACTCTCAATACTCAAAGGGAGGGACCTTAGATTAAATGTCCTTCAGTGGGGAAAAGAAACTTGTTGAGTCCACCTCTAGTAGAAAGACAGGACATTACATGGAGGGATAGGGTTGCCATTCTGTAATCAAAAACTTGTACCTATTTTCAATTTATCTACTCTGAATATATTTTATCTCTGTGAAACTTAACAGCATATAATATGGTGAGATTTACTAACATAACTTATACGTGTAACTTAGGGTTATTTCCTTGGATCTCAGACATCTGAGTAAAAACTGAAGATTTCATCCATGTACAATAGTTATTTCATTTCCAAAGCTGTGAGTAGTGGCACTACCATTTTCCTATTTCAATCATAGACACTAAACATCATAAAAATTGATGAGTATCTGCCCTTACTTAAATGATGGAAATTGTCATTATTAAAATATCTATAGAAAGACACTTTTAAATTTTAATTTTGATGGCATGTACACTGACAAAGTCAATAGAATCTCATTCTTTATGATAAATGACTTGTTCACATTTAGATAAATAAAAATGTACCTGATGATGTACATTACCTATCATAACTCATTATCACATATATTTAGAATATATATTCTTCCTAAATTTTGTTTCCTAAGTTAGAAAAACACATTTATGGGTGTTATAACACTCCATTACATGTTTGCATTAACTTAGTTCCAAGGAGTTGAAAATGATGGAACTGATATACCTGGCTGTGTGCATTCACTAAAACAAGCTCTTTCAACAATGTATGTCAGTTTATAGAAACAGAAAAGTGGAAGGGGAAACAAAGGGAAGAAGAAAAAGACAGAGAAAGAGAGCGAGGTGGAGGAGAGAGAGAGGAAATAGATATATAGATAGATAGATAGAGAGAGAGAGAGAGAGAGAGAGAGAGAGAGAGAGAGAGAGAGAGAGATACTTGTCCATAAGATTCAGCATTGTACTTCTATCACTTCAGCCCTACTCAGCTAGATGTTTGGTAGGAAGACTCGGGTGCTAATGACTGAAACTCTTTTCATATGCCAAATGCTGAAATTCTGCCAACAGAAAAGAATAGCAAAAACAACAAATAACATCAGTTTGCTCATCTGCCACATAGAGATTGCCCTCCAGACTAGAAGATGGAATAGACTTTAGACTTAGTGCATTGTGATTCAGAAAGTCTCAGCCAGTATTTCTGTGTAATGTGTTCCATTTCCATGTTCTAAGATTTAAATGTTAGAAATGAATTTAAACTTACCATGTATTATCTGCAAAGGTATGGGTGCTTATGAAAAATATGCAGTAATTCTCACTCAGATGTATATAGATATGTCTAACTTTCTAGATGATGAATCTACCATCATATGAGAACCTAATAAAGTTTTATCAGAAGAGTTATTAACCATGTTTATTGATTCTGTTTTTATTTTATTAAATCAAGATATACCAATACATTTTAGGAAATGAACTAAAATGTAGCAGATATAGGGCCAAAATAGTGATCATTTTTATCTGATATGCAATGTTATTTCTATGTTCTTGTATACTACCATGACAATTGCTCTTCTAAATCATTAAATACACACAGAGAGAGAGAGAGAGAGAGAGAGAGAGAGAGAGAGAGAGAGAAAGAGAGAGAGAGAGAGAGAGAAGAGAGAGAGAGAGAGAGAGAGAGAGAGAGAGAGAGAGAGAGAGAGAGAGAATTTATTGAAAATTAATGTATAACAACTGAGCATGCTCATGTACCTGATGAATAAAAAAAAAAAAAAAAAAAAAAAAAAAACACATTGGGTTAGTTTCTGAAGTCTCTTTCCTGACCTAATAACAAGTGAGTGTTCATCCATTACCAACAAAACAAATGGGAGACCTATGATGTCACTAGACTTTGGTTGGATTTTGAGCAAATCACTGTCATTTCCCTGTCAAAATTTAAAATGGTGCTTCACTGGAAATAATGAGCATGCTATTTTTCGGACTTTCACGTGGACTTTTTTGGAGAGAAACATATCAATTGCTCTACAAACTCATATTATATATCATACCCTAACACTGGCAGATGTGGGAGATTCTGAAATGAATCAAGAATGAAACTTGTAATTCCATAAGTTGGGATGAAATGTCAAATTCATGCCTTTGAGAGAAATATATATATTATATATTATATATATAAATATATTACATATATATAATATATAAATATATAAATATATTTATATATTATATATAATTATATATATATTATATATATTATATATATAATTATATATATATATATATTCCTGGAGGTAAATTACAGGGGAAGATACCCAACTAAAGAAGCTCAGGTGACATAAACAGAGTTTAAAGCAGTGTTTAACTATGGACAAGTTTGTTAAAATCAGATAAATCTTTCCACCCATCTGGATTCCATCTATTCTTTTTTCCAAAACATTGCTAGTATTTTCACTTTTGATCTTGCCATTTAGGCTGTGGAAGGAGGGAAGGGGTGGAAATCAAAGAAAGGGGAGGATGAAGGAACGCGGTGAATAGGGGGTTTACTTCATTTGAGCATTTAAGCACCCAGCATACTGTTTGTGTATGATTTTGGGTTTGCTGGCTTATTTTTGTTAGGAAGCCAGTGCACAGCCCCACAGTCAGTGCCATGAGGAAAATTTTACACTGGAATTAAACAGAAATCTACCCTAATGGCTGGAGGCATTTCATATTCACTACAGAAGACCACAGGACATTTGGGGATTTATTAGTCTTCAGATACTATTTTCATTAGAAATTTCCAGGATCAGGAAGGTATGTTGTCAAAAGGTTTTTATACCATATTGGAAATCCCACATATTTTTTATTTTGGAACTGATTTTATTTTGCTAATTAAAGAGATTGATTTTAAAACAGGTGTGTGGAAAGTATTTCCCAAGAAGGAACAGATGCCAGCCATTTTGATTTGTTGGCCTTTACCTTAAGAAAGCATGCTGTATTTTAGGGTGCCATAAAATCCAAGAGACTATCAAGTAAAGAGCATTATTTTGTTGTTTCAAGTTGTCTCATCTAGGTTAGAAATGGATAAGATACAGAAAGAAGCAAGAGTCAAAATCAGTCTAGAATAGAGCTTTTTCTTTGATTTTTGTTATTTTTTTGGGGTGTGTTTGTTCGTTTGTGTTTTTCTTTAAATAGGAGAACCCTGCCTCCAATAACACGGAGAACTTATCTCTTCAAATGAAGCACCTCTGAGACAAGGCTGTCTGCAGTGCATATCAGGGAAAGACTTGTCATCCAGAGAAGAATGGATGGGGGCCCTGCTCAGAACCACACCCTAACACTGGCAGATGTGGGAGATTCTCAAATGAATCAAGAATGAAACTTGTAATTCCTTAAATTGGGATGAAATTGTCAAATTCATGCCTTTGAGAGAAAGAAAATAATGATCCTATAATTATAAATTGCCTCTAGCAGTTTTAAAACAGCCGAATGGGGTCTTATCAATGATTAGCCAGCAGGTATTTTATTGACTATTTAATATGTGGCAGATGCTGGATAAGATAATAGATCAAATGATTTCTCTCTAGTGTCCTGTTGTCATTGTCTAGGCTGAGCAGACTACTGCCTGGGATCTATTGGTCTATCACTGTGATAGATACTAAGTGCTTCTGTAACAGTGGGAATCTATCCCTCTCCTCTATTGGACTGTATAATCCAGAGAAGAGCCAAGGCTGGCTAGTTTACAAATCAAGGTAATAGGATAGATGGGATCTAGCACATAATTCGCTTAATATTATGCTTATTGGAGGATTTGATGAAACTACATTATTAATATAATATTAATAAAATAATATGTCAACTTTTTAATTGTTGACAACTAGAACAGGAAATTAAGAGGGGGAAGGTGTAGAGAGGTTATTTGCCTTTGGTTTATTAAAGTGGTGAGTTAGTGTAGGTAAAGCTACTTGCACATAACACCCTCCCAACACACAGAGGCAAATTTACCACACACACACAAACACACACACACACACACACACACACACACACACACACACACACACATACACACATCACCTCCCACAGAGCACTGAAATCAATATGCTCCCAAAAGACTAGTCTTTTTTCCTTTCCATTCTTCTGTGTTGATTCTATGATTAGTATGAGAACAGCTGTCTACAATATTGACTTCTGATGAGCTGTGTTATCTTCATGTTATTCACTGACTAAAGCCTACCTGATTCAGCCTGTTTCCTTATGGGATGCAAAAGCAATGGTGGGTGGCAAAAATATCGTTCTTCTCCATTGTTCCATGAATACACCCTGCATCTACTTTTGAAATTAAACTTAGATATGAATTAAAATGGGAAATCCTAACTCCTCTGGAAAATGTGATTTCTCTTTGGTCTTTTAACAGGCAACATGAATCAAAGTTTAACAAATGGCTTCAATTCTGGCTTTGTAATTGAATATGCTTGAGGTCTCCTGGTTTCTCAGAACCTCAGGTCTCACATCTATAAAGTGACAGTCAAATGTCCAACTCTTTTTACCCTCCAGAGCTATTATTCATAAGATGCTATCTGGCACACTCAGATTCTAGATACATTCAAGGGAGTCTTTCATTATTATGCTGTGATAACCACAGTAATCATGATACTAGAACTGTGCTCAGCTCTGAACACTACATCCACTTAATTATAAAGTCTTTGCTGAGGAATAATGGTTCTTAAAGTTCGAATTTGTGACACTGCATCTGATACATCCTTAAATCAGAAGAAGTATACACTGATCGTTCCTGAAGAGATACTGGCACAGTTATGTGCTTGCCTAGAAACATCTGGATTTTCTAAAATTAGATTCCTGATGAAAGGAATTAAATTCCTGATGTGTTGTCAGATTATTGAGTAGGCAATTTCATAAAGCTTAACAAACATGGCTTGAATGCCTAGTATGGCCAATATTGTTTGAAGTCACAGAGACTTATAGAGCTGTGACTATAAGACTATATAGCTGCTCTCTGAGAGCTCTCAGTCTATGAGAAGATGATGCATTTACCATATACAAAACGCAGCCTGTGCAGTTATTACAGAACGACAGCTGCATTACACGAGACACACTAGAGAGACCAGGTGCCTTCTTGAGAGGGATGCCTGAGTTGAATGCTCAAAATGCACCAGACCAAATAAGTGTGAAGTAAAAGAGCTTCCAGGCCCGGTAAGAATGGTGTGAGTGACAGCGGAGGCTGGGAGCAGAAAAACAAAACAAAACCTGAGGTGCTGAGACTAGAGAAGGGTGATCAGGTCATATCCATGCAGAGTCCTTGGCATAGAGCAGCTAAGGTAAAGGGAAGACCCACAGTGAGATGTGGGTTTGAAGCAGAGTGTTCTGGTTCTGTGTGTGTGTTAACTGAAGGATAGATGGTCTCAAAGCAGGCATCTTATTTCTGTTGCACCTTCCTAGGAAAAATAGAGTTTACCCAAAGCCTTCCACAATTAAGGAAAGCCTTCTTCTCCTACCCTGGTGGAGGCCATTCTTTGGGGAAAACACTTTTACAAGTCTCAGTCTGGGAGTATTCACACTGTTGGTTGGGTGGTTTTTTTGTCTCCGTGTTAGGTGGCTTTTGCGCTCCATGACAAAGACCGGAGAGAAACAAGGTGAATGTGGGCAGGCTTAAGTTGGATCACAGACTTCATTTTAATGGAAAACACTCCTAATGCACCATCTCTTTGCAGTCCTGGAGAAAGGAAAGGTCAGTTGTGGTAACTGGAAGCTTTAGCACAGGCATGTGAGCATGGCTTATGGGAGAGAATGCAGCATCACCCCGTAACTTCTGCTCACACTCAGAGAAGTATCTGTAGCAAATGGCTCCAGAAAGTATTAGCTTTCCAAGAGTCTTTTTATTTTACTACCGATGAATTTATGCCATCTTCTATGTTGTAGTCTACTGGATCTTAACTCAGCTAAATACACCCCAATATAATATTTTTCAAACATTCCTATTAGATCAGAATGTAAGGGACACTTCATGTACACCTTTTAATATTACAAAATGTGCTACAGATTTGTGTTATTTCTTCCTATAATTAGATACCAGTGGATTATAAAACACTGAAATGGAGATCTGAGCAGTTAAGAATTTTGTTGTAAATGCAACTTTCATAAGTTGCTGCATGGTATCTCTGACCCTCCTGTCCACAACATCAGCATCAGCATCCATGTGTGACTCAGTGAACTTTGTTATCTGCTGCCACTTCTGCATTCTCTCTCTCTCTCTCTCTCTCTCTCTCTCTCTCTCTCTCTCTCTCTCTCTCTCTCTTTCTCTCTCTCTCTCTAGAAAATTCTCAAGGACCCCTAGGACACACAGTCAAAAAACATGAGTGCTTAGGAGAGGGTTTCAAATCTCACATTATTTGTTGATAGTATGGTAATATGAAACAGTAAACGATATCATATTCTAAATTTATTCTCTACTGCATACATTTGGGCAGACTTTCCTCATATGTAAGTCTCCAGTTTTTCACTTCTTAAAAGAGGAGGCAACCGAGAGGATGGGCATGAGAAATAAGCACAGCTCAGCTGGAGTCTGGCCTACGCTGTGCCAAGAAACAAAGACACAGGAAAGACAACGCTTGGTCCTCCTTTGTGATTCGTGAAGCACACTTTGTGTTTTCTATCAATTATTAAATTATGTGGTAACGTATGGATTTTACAACCATTTTTCAGATGTAATTAAAATAAAAACAGAAGAAATAAAATGTCTGAATAAGGAATTCTTTCTTTCATTAATGTTAATTTCTTTTTCAAAAAGGAACTAACTTCATTGTTCGAGAACTTTATCCATGCTTATAATACACTTGAATCAAAGCCATCCCCCATCCCGTCCTCCTAATTCCTTCCCTGCTCCCTCCTCCCTCATCACATTTCCTTCCCAGTTTCATGTGCTTTGCTTTAAAACTAAGTCCATTTAGCTCTGTGTATGGAGTCATGGCTGCTGTGAGTTTGCGTGTACATCGTCCCTGCCAAGTCTGACAAAAAACAAAACATGTTTTGTTGTTGATCTTTACTATTGTCATTTCTGTGTTAGGACTGAGCAAAGTGTATGATCTCATTGAAACCATTCTTTGACTACGTATCTGCTATAGCATTCTTCCGTGACCTTTTAATAACTAATTCATAGCTTTCCCAAGTAGATGAGTACTCTCAGAAGATGGTTCCAGCTTGCATCTGAAGTCACACTGTGAATTAAGCAAACTGTCCTCGTAAGCCAGGGCACTGAGCCTCAAGTCAAGCATGTGATGGTCCATCTGCTATGCTAAGCAACAGTCAATGGACCACTCACCCAGAGGACTCATTTAGATTTAACTAGGAGACCTCACTTTTACTGGACAGTCAGGTTAGATTCATAGAGTCTTTGCTTAAGTGACCAAATAATAATAAAAATAAAACTCTGAAATATAGATAAAGAAGTATATTGGGGTCATTTTCAATGTATATTGAAAGAACTTAAAAGCAGGATGTTTCAAGGGGGCTCTTATTAGGATGCACATTTAAGAACTGAACAGCACTCTGGATTCTAACCACATGTGTCGTTGATGTTCTCAACACTTCCTTACTTTGCACCTGCTAGGTCTGTGGACCTACTTCTCTTTCTTAGTACTTAAGAGTAATATATAAAGACACAATCACTGGAAAGAATGGTGATATTTTGAAAGAATTCTTATCAGAAAATCCCTGGGAAGATAAGGCCAGTTCTGTCTGTGTCATTCTTTTAAATATAATTCATTCTATACCCAAGGGAAAGGAGGTCTGGATGCCTCCTTCCCATGCCAACTATGCCAAATGGCCCTGTGTGCTGATCTCAGTACAAGTGTCAGAAGTACTCATGATCCCATCAATAGACTCAGAACAACTTTTACTTGAAAAGGCTACTTCACAGCTGTGCCCAGTAATTAACCCTGAAGATTTCTGGGTTGAAATATTGACTAACCCTGCAAATTTGTTGTTTGTTTAATCAACACTGCTTTTGGAGCAATTTCAGGTTCATATCAGAGCTATACAGATAGTGAATAATTCATCACGTAATTCCAGACTCTAGCATGTAGTACTGTCTACTCTGTGAATATTCCACACAGAGCAATGATTTGCTAAAATCAATGAACCGGCATTGACACATCACCATCATGCATGCTCCACACCCTCAAAATAAATTCAAAAGCAGTGTCTTTGAGAGCCTCATCCTATTACTTTAATAATGCTATTGACCATGTAAAACGCCAGGAGTAGGCTGCTTTTAAGTGATGTTTGGAAACATACATACATAGGTGCTCTAAGATGTGTGCTCAATATAGAAACTTAAAAAACTATCCTATTGGATTCATCTGTAAGCTATTGTTTCAGGCATTTTTTATTCTATTCAATAGAACTATAGCCTAATATTTGCTAAGCTTCCTCAGTGTTAATGATCTGAAAATAATCTAAGTTACTTTCCAAAGGGAATTGATGGTGAAAAGAGCTGCATTTGCTTGGGAAGATGACAGGCTATCTGAAAACAGTCTGACTAAACATAGGCTAATGGTATAAATGACAGAGTTGAGCAAGACATAATTGAGGGGGGTTGTTTCCTTCCTCTCAGAAGTGCCATGAGCCATTGGCACAGGGACAAAGTGGGTGAGCTCACCCTGTCATGTGGAATTGTTTTCTACGTGGCCATTAAGTTAGTTGTCCTTAGATAAAGTAGCATTACAAAATTAATTGATCCGTTATTGTTAGGATCCATTAATTCATCTTGTAACACAGTAATTTCAGTAGCATACACTGTTTCCAATAACTGAACTATCGTGGAAGACAATATTTATTCCCTGTGATTATAGATCTTTAAAGTATGTGAAGAAAGCACTTGGATTATTCTATAACCCAACTCAAATGTGTGTGTATATGTGCATCCTTGGATATTCTAGCCCAAGTTTAAGGTAGATTGCTTCATTTTGATAGCATAAAACAAAAATACAAGTGAACTCTCTCATAATTAGACTTTTGTTTTGGTCAGCCTTCATCAGAGTATGTGGAGTTATCCCATTAGTGATAACAGCCTGTCTCAGTCTTCCATTTCAAATCGTGATTTAATCTGAAACAACTTTATAGATACTCAGAAAACTTTGATTAAATATTTGGGCACCCTGTGGCCCAGGCAAATTGATACACAAATTTAACCATTACAAAAATGGCAAAGTACATAGACAAGTAAAAGAGCTGTATTTTCCAATTGCTGGTTTCAGTTTTCTCCTCTGTGCAGTTTCATCCACAGTTTAGTGAGAACCAAATATCAGATTAAAGCTTTACCATTAGTTTTGGTTTTGGGCTTTGGTTTTAGATTTGTAGTGACAGACACAGAATTTGCTCTTACTGAAAGCAATAGCAAAAAATAAATTGGACAGTCTTTACTTCTTGGTCAACGTCTCTTTTCTCTCACTTTGATGAAAGACTTGACAAATGGCTTCCAACAAATCTTTACACGATCCTTAAAACAGGAGTGATTGGGTACAATGACCGCAAGTATATCTACTTATCTGCAACAGGAGGTGTATGCAGTGTTCAAAATACAGATTATAAAAAGGATTATGTGAGTAAATGCAGAAAAAATTGAAAACAGGACATGAAAATAATCTTGTTTCAGAAGTGATGGTTTACCATGAAGAATTCTTTTGCCACTAAAAGTAAAAACAAGCAAATAAAAACAACAAAACAAGCTAAAATTTCAATATGAAGAATAAAACGTATGATGTGGCCTCAGCCATAGCAACAAATGGACCACCAGAGAATCAAGTTGAATAATCAAAATGTAGATGCTCTTTTCTAGATTTTTTTTGCCTTTCTTTTTAAATAAGAATTTTTTTCTAATTTTATACCTGCTTTACTTGTCTAGATTTATTTTTATTTAGAAAGTACAAAGAATAGGAACAGGGAATAAGGTACAAACCACTAACTGAACATTTGGCTTATTATTTACCGCCGTGAAACACACCAGACAACTCATATAAAGCCAAGCACTTAATTAGGGCTGACTTAGAGTTTCAGAGAGTAAATCCTTTATCCTCACAGTGGGAAGTATGGCAGCATCCGGGCAGATATGGTATTGAAGGAGCCAATGGTTGTACATCTTGATCCAAAGGCAGCCAGGAGGAGAGTGGATTACACACTGGGTGGAATCTGAGCTTGGGAAACCTCAACCTCAATCTACATAGTAACAAACTGGCTTCAACAAGGACCCGCTTCCTCCAATAAGGCCAAGCCTCTTAACAGTGCAACTCCCTATGGCCAAACATACAAACACATGCATCTTTGGAAGTCAAACCTATTCAAACCACCGTAGCAACTTAAACTTACTTGGTGGATAAACAAACAAACAATAAAATAAAATAAACCATGGAAATAAAGGAGAGACTAGTTGGGAAGAGAAAAGTGATCCTCAAGATGTTGAAGGAGTTGAAAGAAGAAAATGGGGAAGAATATGATCTAAATACCTTATACAAACTTATGCAAATGTTACAGTGAAACCATAATTAATATAGTTATAGTAATTTTTAAGGCTCCAAATGTATATATAACACATAGGATGGAGAGGTAGCATGCATAGTTTTTCTATTTTAATGACTGATTTATTACTTTCATTTTTTGTGTGTATATATGTGTACCCACACAAGTTTGTGTGCATATATGTGTACCTACACAAGTTTGTGTGCACCATTTGTATGAAAATGCTCACATGCAAGTCAGAGGATGTTGGATCTCCCAGGATTGGAGTAACAGGGGCTTGTGAGTTACCTGATATGGGTCTGGGGAACTGAATCTGGGTCCTCTGCAAGAAGAAGTAAGTGCTCCTAACCACTGAGCTATCTTTCTACACCCACTGGATAATTTCTACATTAGTTAAAAAAATATGCTTTAATGAGAACTTTGTTTTCATAACAGATAATTTTTAAATCATGAATACTACAGAAATGCTACAGCGTTGTAAACTTTGTAAATTCTCTTTAAATGTTGTGGCCCATTCACATTAGTCCTCTATGCTCACAGTTAATAAATATTTTGTTACAATTTAGAAATTATTAAAATGCTTATATTTGAAAAGTTTATTAGCATACACTAATTATGTTTCATTATCATGTTTTCATACGTGCATATAATGTAATGTGATCATATCCACCCCTCATTGCCCTCTTATTCTTTTC
The DNA here is from genome assembly GCF_963924665.1 of Micromys minutus. Taxonomy (NCBI): domain Eukaryota; kingdom Metazoa; phylum Chordata; class Mammalia; order Rodentia; family Muridae; genus Micromys; species Micromys minutus. The sequence goes on from NC_137975.1 coordinate 28,633,050, forward strand.
TCATTTTTTCTCTTCTATCTCTATTTTCATATTATTTTTCTCTATTTTGATTCTACATATAAAATAAAGCATGTCCAGTTAAAGGGATATCTCTGTAAGAACAGCATTTGCTATAAAAGTAGGAGACCTGAGTTTGAATTACCAGAGCCCATGCAAAAATCTGTTACCCTGTTTCTCTAAGGAGACGGCTGTCATAAAGGAGAATTTCTGGAAAGTCAGGGCCAAAACATGCAACTGTGAACACAAAGAAATACTCCCTCTAGCATGGTAGAAAGAGAAAACCAGCAACAGAGCTTGTCCTGAGACCTTCACATGCATGCCATGGCACACACACTCCCACACAAGATCACATACACATGTCACAAACACACAGATTGAAAATAACACGTGTGATTTTTGTCTAGCAAGAATAGCTTTCGTTCACTGTTTGCCCCATGGCTAAGCTGACTTTCTATAGTTTCGAGGTTAAAAATGTTAAGTAGTGAGTAATTCTGGGTACATTACGTAAGTCCAATGGAGATTTCTGATGTTAAAGATTACTGTATGCTCAGGGAGGTTCACCTTTCTGACCTCCTCCTATGAACCACTGAACATTAGCTGGATTAAAATGGAACCTTCTCCTCACTCCTCCCCATTCCCATCCTGCCTTTCAGCTTCACCATGGGCAATGAAAAGAGCAGGCAAAGTCAAGAAGGTCATGTGTGAGGCACAGGGGCTGCCATTTTGAAAGGGAGTTGGCTGTGGTGTCTGAGTACAGAAAGGCAGAGGCTGCAGAGAGTCAGGGTGTTCTTGATAAGAACTGCCTGTACTCAAGCCCAAGGCTAGATTTTTTCGTACAAAGGGGCAAGGAATCATTATCTTTGTGTTGACTGCTCTCCTCAGGTCCAGTGGGGAAAAAAAAACTCCCTTATCCAGGAATCTTCAATTGTTTCTTAAGCAATGCTTTGTGTGGGAAATTTGCATTTGTAGGGTTTATACCTTTACAGGTATAATATTTAACTAGTAAAAACCCAAGGATACATCTACTTCTTTTGCTTTTTTATTTTACTTAATTTCAAAGCTTGGCATTGTTTTTTTTTATAAAGCAACAAACTGAGTATAAAATGGGAATCGTTCATAATAATTTATTCCTGGAGGGAAAAAAAAAAAAAACCCAAAGCCTCAGGACTTTGGAACATTACAACTTTCATGGAAGTGAAAAATGGACACAATAATTTACAGTTTTGTACTGCTAATGGAATCAATAGAAGTGGCCCACACATTTTATTTAAATCTGAAAATATTTAGAACACTGTTCAGAGAACAGACCGGAAACTGACTTCCCAGGTGCAAGAGACAAGTTGAAACATCGCAACTGGGAGGAAGCATGTTGGCTGGGAGACTTCAAAAGTCCAACCCCAAACTTTCCATTTTAGGATTCCGAAGCTTCATGATGTAAAGGGAATGCCGTCCACTGGGAAGGGGCAAATACAGAATTCCTGCAGCAGCCCTTCTGAATACCCTGCCGCTTTGCTTCCTAAAAATAGAAGAGGAGGAAACACGGAGAAGGAATAAGGATGCTTTCTCGGAACGGTTCGATCCTTGGGCAGCAGAAGTTCCTGGGTCTGTTTGAGAGGAGTCGGGGATGTTTTGCAGACATATCCGGAAAAAGAATTTCCCTGTGGCCTCATTAGCATCTAGCTTTAGGGCATCTCATGATTCTCTGCCTCTTTGGGCTCTGTGCGGATCACCAGGGTGGAAAGCTCCTAATTATTAATAGATTTGAAATAAACTTTAGAGCCTTGTACTTCCTTGCAGACGGCATTTTTGACACAGAATCTTCAACTGGGGACCGAGACATGTACCATCCACGTGAAACTTGGAGCATGTTTTTCACTTGAAGACTTAGCCACTCGGATCAGAAGCCATTTCAGTTAATACAGGGTTTAAAGACCTGGGAACTCATCTGAAAATTCACTCTCTCACTCCGCTCTGTAATTTTAGCCTTGCACCAATGTGTTAAACTTGTGGCAGCACTGACAAGGAAGGATCCAACCCGTGTAAAAATTATGAAAAAGTAGCCGCTATTTGTGCTTGCTTGTTTCCAGGGTGTATGTGTGTGTGTGGGGAGGGGGGTCTGTTCTGTTTTTCTCTTTAAATTAACAGATAATACCATATTTCTCATGTGGCACACTTTCAGAACCGGGTATTCATGTGCTCTTTAAGTCACCGAGATGGCTCTGTGTGAACTGAACCGTAGCACAGCATTTAAAATTACATCATCATGTTGATGCCCATTGTCCTGAAACATTTGGCCCAGTTTCCCTCGAATGCACGTCAATATAAGCCAGTTTGGAGAGATTTCTGATTTAGAAACAAATATGACACATATAAAATTCGAATGTCTGGATTTTACTGAGCTATTCAATATCACCCAGGGAAGGTTTTCTGTACCATAAGAAATGTAAAATATTTTAATTTATGCCATCAATTAGCATAATCTTATAAATTCTCATCTGTCTTTCAAAAAAAATTGTCAGATTTACAGACACATTCAAACCCCAAATGCACAGCATGCGGACTTCTGGTACCCCCTGTCAGTTGAGATTATATGCACTGACCCGGTTACCTCAATGACCCACTTTCTCAGTGACTACTACATTTTGTAGGCAAAGATAAAAGGTTTATTTTTCCTGCTGGTGGTAATTTCTCTTGCCTGAGATTATTAATAATTTAGTCAGTAGGTTTCTAAAATAAATCTTTATTCCTTAGAAATTTCTATAAATTTATAATTGAGATAATGAATCATCCACATTTTCTTATTGTTTACACACTTTTGTGCTCTAATACTGGGAGCATTCATCCTATTCAATGTCCACACATTACTGTAAGAATGAGAGTGAATATTTATATTAATCAAAATGTCTCCAGTGTATTAATAAACTCTGGCCTAATTTGATATATTGTTGGCAATTTCTAGGCAGAGATAATAAGTTGAAACTGGTTCTTATGACAATTTTAAATTTTAAAAGTCATAGTCTCCTTTTTAATTCTTTTGTGTGTGTGTGTGTGTGTGTGTGTGTGTGTAACCTGCCTGGCTTTTCTGAGATTGATTATATAAAGTGTATTTCATTCATCTTGTTAGGTGTGTACAAAGGTACACATCTTATATTTAAAATGGGAAAGATGCCATACTATGGAGAGATTTGCTTCTCACTCAGGATGCCAAACTGGAGCCTGCCAGAGCAGGGGAAAATGATTTTGATACTTCGGAATATTTAGTTAATATTTATTTATATTTAAAAATTCAGAAAAAGAAATAAATGAAAAATAAATAAGCTTTTAATATTTATTTAATATTTAAAATTCAGAAAAATAAATAAATGAACTAATCCACATACAATATTGTTGTTTTCCTTTTCTATTTTCTGAGATGTGATCTTCTTATGGAGACATTGCTATCCTGGGTAGCAATGTAATCCAGGTTTACCTTAAGCTTGCATTTCTTCTACCTTAGTGTGCTGAGTGTGGGAACGACGGATATGTACCACCAAACCCAGGGGCAGCACGTGCATTTGATAACCGTGACTTAATTATATAATATTAAAAATCCTACTAAGTACATTGTTTCAAATCCCCCGAGCACTAATGAAATGGCTAGAAACTTACCAGGCAGGCCTTTAGTCTCATATGTTCATTTCTATGTCCTTAATCCTTTTAGGCAAATTGTATAGGAAATGGTATTACCTCTACTTCTTGCTAATAAGTACTCTCAGAAGGGTTACCTCCTGTCCGTTATGAATATCTGTGATGTGCACTGTTAAACCGGGAAAGCTATAATTGGTAAATAGGTCAATAAGAGCACAGCTCAGAAGAGAGCGGTACCTGATGTCCTTTGTGCTCATCCTTCCCATAATGAGGATGTTTGCGTTGGAGGGTGAAAGCTGCCTCTGTGAAAAGCAACATTGGAATCATACACAAAGCTGTTGGACCAGGAGGACAGAATTCTTAACAAGAAAGGATAGACTGAGCAGTATCCAACCCCAATGTGTCTATTATAATAAAATCAAAGGGACGAGCTAATCTCAGCGATGACTGTGAATAGGAAGCATATATTTTTGGGATGAAAATATATGAACCATGATCACAAGATGATCTACAACCTTGGATCATGGCTTGGCAACATTGCAGAGGGAGATAAATGTTCACAGTACGAGTAAATGATGAGCTCTCCTAATTGACAGTGTTCGAAGGTCCTCTTATTTTAAACTTTCCATCCGAAAGCGTCCTATAAATAACTGATAAAGCTACAGTAAGATGTCTTTTGATAAAACCTGCTCTCTTAAGAATAAAAAAGCAATTGCGAGATATAAGCTGACTGCATGTTACTGACTAGAGAAGTGTTTAGCTAGGTTCAGTTAATATGAGTTAGGTGCCTGCAAACTTAATTTACTAAGCTTGAAAGGCAAAGTTCATAACTTCATTTTTTGTATGGTAAAGGCAAGTCTTCATTAAAATAACTTTGAAAACAACCAAAACCATAGTCCTTGAATTTTAGAACACAATTCGCCGTCATGGTTCCTTTGTATGGTTCAGAGAGGTCTGTTTGCCAACCTCACAGTTTTTTTTTTTTTTTTTTTTTTTTTTTAACCTAAGAAAAATGTCAAACTTTGTCTAACAATTTGACCAGGATTTATTCATGTATTTGTTTTAATCTCATAGCTCTTTAAATGTCTTTCTAGAAGAAGCACATGAAGGTTTGGGTGCATCTGCAATGTGCTAGAAATACAGGAAATGAGAACATATGCCATATATATACATATATGAATGTATGTTGTATTTACATTTCAAAGGTTATCCCCTTTCCCCCTCTCCCATACCACACCCCTGCTTCCTGGATGATGCTCCCACTCCTACCCACCCACACCCACCTCATGGCCATGACATTCCCCTACACTAAAAAATGAGCTTTCCCAGTACCAAGGGCCTTTCCTCCTATTAATGGCAGACAATGCCTTCCTCTGCTACATATGTGGCTGGAGCCATGGATCTCTCCATGTGTACTCATTGCTTAGTTTTTTAATCTCTAGGAGCTCTGGGGGATCTGGTTGGTTGATATTATTGTTCTTCCTATGGGGTTGCAGAACCCGTTCTTAATTATAAACCATCAGAACCAACTGCTCCAGCTACTCTGCTTTCTGCATGCTGTTTTTCCCGTCATGGATTTTTACCTGACTTGTTGACTCTTTGTGTTTTTATTTCTTTTTTTTCTTCTTCCTCCTCCTCTTCTTTTATTTAAAATATTTATTCTTCTAATATATATTCATTTTATAAGTAAAATTGCTGGGAATAAAACACCTGAAAACTACAAGTGCCCTGCCGTGCTGGTGGATTAGTGGGCTGGCAGTTAAGGAGTGGTTTGCAACTCTCACACTTCGGGGTTCCTCCAGTCTTCTGTGCCAGGATCGCTCATTAGCCCATTGATGCTTTAGGAGTGGAGAGAGGGAATTCCCCAATGATTGCACTGTTCCTAGTTTTGTAAAGAAGCAACATTTGGCACTTCATTAGTGTTTCTTTGGAAATTAGTATAGTTTTAGAATGAAATTTTCCACTTTCATACATTTTTATACTTGTATGTCTTGGCTCTGAAGTTAGAGATGCTTTCCCATTGCTCATTGTTTTTCCTCCCACAGTTCTAATGACTGTGGAGCTACACTAATGAAAAAACACAAGGATTCCTTCATTCCAAGGTATTAAGGCATTGACCACTGAAGGTACCTCAGATAGATCACTCCTTTGGAAACAGATAACTGAAAGTTAACTCTTTAAACTTATATTGGTCTTTAGTTATCGTGGAACTGCAACTCCAAATTCTGTTTTCATTTTGTCATTGATTCAATCAGGATGAATGTAATTCAGAAAGCAGATAACAGTGGTCATCTCAGGTATTAAAAACAATGGCTTCATAAAATTCTTAGGAAAATAGAGGGAACTAGAAAATATTATCTAAGTGAGGTCACCCAGACACAAAAGAACACACATGGTTTGCACTCACTGATATGTGGATATTACCTGCAAAGCTTGGAGAACCTAAGATACAATTCACAGACCACATGAAGCTCAAAAAGAAGGAAGACAAAAGTGTGGATGCTTCTTCAGTCCTTCTTAGAAGGGGAAACAAAATACACACAGGAGGAAGTACGGAGAAAAAGTGTGGAGAAGAGACCAAAGGAAAGACTATCCAAAGACTGTCCCACATAAGGATCCAGCCCATATACAGTTGCCAAACCCAGACAGTATTGTGGATGCCAAGAAGTGCATGCTTACAGGAGGCTGACATAGCTGTCTCCTGAGAGGCTCTGCCAGAGCCTGAGAAATACAAAGTTGGATGCTCTCAACCAACCATTGGACTGATCTGAGCATTGGGTCCCTAATGGAGGAGTTAGAGAAAGGACTGAAAGAAATTTTCAACCCCATAGGAAGAAAAACAATACCAACCAACTAGACCCCCCAGAGCTCCCAAACACTAAACCACCAACTAAAGAGTACACATGGAGAGACCCATGGCTCCAGCCACATATGTTGCAGAGGATGGCATTATTAGGCATTAATGGGAGAAGAGGCCCTTGGTTCTGTGAAGGGGATTGCCAGGGCAGAGAGGTTGGAAGGAGTGGGTGGGGGGAGTGGAGGAGTACTCTCATAGAGTCAGGTGGAGGGGGATGGGATAGGGGAATTCCAGAGGGGAAACCAGAAAAGGGGATAACATTTAAAATGTAAGTAAAAAAAAAATCCAATAAAAAAGGAAGAAAAAAAGAAGATGCAATATATATGAACGCGTTTTAGTCATAGGAAGAATGCAATTATGTTGTTTAGAGGAAGAAGGGTATGATTAGAAATCATTATATTATATTATATTATTGAAAGAAGAGATACTACAAAGACAGGAATCACTTTTTCTCTTTCCTATATGGATTCTGTCAGGAGGAGAAGGATATCAGAGTAAAAGGCAGACTTTTCATGATACAGAGATGAACACAAGGAGGAGATCAGTGAGAAGTGAGAAATAGTGGGAGTGAGCATCAGCAAAGAGTGTAAAACCAGTACAGATGTGCAGAAGTATCATCTTGCTCTGTATCAATTATGATGCCAATTTAAACATCACATGCAAACTCCATTAAATTAAGTTTTAGCAATATAATGAATTCTCATGAAAACGCTGAAGCAATAATTTTAGAGTTTCAAATATTCTTTACTAAATTGGTTTCACATGATGGAAATGTAGCGTTTACTTTCCATCCAATTGTTGATTGCTACTTGGGATCTGTTCATCGTTTTAAAATCTTATTCTTGTTTGTTTTGCAGTAGTGCTGACAACAGTCATTAGCATAAATACATTTATATTTCCAAGGAGATAGTGAGTCAGGAAAATATTACTAGGAGCAAAACATGGACCCAAAGAGGTAGAACTCATCGCTAGCGTGTGTCTGTAACAAATTGATTCATGGATGATGATATTGAATCATCACTGATTGACAATGCTTCTGGAATATTTTTCCTAGGAATGAGTGCTTTCGCTTTTGCCTATGAAGGCTTCACATCTAAGTAATCATCATTGCAAAGCTACTCTAGAATGTATCAACTTACATTGCCTTCCTCAGATTTCTGTAGAGAACACATAAATCACAAAACTGAGAACTCCAGTTTGTCCTGAATTGCACTTAAGCTGCAAAGGTTCTTAGTGGCCAAATTGAAACTAAAGTTCTTAGGTTAATCTGAAGCTTTCCTTAGGAAAAATGCTTCTAATCACCCTCTCCACCTCATTGCCTTGGCATTCCTCTACATTGGGAAAAGATGCCCTCCCTGGACCAAAGGCCTCTTCTCACATTTATACCAGACACTGCTATTCTCTGCTACATATGCAACTTGAGCCATCAGTCTCTCAATGTGTGCTCAATGATTGGTGTTTCAGTCCACGGGAGTTTTGGAGGATTTAGTTGGTTGATAATGTTGTTCTTCCCATGAGGTTGCAATTCCTTTCAGCTCCTTCAGTTATTTCTTTAGCTCCTTCAGTGGGATTTTCCTGTTCAGTCCGATGGTCAGCTGCAAGCATGTTCAGCTGTATCTGTATGACTTTGGCAGAGCCCCTGAGGAGGCATCTCTTATCTGGTTCCTGCCAGTAAGTACTTCTTGGCATCAGCAATAGTGCTTGGGTTTGGTGGCTACATATGGGGTGGATCTCTGGGTCAAACAGCATCAGAATGATCTTTTCTTTAATCCCTGTTCCTCCATTTGATCATATATTTCCTCCTGTGTTTTGTTCTCCCTTCTAAGAAGGACTGAGGCATCACCATCTTGGCCTTCCTTTTTCTTGAGCTTCATAAGATCTGTAAATTGTTTTTGGGTATTCAGAGCTTTCTGGGGCTACTATCTGCTTATCAATGAGTACATACCATGTGTGTTCTTTTGTGACTTGGTCTCTAGTTCCATCCATTTGCTTAGGAATTTCATGTAGTCATTGTTTTTAGTATCTGAGTAGTACTCCATTGTGTAAATGTACCAAACTTTCTGTATCCATTCCTCTGCTGAAGGACATCTGGGTTCTTTTCAGCTCCTGGGTATTATATAGAAGGCTGCTATGAACATGGTGGAGCATGTGATATGTCCTTGTTATATGTTGGAGCATCTTAACCCTGAGTAATTTTTCAACTATTCAGCTAAATTAAAAAAATTCAATTTTATGGCATATATATAATAGTCTTTTAATTTAACTATATTTTAGTTAATTTATTGGTTACATGTTTTGTTTATTGTTGGGAGCATGTGCTATGATGTGTGGAGGTCAGAGAGCAACTTTCTCAAATCCATTCTTCCCTTCGACCCTGTGCGTCTCAGAGACTAAATTTAGGTAGGCCATCAGGCTTGGCAGTGGCTCTTTTGCTTGCTAATTAATCTTATCAACACCCAAATTATATGTATTTTTAAAGTTTTAATCATTTATTATTATTATTTTAATGTGTGTGTCTATGTGTGAACAAGGGTATTATGCTCATGAAAGCCAGAATAGGATCTAGGATCCTTTGGAGCTGAATTTAAAGTTGTTACTAAGAAGCAAATGTAGGTTCTAGTATCCAAACTCAGGCCTTGAAGAGCATAAATCGGTTTTAACCAGTGAGACATCTTGCCAGCCCATTAAACATCTGCATACTGTGGTTAGGGTGATGAGTCAGTGAATGAGAGAACATTTTATGTAGGCACCCACATACTACTTTGAATACCCAGAACCCACTTAATGGAGCCAGAAATGGCTGTGTGTGCCTTCAAAAGTTCCGAGGATATCCCTAGACAGTCAGCCTAGAAGAAACATTCAGTTCCTAGTTCAGCTTAACATTCTGGCTTGGTGTAAGCTTGCTAATATTTGATTTCCTCCAATTATCTCTAATTTTCCCATTTCTAGCCAACATCATATGGGGCTGAATTATAAAATATCATATTTACCGGTAAAGATACAGTACTCAGTAAATTTCTTTGCATGGGATGCAGTGGATTGCAAAATTACTTTCCTAAACTCTCTAGGGTCTAAGCAACATCAACGGAATAGAAAAATTTTAAAGAATAAAATTCTTTAAAAATGCCTGTCTCGCCCCTGTCTTTGTACCCCGCATAAACAGATCCTGCAGCATAGATTAGCTTTGCCATCACATACTTCATTCTTTGCCTCTCAGAAACCCCATTACCTGTTTGTGAAGCCATTTATTCATTCCGGAAAAATACAAGACGCAATCTGTGCTAAATACTAAGTAGCTGTGCACACTTGAGAAACAGGTAGCATATGATAAGGCAGTGGCAATATTTTGACGCATAATGAGTTTTAAATTTCACAGAGAGGAGAGGATGGGTTTTAAAAGAATTACATAACTGTCTTCATTAGGAGAAGATGTGAAACAGAGTTGGAAAGGTAAATGGAACCAGAAGATAATCTTTAATTATAAGATAATGCGCGCAGTTTATTTTTATGATAAGCATGAGAATATATGTATAGTTGAATACAATTTAAATTTATATGCCACTGGCAAGGGATGCAAAGAGAGTGGTACATCTCAAACAAGACAAAACGATATTACAGAAGCACATTAACAGCTGGATTCAGGACTATAAAACAAAACTTATGTCTAAGGTATACATGTGCTAGATACTTCAGTCTCTTTTGAATGAAGTCAGAGTCAAAATCTGAGATTCAATTTAAATATTTGGGAAGGGAAGGTTTAGGAGAAGGAGAGTGGTAAGAACTAATGATGGTGTATTATTGAAGGTGCTTGTATAATTTGTCAATTGTCATAGCACGTCATAATTGGAGGCCAGCTCACCTTGTGACATTTGAGGACCTATTCATTAGATGCTCAGAGCCTGCCTATCAAAGGCAGTTCTAAGTGCTGACATGGGAGATATTTGCTTCCTCCCAGTTCTGGTTTAATTTAACAGCTGAGATTTGTAGAAGCCTGTATGTATAGCCTCACATCATAGGACCATATTATTATAGCATCATAGAACCATAGACACATGACATCATAGGAACAAAGCATCATAGCATCAGTATAATATACAGCTATGGGCACATTCTCACTATTTTTGATTCACTATTTCTTTAATACCAAACTAGAGGAAAAATTGATTTTGAGATGTTCAAACTCAGAAACTCTTCTAAATTAGTATCTTCACTTAAAAGGAGAAATTTGGCACCTGACAATTGACAGCCTGTTTCATGGTTTTAAATTATCCTCACCCATATGATTCCAAATGTTCTCAAGGAATGAGAGGAGTAAATTAACTTAGAGTACTTCCTGGCCTTGTAGTTATTCTCTTACTTATCTTTTTTTTTTTTTTTTTTTTTTTTGCTTCACAACTCTTCTGTAGCCATACCAAGAAATATGTACTTGTAAAGGGATGAGAATGGCCATATGAGCTTATCACCAGTTTAATTATCTCCGGAATATACAATTTTACTCCTTCAAAGAGCATGTAGAAGAGTCATTGAGTATGTTAGATAATGGCTAGGGAGCTAGAAGAACTTCCAGTGTTCCCAGCTTGCAAAGACACTAGGCAAAGTTGTACTGATAATCTGCCACTGTATCCATAGTCCCAGGAGCTAGGATTATGACAGAGCTGGCAGCCAGCTTTGAGACCATCTACATGATGCTGGTTGTGCAGGTGTGCAAACCCAAGAATCAGGATATTGAGGACATCTACTCAGAATCCAAAAGAAAGCCTGTAGCAAGGGCTATGGGATATGTTAGGAACCTTACAAATTCTTCTAGAAAGGGTGATGAGTCCAGCTGTGATGTTCAAGCGGTTAGTATGAAAGTCCCAGACTTACCAGAAAAATAGCACATTTGCTGAGGAATTATGAATCGAGGCCCTGTGATTTGTAACTGATAAGTTCATAGGGATCAGGTCCCCAAGTGTGTTGGAGGAAGCTGCATTGCATTACATGTTCCAGATATTGAATGTAAAACTCCAGGATTTCAACCTTCCTTTTGTCCTACCTTTCATAGTGTTATTACTACCCATTTCGGTAATGACAGTCTTTACTCTATATGATCTTCTGTCTAGTTGTATAGACTCTCACAGCAAAAGATTTGTTTTGAGCCTTGAAAAAACTCCTTATTTGAATATTTGAAAGTATTAGGACAGTTAAAAGGTATGAAGACTTTTAGAGATAAATATATATGATGTGCATTATGAAGTGGGCATAAGCCTCTTGGGACAGAAACGTTGAATATTTTGTTTTAAAATGTATTTAAATTTTACATTGACAAAGGGTGTGCTTTAGATTTTTAATCTCAATTATCAAGTTCTTGGGGTTGGAGAGGTGCCTAGGAGGTTAATATAGATCACTCGTAGATGTGGCCATGAAGGCATGTCTGGAGGAGTATCAATGATGGAATGACCTCCCTCACAGGCTGAATGCCTGCTCAGAATGAGAGGAAAGTAAAGAGAAAGGTGATTTCTCAAGCTCACTCTCATGCCCTGTTTGCTAGCTCTGAGATCTGTTCTATTCCTTCATTCTCTCTCTACCATGATATACCAACACTAATGACACTCAGAGTCAACATGTCCTTCACTACCCCTTCAACTGATTTGCTCATGTGTTAGCTTCAGTATTGAAACCCTAACCCAAGAAGTAATTCATCATCTATTTGTTAGAATTTTATGCAGTTTTTATGGTAAAGAAACAGTATAATAAGTTTAGCCAATGCTATTATAGTCATTTTTAAATTCTCTACAAGAAAATGAGCTCTTGTCTTAGTTACATTTCTATTGCAGTGAAGAGACACTGTGACTAAGGCAACATATCAAAAAAAGAGTTTATTGGGATTTACAGTTCCTGAGTGTGAGTCCATGACCAACATGGTCCAGAATCTGGCAACAATCAGGCAGGCATGGTGTGGGAGAATTAGCTGAGACATTACATCTGATTCACAAGCATGAACAGAGAACTAACAGGGAACTGTGTGAACTTTGAAACCTCAAATACCACCCCCAGTGACACAACTACTCTAACAAAGCTACACATCCCAACATTTCTCACACAATTATATCATCTGTGAACAAAGTTTTCATATGTATGAAGCCCATAGAGACCATTCTTCTTCAAATAACCACAAGTCTCTAATTTCATGAGCTATCATTTTTAGAATGTGGTCTTTGATCTACCTGAGAGTTGGTCCTGCTTTTTTTTTCTTCTACTCTTCTTCCCTTTCTTCCTCCCTTTCTCCTTTCCTCCCTTTCTTCCATTCCCTTCCTTTTCTCTTTTCACTTCTTTCTGCTCACTCATCCCTTTGCCCCCTCTTTTTTGATTTTCTTCTCTCATCCCTCATTTTTTTTCCTTCTTTTCTCCTTCTTTTTTTCCACAAGAGATATTTTCAACTCTCAAAGCAAAGATACTTTGTTTATTCAAGAAATATTATAGTTTTTAATTTTATAGGTAGATTATACTTATGTTAAAACAAATTTTCATATGTTAAAAAGTTGATGTTAAAATTATTTTAGTGTTGAATATTTGGAACTTTTGTTAAAAATCAATTGACAATATGCATGTAATTTTATTTATGAACTTTACTAATCAATATTACTTTGTCCATTAAGCTTTATTATTTGGCCCATTGTGTTATTGCTATGATAAATTCTATTGATTTTTAAATGTCAAATCAAACTAATATTTCTAAATTGAGACCACTTAGTAATTTTTATGTTGCTGAAATCATTTTATTAAAACTTGCTTGAAGATTTTTGGCAAGAGTTTTGTTTAGATAGAATTTCATCTTAAATTTATTTCTTTATATAATTTTTCCTAACTTTTGTTATTGGTATATTACTTCTCAAAGATTACTTGGTAAGCATTTTTCTGTAGCTTTTGAGAGAATTGAGTACATATGCTGTTTCTATTTTAGATACTGATATAATTTGCCAATTAAATTATGTAGACTCAGATTTACTTTTTGTATGGAAGTATTGTAGAGGAGTGTTTCTTCTTTACAGATATTGATATCTTATTTTGAGACATTTTCCAAGTATTTTTATACATAATACATTGCTTCTTTTTCTGTATAGCTCTTTCATTCACTTTCCATTGTTTTATATTAACACCTTTCTTATTAACTAAGATTATGGGAATAGAAAAAAAAGATATACTCAAAATTTTCAGAGGCACCACACAGTGTGAATTTATGTATCACAAATACGTATAATAGGTACTGTGATAATTTATAGATCTGTAATCCAGGTAACAATACAGGAGCTCAGCCACCTTCCTTTTTCACCTGCCATTTTTCATCTCTAGTTTCAAGATCACTGCATCAAGTAAAATCAAGACAAAATGGTTTTATTATAAATCACTTTTCCTGAACTACTGGCCTGTCCTTGTCTCACTAACTGGATTCTAGATGGGTGTTACAGAGAAGTAAAACATATGATAATTATTATGATTTTTAAAATTTGCCCAGGTTGAGATATGAACTAAAGTCTCTCTGCCTAATAATCATTGCATTTTCTGAAGTTAGTAAATTGTCAGTGGTGAACAGTAGAATGTAGAATGAAATGCAAGTAACAGGGAAAATGGTGCCCACTTCTACGTGTGCTGTGAAAGGAGAAATCTCAGGCAGTGATGGTCCAGAGCACAGCTCAACTACATGCTTGTCTGCCCACACAACACACATCTGTGTCATCTCCCAGACGAAGTAAGTTTTCTGAGGAAAATGAGAAGCAAAAGAGAACTGGGATTCATCAAGATGTAGTCTCTGTCTACTCTCTCAGTGAAAGCATAATCATGAAGACTAAAGCCATACTCCTGTTGATATTCTCATGCTGTGTATACAACCAAGAACTTAGAAGAGACAGTTAGACCTAGAGTTAGCCTTAAATTTAGGTTTAGAATTTTCCTTTATCCTGTTTTCCTACAGAGATCTCATTTTCTCTAAACCAGCTCTCAAGTGCCCAACACATGTTCTTTTTTTTTTTTTTTTTTTTTTTTTTTTTTTTTTTTTTTTTTAGGGATATGACTGAATCTAGAAATGGTTATGGAGTTCAACATTCATAAACTATGACTCTACATGAAATAGCACATACATAGTTGGAGTCCACATATTTATCAATCTAAACTCATCTTTCTTTATGGTCTACAACCTAGTGTATATTCTTAGAATTCCAACCTTATACAACAATCTTGTGCATAATGGAAGATTCTCTTCTGTGTTTCTTAGACTAAGATAAGGAGTTTATCATGCAGCTTCCAAACAAAAATGTCTGCTTTAGACATCAATCTCAATAAGCCCTATTTTTCTCACGTGTACTTCCTTAGAATTGTTACTTTCTGACAAGTTAAATTTGATGGTTCATCAAACTGATAGATTAAGATATCTAGAGTGAAAATGGAAATAAGGCCAGGAATCCCTGTATAAGAATGGGAACTCAAGCCCAGAGATTGTCCCAAAAATGCGACCGCTGGACCTGTGGCCCGAGAGTTCTGGCCATACAAAGAAACAGCGACTAGGAAGGACAGGGTTTAGACTCCCTTCCTGAGTCCGGGGTAACCTTGAAAGTGGAAGAGAAACCTATCCTGTTCCTTGTAGATACAGGGGCTCAGTCGTCTGTCCTGCTACTAACTGAGTCACCTATGTCAAGCAAAAAGTCATGGTTTCAAGGAGCTACTAGCACCAAACAATATTCATGAACTACCCAAAGATCTGTGGCTCTCGAGGTGGACCAGGTATCCCACTCATTTATAGTAATGCCAGACTGTCCATGTCTCTTGTTGGGGAGAGACCTCCTGACTAAGATGGTGGCACAAATACACTTTCATTCTGATGGACCACAGGTTAGAGGGCCAAAAGGGGAACCTGTGCAGGTCTAAACTGTCTGGTTGGATGACAAGTATCAACTCTTTGAGCTGCAGGCATATCCACAATCCTGGATGGAAACTACAGAAATAAGGGAGGCTAAGAATTAGCTACCCCATCCCTCCCATCCATATAGAACTGAAAATCCCAGACTAGATTGATAGTGGTGCGTCAGTACCCCATGTCAAAGGAGGCACGAGATGGGATAATGCCACACATCATCTGGCTACTACAACTTGGGATTCTGCAGACGTCCCAATCAGCCTGAAACACACCTTTCCTACCGGTGTAAAAACCTAGAACAAATGACTGCCAGCCAATTCAAGATCCCTAAGAGTGGCCAATCTCCTCCTCATGGTACCTAACCCCTATAACCTGATGAGCTCATTGTCCCCATCCAGACCTTGGAGACTGCTGCAGACTGGGTGGTGCTCCTTCCCTTTAGCCCCTTTTAAGGTTAGGAACATCCCCTCCAACTTCAACTTAACCCCTTTGAGATACTATATGGGACTCCTGCTCCTCTCACCCTATTGGGGGATGTTCCTGAATTGACTTGCTATAATGATAGTGATTTATACACCAGACTTAAGGCTCTGGAGACAATTCAATAAGAAGTCTGGGCTCTGTTGGTTGTGGCCTACATTCCAGCTAACCCAGAGACTACTCACCCTTTCCAAATCAAAGACTTGGTCTACGTGAGATGCCATCAGACTCTGACCCTCAAACCATGCTGGAAGGGACCATACTTCATTTTTCTGACTATGACAGCAACAGTGGAGGTGGATGGGATGGCAGCCTAGATACATGCTTCCCATGTGAAACCTGATCCAGACCTGAGCTGTGTGACATCACCAGTTTGAGAATCGAAACGACCGACAACCCCCTAAAACTCCAGATATCCCGAACAGAAAGATCTGCTTACCAGATTGTCTGTGGCTGGCAGAAGACATCTGGAAAACTGTGAACAACCCCCACACCCCTGCTAAACTTGCATGGCAGGTCCTATCAGCTACAGGTATGATCCACATCTAAAGAATCACCCCCTTACACCTGATGGCCCACTTTAACCCCTGATTTGTGTAAATTAGGTGATGGGTTGGATGTGTGGGATATTTCCAACCAGGAACTGGGAGAAAGACTATTAGAATGCAATGGTGAATACACATGATCCTTGAAGCACTGACCCAGGGGTGATTTGGGAGGAAGAGGATTAGGATACATTCAGAAACTGTGAGCTAAGGAGTAAGCTACACCTCATCCAGGTGTGTGCGTGCCCCCAAAATGAGCGGAGTTGGACATAGGCCCATAAGTGAGGAGGAGTTGATAGTTACTTTTTAGTGTGTGGAGTTTCTAGACCATTCCTCACTCCTCATGGGATTTAATTACTGTAAGAAGAAATTCCACAAGTAGGGGGTTAACACGCAGCAGCTATTACACAAGCCCGTGGACCTGTAGGGTCTCTGAGTCCTTTGAGGTCCTTAGAGACCACCCTGACATCACCCGAAGAAGTGATAGCTGAGAATAAAAAAGGCCTTGTATTAATTTTTCCTACAAACCATTCTCCATCTGATTTACCAAAGCAGGAAAATGAGAATGCACTTGAGAAAAGAGAAACACCTAGAGACTAAGGCTGTATTAATCTGGCTATGATAATGGGCTTCTCTGTACCATCCACTTGCAGATTGAGGCCTTGACTACCTCCATCGGGCCTAACTTTGTTATAGTCCCAGCACCTCTGGCCTCTGAATGCCAACCTTTATGGTATGGCCCAAGGTGGTGACTGGGGTTACTGCAGTAACCAGAGTAGCCTCAATAATAGAGAATCTCTTCTCTAATCAGGATCCCCAGGTCAATGATCACCCGCTTTTAAACCTTATAGAAAAGTCTTTTCTAGTTTTTAACTCAACCATACTTCCCTTACCATCTCTTGTGGGATCTGCTATGATACAATATTCCTATATTATGAAAGAATAGTTGCTTTGATCCCCCATAAGACAGAATAACACAGACAAGGGCTGCCGGTGGAGGTCTCCATAATCTCTCACCTTGCAACAAGTGTCTGGGCAATTACTGGTGGGCTTGCTCTTCACAACTGACCCCTCATGTACATCTTGAGATCCTGAATTAGATCAAAAGGTTTTGTGTCTAAGTTCAGCTAATGTCTTGGCTAGACCTATTGTTTTAACAGCAAGGGGAGTCACTTTAGTTTCAACTCTAATAGGACCTTTGATCATTCTAATTTTGCTCCTAAAATTTGGTTCTTGTATTTTGAATCACTTAGTTTAGTTCATCAAGGAACACCTTAACACTGTGCAAATAATGGTATTCAAACAAAAGTAAAAGTCTGTGGAACAAGATGACCTTTGATTTCAAGATTAAAATGGTGGCCTAGAGAAAGGAGGGAATGAAGGACCCTAGGGGTTTTCCCCAGCCTTACACCCACTGCCTCAGGCTAGGTCAAGTTCTGTCCTCCACCCACCGTTATTGGGAGGGGCAGGAACATTCTAAAAAACAGAAGAATGTACTGACTGATAGTCACTTGACCCTCTGATTCCATGGTCTGTCACATGCTTGCTAGACAGTAGATTCAAAGGTTAATATGCTTAGCCAACGAATTTATATTATAACCTTGCTAATGCAACCTGTGCCCTTAAAGAGAAAAAAACTGCTTATACCAGACTTCCAGGATCACCTCTCCTCTGGATGTAGGACAACCAAGTATACTGGACAAATAAACCTCTTGCTTTTGCATCAGGAAAAAAGAAAAGAAAAAAAGAAAGAAAGAAAGAATGGGAACTCAAGGTAAATTTCAGAGAATCCAGCTTATCAGTTCATAGATGAAGAATTAAACAGAAGAGGGTTAGAAGGTAGCAATACAAGGTTGGAATATCTTCTGTAATATATCAGACAGGATTTGTGAATTGGCAGGTGGCTGAAACTTCAAGAGGAGGGTAAGATGTCGAGCTCTGGGGAATGAGAACTAAGGAATGTGATGCCTAACACCATCAGTTTTCTGACTGTGGCTCTCAGCACTTCCTGAAGACCATAATACATGTAGCCATTGTGTCATAAGTGAAGGTGAGTATTTATTCATATGTATTTTCTCTCCCTTTCTTTCCTGCATTTTACACATATGTGATGCTTTCAGTATGTCTCAACATTTCTGCTACAAGAAGCTGAGTTTAATTTTCTTTCCTGAGAATGCTCGGGTTCAGTGACTTTCATTGATTTGAATGACATAAATTATTCCATAAAACTTTTGAATGTAGGTTTTAGAAAACACACAGTTTTTGCCTGGATCTCAAGATATACACTTCAGGATCCTTGACTTTGTCTTATATGCTTGACTGCTTACTTATATGTCAGCATGCTAGAAGTTTCACGTGGAGACCTTGCTTAAAGTCAAAGGAATCTGCTCAAAGAACTTGGCCACCCCATTAATCAGCTACTTTAATGTTTATCTGATGGATATATGGTTGAGCTACCATAGACTTTCAGTCCTGGGAAGTAGAAATGAGCCTTTCTGCTTCACTTGGTCTGAATACTGACAGGAAGTAGGCTACTATTGCAATGCTGATTTCTTCCAATAAGTTGGCAATAACTTGTTATGCAAACATAGTTACTGGAAGTGATTTCTTTTATGAGGAATTGGACATTTCCATTCCAAAATTTCAAGGAAAAGAGGTGGATGAAGGTGAACTGGAAGAGTCTTGAAGAAAGTATTTGAAAAAACTTAGAAGTACACAAAGTCATAATGCCTCACGGGCATCAATGGCATTGTTAGTGAGAGCTTCATGGCAAGAAGACAAAATATTTTCCAGCAGGAGTATAAACAATCTTCGTTCTACACACAGTTTAAAATCTCACATAAACTCTCCCTAAGGAAAATAAAAAGTGATAATAAATTAAATGGTAATACCCCTATGAACTAAATGTTTAGTCATAAAGAGTGTAGCGGAGTATTAAAGTCTTTTTCTGCTAATGTAAATTGTGGGAGAAGAAAGACATATTAAAGATAGAGCTTTTGACTATAACTATGAAATATTCAGGGCATTCAGTGTCCTAAGATAAACGTCTCACTAGTCTCTCAGTGATGATTAAGTCAAAACAAGATAGCAGAATCTCTACGATAGCATACAGAAATCAAAGAACCCTTTGCAGGACTCCATGAAAGGGAATCATTAGGGAGACAAAGGAGAAGAAACATTTGAAGAAAGGAGAAAGATTCTAATTCAAAAAAAGAAAGTTGAAAGGAAGCTAGAAAGCATAGAGAATAAGAAAGAAAACTCAGAAATATGTGCAAAAGTAGCTTGCAACTTGTGTTTTGGACCTTGAAAAAATGTAGGCAGTAGGAAGGGATAGAACCTAAGGAGTTACTACTAAGTCCAGGAGTGCAGGCAGCTGTAGTGTAGACTGGTTACCATATCTTCAGGAGATTTTCATGGTTACACAAGTTAACTCACTCTGAACACTGAGAGTGTTTTGCCATCAGGGATATAAGCTGTAGAGAAAACCACTATGACAATCACCATTTCTCAGTGTTCTATCAAGGATATATCTGGAGAAGAGAATTTTCTCTATAAATAGGCATAAATATCAATAATGGAATAATGCATTATATTTGAAAAAAGAAGAAAAAATAATTTCTCCAAAAGTTTGTAACTCCTCAGAAACTGAATGAAAAGATCCTGAAGAGGGTGGAAGCAGAGAATTAAAAATATTTTTAAAAATATGATCAATGATATAGATGAAGAGCCACAGACAGTCAATATATATTTATATTTTTATATGTGCATATATGCATGTATAAATATATACACATACACACCCATACACCTATACACCTGTAAACACATATACACATATACATATGCACACATATAAATGTGTGTTATATAACAGTAATTCAGAATAATATGTCATGGGGTCATGAAATTTAAAGCTGGAATAGTGGGTGAAGAGAGAGATGAAAATGATGTAAATATAGTATTTATGAATGAAATTGTCAAAAATATTAAAAAGTTATATTTAAAACATGATCTATGAATTCAAATAGATTATAAATAAACAGCTTAAAAATAGAAAATGCCAAGAAAGCAAGATTCTTAAAGTATCTAAACTAAAATCTATAAAATGAAAAGATAAATAATTAAAAATTAATAATCCCCAGGAAAAGGCATACCAGTAAACTAGAAGAAATAATAGTTGATATTGAGGCAGAGGGTGACAAATAATCACATTCAGATAACAATAAAAGAAATGTAAGAAATCATAAAAAAGGGATAGAAGATTTATAGGAAACAAATAAAAAACAAATCTATAATTAAATAATGATTATAATTAGAAATAACTGGGCTATACAGTGTAGGTGCATAGATAATTGACGGAGAATATGCACTTAATAAAATAATAGCAGAAAAATCCCCAAATCTTGGGAAAGGTGTAGATATCAGGCAACCACTGTCAGCCCTAAATAGATATGATTCAAAAGACGCTCTAACAGACAGACAGGTTATAGATATTAAGATGACAAATAATGGATAGATGGGGATAAGGGGCACAGAGTAAATATAACTTTTAGAAGTGGGAAGCCTGAAGATGTGTATTGCTTAATAAAAATAATCATTACTCATAAAAAAGACTCTTCATAAGAAATATAATAAATTACTGAAAGTAAAAAAAAAAAGAAAACTTTAATCTCAAAGAAAAAACTCATTCCACTTAGAAAGACAAGCCAGCCAGATAAACAACATATTCCTCAGCAGAAATTCTAACAGCTGGTATAAATTGGGGTGGAATAACATGTTTCAAACCCTCAAAAGAAAAAAACTGCTACTCTGGATTACAACATCCAGCATTTACCCATAGAATTAAACAAAAGAAGATTTCCAGAACAAATATAAATTAGAGATTGAGAAGCAGTAAGCCATCATTACAGTAGATATTGAATGTATCCCATCTTCAAAAATGGAATTGAGACAGGCACAATTACAAAAGCATGGGAAAGCATAATTCATAGCAAATTACACAAGCAAATGAGAATTACAAAATAAAAAATCAACCTTGTTTAATTTTATAAACAACTAGGCTTCTAAAATGAAATAAACACAGATTATTAATAAGCTTCAAAACAAACACATGAAATAATAGGAATACACCTTTTAATAATAACACAGTCTCTAACCAATCTGAATTGCCTTACTGAAATATGCAGAGTGGGTGACCTGACTGAAACACAGCTTGCTGCCTGCAAGAAACTCATCAGCAAAGGTATTCACACAGTGATCATAATGCCTAAGCAAGGAAGTAAAAACACACTATATGGAAAATTGAGAAAACCAAAAACAACACTAAACTGAGGAAGACTCAGAATATGAAAAGAAGTATCATGTCTGCAGACAAAAGAAATCAGTATTGCTAAAATGGCCATGGTATTGAAAGTACTTTATAGGTTTAATGCTATCTTCATAAAATAGCAATAATGGTCTTGGCTGAAGAAGAAAAAACAATCTTGTAATGGTTGTAGGACCACAAAGAGAGCAATTGGTCAAGGAAATACTGAGTTAAATGAGAAATGCGGGAGGATCCATACCACCAGGTTTCTGGTTATATTACCAAGTCATGGGGGTAAAAATCATAATGTCAGCATATGAATAGATGCATAGAACAATGAAATATAACATAGAGGAGACATGGAAGTAAAGCAGCAGTGAGCCCACATACCCAACAGCCAATCAATTGCTTACAGAGATATCAAGGAAAAGACATAACTTCCCAATAAATTACTCAAGGAATCTTGGAGATCCACCTGGAAAAGACTGATACTAGACCATTACTGCCTACTTTGTGAAAAAAAATCAACAAATATCAGAACAGATACTTTTCCAAGGTTGTATTATCTCTAGAAGAAAAACTATATATATATATATATATATATATATATATATATATATATATATCCCAAGCATAGCAGAACCAATAGTAAGCAGGGTGAGGAAACAGAGTGGGAGATGCTTCTTACTAAGCAGTCATCTGACAGTGGACTGAAATTCAGAATTTAAAGGACTCTCCTAAAATAATGAAAGAGTGGGAAGAGTAATCCAGTTATTAGGTAGATAAATGTTAATTTACACACACACACACACACACACACACACAGAGAGAGAGAGAGAGAGAGAGAGAGAGAGAGAGAGAGAGAGAGAGAGAGAGAGAGAGAGAGAGAGAGTTTTTTAAGGAAAGTCATGTGATTTTAAATGTGTAGATATTAATAGTTTACGATTTCTATCTAGCTATTTTTAGTACTTTTCAACCACAGCATGTTACAGAAAACAAATGACTCTATTAAAATAGTCAGGAGATCTTGTGTATAATTGTTCTGTACATGGAAAGAGAAAATAGTGGTTTAAAGTTCCTCACATATGTCAGGCTATACATTCCAACCATCTTACAACAGCTTGGAGTTATTTGTAATAGCACAATTTTCCCTTTTGAAGTTTGACTTCCTTTCATACGCTCTTATTTGTATCTGATAAGTGTTTAGTCTAGCACTTACTTTCTTGGACTGTTCAAGAATAGTTTTTTGTGAGTGTGTGTGTGTGTGTGTGTGTGTGTGTGTGAAGGCATCAAACTTAAGAATTACCTCCTACACATTGTTACCAATAAGTAAATTTCTCAGTTATATATTACAGATTGTCACTGGTATATTTGATCTAGATAATTTGATGTGGATGTGAGTTGACCATGAAATACAGGGAATAGAGTTGGTAGACAATGGAATGCTATTTTTATCTGAATATAAAATCCATGTTTGAAGTTGATGGTGATAGATTCTTATACATTGATTTATTAAAGAATGTTTGTTAAATAGTGGCCATATGCCAAGAGTAAAATGAAAATGAAGCCAGGCAAGAATGGGTCATGATGGGGCAGCAGAGGTCAGAGAGACTGTTGCACCTCATCTCCAGATTTTTGCACTGTCACGTTGATGTTATTTGATGTTCTTTTAGTACTTCTCTCTAATTTTCCCAGAATCTACTTTGCATGGAGGAAATTTTGAAAGATCCTTCTCCTGGTTCTCAGACCCTGTGGCCTCCTTGAATATGTCTATCCATTTTACACTAGAAAGTGTGTTAAATTGAAAAAAACATAACTATCATATATACCGACTTCTTCCCCTCAGGCCAAACACTCCCTTTGTCTTATTCTATCCTGTACACGACACAGGATCCCTCATCTTTTGCAGTGATATCCTTGAAATACAACCCTGTCAATGTCATTCTGCTGCACAATCAGAGTTCCCTACTAAACTTCAGATTGCACAGAATCAGAGGGAATAGGAGTCCTTTCTTCATTTAATGAAAGGTATTCAACAATGTATGGACTTTCACCATATTGTGTTTCTGTTTCACTTATTCTCAAAAGTTTTGTTTTCTAGATTGACAAAGAAGCAATGGTGGAAGTGTGTGTATTATAGATATTTTTAACAATAGCTTTCATTCAATCTGTTCTTTGATAATTTCACACGTACCCACGCACATATGTGTGTGTGTACGCGCGCACACACACACACACACAGGGTCTTATGTTTCTCCCTACCCTGTCTACACATTTTCTCTGTAAAAATCCCCTTCCTACAATGATATTTAATTTTGCTAAATGATATACTGCATTTATTCAGGGCTGTCTGTGTGAGCATAGCTTTGGAACTATCTACGGGAACCTCATCTGTGGGTATACAACCAAGGACAATGACAGTGTCCAAAATCCGTCAGTCCAGAAGCCCACTAGAAAGAGGTAGGGTACCATAAGCCCTACCAGAGAGACTATTAGCAAGCCCCATGTTGTATAGGTCCCCTTTAGGCAACTGTAGTTACTATAGGATTGTGGCTGTGATGGAGGTGATTCACAAATGAAGTATTTCAGAACTTCTCGGTATATTCTGACTTCTTTCAATGTTTTTTTTTCCATGGTGTTTCCTGAACTTTGGAAGAGATCATATATATTCTATGTTCAGTGTTTATTCTTAGCACCTTGGCCAGCCCCATATCTCTGTATTCTCCACTGCACATTGCAAAGAGGAGCTTCCTAAGAGAAATCTTGGACTTCATAGGGTGCACAGCTGGTTAACACCATTGCTGTCCTTTTAACATTTAGACTTAATCCAGCTTTATACTCAGCCACGGTGTTCTCAATGTTCATTCACAGTTACGGTTTATACTCTCATCATAGGAGGTAGAGTTTGTTTCTTGTGTATTTTCTAGTGGTTGATTAAATCTTTGTTGTTGTCTCTCAAGATCCTGTACTCATTCATTACACTTATTTATCTTGTGTGAAGTGAGCATATTTTTGTCAACTTGTTCATTCCACTTGTGTGTGTATGCATGTGTGTGTGTGTGTGTATGTGTGTGTGTGTGTGTGTGTGTGTGTGTGTGTATGAGTGTAGGTCAGAGTCTGCTTCCAGTATCTGAGTCCAGGAAATTAAACTTAGATTGTCACACTTGGTAATAAGAAATTTTGTCTGCTGAGCCATCTTGCTAGGCCAAAATGATCTGATTTTGTAAGTGAGTCATATCCTACATTTTGGTATCCTCTCCCACACTACTGTTTTAACAAGTAGCTTTTAAATGTATTATCTACATTGTCATCCACTGTTGATAAAATATTCAGATTCTCAGAAAGTTCATCTCTAGCACTAGAAACAAGGGTTTATTTATAAAAACAAAGAGTATAAAAGAAAAGAAAACATTTGAATTTGGTGTTATGGGTGAGAGAGGGATGGGTTGGAGTTGAGGTTAGTCCCAAGCATCAATGTTGGCCAGGAGACAACATCAATAGTTCAGTTTCAACTGGAATTTTCTAAGTTCCTCCTACACCTAAAAACCCAGTCAGTCATATTTAGCAAATTTATTGAAATTTGCCATCTAATAAGACTCTCTAACAAACCTTAGGTGCATAGTGTTTCTCCTTTTGTGAAACATTGATTATTGAATCTGTCATCAGCCTCTCAGGCAATCAAATTCAACATTCATGGCAGCCACACTATGGATAAACAAATTTTGGGTTAAGTATCTTCTTGATCAGTTTTCCCATGTGAAGGATTTTAAGACCTATCTCATCATTTTAAATAAAGACAATTGTGTAATACCTCCAAATGAGTAGGTCCATAATAGTGTCTAATTAAGTACTCATTCTCTTGGAAGGAAATTCAAATTAAAAAGCATGGTTAGAAAGTCCCACCTACGCTTTATAGTTGTTGAAGTAGCTTATTGTACATTTAAAAAAAGTAATATTTAAAAAAATAAAAAAAGAAAAGCATGGTTAGACCAACAATCCAATCACTTCTTCAAACACTATAGGCTAGGAATGGAAGCAGTCAAAATGTGATCTCAGTTCAGACTAACACCTTTATTAATATTTGTCTTATGAAACGTCAAGTCTCGGGGATAATACATTTAAGAAAAGTTAAACTGCAACCCCAAGATTAGATTGTTCTACTTATTTGAGTCTTATATCTGACAACACACAAGAAGCAGCGGTTACTAGAGTTTCCCGTTCATGCTTTTGTAGATAGCATAGAAATAAATTATTTTCTAAACTAATCATATAATACCTAGTCATGGGACTGGATTGGTGATTGCAGTTGTTAAAGCATTGTGACTGTTCTTCCAGGGGACCCAGGTTCAATTTCCAGGACCCACATTAACAATTTACAACCTGTGAAACTCCAGTCCCAGAGCATCCCCATGATAAGCAGTTATATAAGCAGGCAAAACCCCATACACACAAAAAAATAAATGAACAAAGCAAAACAAAATGTGTGCTCTTTATATTTAAAATGAGACAGAAGTTTCTTAATATAATATGAAAATACTAATGTCTTACACTAAGAAAATATTAATAGTTTTAGATAATATTTTAAGTAATATGCTTGGCAATAACACCACAAACATCTGAAGAAAGTACGTACAGAAGCAGAAGATATGAGCACATCAGGCCAAGTCTCCAGAAGACTAAGAATAGTGGATTTTGTGCCTACAATGTAAAGACTACTCAGTGATCTTTTCCAACAGTCATTGAGACTGGAGTTTCGGATAATTGTAAGCAGCTAGACAAGGTCTAAGAATGGAACCTGTGTTCTCTGGAACTGTACCCAATGACCACCACTGAGCCTGTCCTTTATTTTTTTTTCCTTACCACTTTATTTTAAAAAAGAGGGACACATTTACAGTTTTTCAAAGGAACTTTTGGCATAACATTACATGAATAATTTTGTCAGTACTTAATTTTTTTAGAGGTTTGATAGCATGCATACAAATCCCACTAGTTACCATAAGCATGAAGTACATGTAGGACAAAAGGTAACATGGAAACAAATTTCTTGTTAGGTATAGATTAAACATAGTGATCTATGGATACCAAAAATTGCCACAAGGCTATTATCTTAGCTCTTGGATTATTAATGATTTGAGGTCCAGGTGTACCACACTCTGAGAGAGGAGCCAGTTTTTTATCTAGTTATTAATTAGTATAAACTACCTCAAGTAACCACAGCAGGGAAAACAATTACATTAAGTGAAAGTTGATGAAGCTAAAACAATTGAACCTGTTGATAATGGGGTGATTTTTAGAAATTTTATGTCAGTCTTTGGAGAAAAGTACTGTGAGCACACCAGTTCAAAACTGATTCAATGTCTGACTCATAACACTCTTCTGAGTCAGTCATTGATCTGCCCATTTGACAAATTAATAGGGATTAGTGATACTTCATTTCCCAGAGAAACATCAAGCAAATTTAAATGAAGATATTGTTATGAAGATGTGAATATATTGGTGACCGTATATATTAATGTGTGACTAGTGCAAAAACATAAATGAAAACTTTCAAAACAACAGAAGCAGTATAAATCTTGGCTATAGCCTTACTTCATTGCAGAAATAATCATTTTTAAGTTCAAAAACTTTTAGTTAGCTGGAAATGTAGCTCAGGCAGGATGCCCTTCATTCAAACCCTAGCACTGAACAAAGCAGGTGTCATTGTGCAGGAGCATTAGAATTTCTTGGCTACATAATGACTTTGAGGTAAGCCTAGGCTACATGAGCCTCTGTATAGATGATAGATAGATAGATAGATAGGTAGATAGATAGATAGATAGATAGATAGATAGATAGATAGATGATAGATAGATGATAGATGATAGATAGATGATAGATGATAGATAGATAGATAGATAGGCAGATAGATAGATAGATGATAGATAGACAGATAAATACATGAATAGGTAATCTTACTATATTCAAAGTTCTACTCTATGGCAGGGAAAAGCCTGTGTTTCTTTTTAAATACTTTCCCTTTATAATTAAACATCTAGGTGCTATAAACTTAATCAAACTCACTTTTAAAAAAAATCTACATTTCTTATTGTTTTACAATTCATACACAAGAACCATATTCGCATCATTTCTACCACTCCAACTCCCCCTATTTCCCCAACTCCATTTTAAATTCACACACACACACACACACACACACACACACACACACACACACACACACAAACATGTGAGTGCACCATGTGGTAAGCTATATTGGAAAATCTCTTAGGGGGTCTCAGATATGACAAAGACAGATTTGATCACAGCAACCATTGATTGATTACCTGTAGTTCTTCAACTAGAGGCAGAGCCTGTTGAGATTTTTCTCAATCCACATAGGCTGTAAACCACTGTTATCACTGTTCAGCTTTTAGTTTGGTAATCTTATTGTTGAAATTTTATGAATATAGCTCCCTTGGCATGTCTAAAGTACACTGTCTTGTCACAGGTATACCAGTACTCTGTCACACAGTCTTTCTGTCCCCTCATTATCAGTGTTCTCTGAGTGTTATATATAGGAGTTGTACTCTATATGTATTATTTAAGCACAGGCATCCCACGGTAGGGTGTTTTCTGTATTGTGACCAGTTGTGGTTCTATTGTAGTGGTCTTTGACTACTACAAAAATAGAAGGATTCTTTGATGAGGCTTAAGAGCTACACTCATCTGTGACAATAGCTATTCAGAATGTGGTTAGGATTATACTGGTTTAGGCAATGGAGCAATAATAGATACTTCTCTATGGTTTATGACCACTTCAGGTATAGGCAGTAGTATGGTAACTGTACAGTACTGAACATGAATCCCATTCTGTTGAGCAGAACTCAAATCCAATCACACAGCTTTTGGTTATTCCCTGAATATAATGACATTATGCACCCCTTTGATGAGATGATAACTGTTGTAGTTGTTACACTTTAGGACTGAGTATCACTATGGTTTCTTTGCTTTCATGACTGCTTACAAAGCACCTTTGGATACTACAAGAGCTGTTCTTTAGAGAGGAGACTTCCAGGTCAATCTAGCTCCTTTTATCTATGTCCCATGTCCAAAGTATTTAATATTTGCACAATAAGATCTTATCTTACTATCCTAGGAGGCAACTAACAGCAATGACAATAGCTATAATGTTTTTGGAAGTATCTTGAACTAAATTAACAAATAAATCATAAAGCTATTTCCTATGCATAGTAGCAGAGCTTTTGTTAACTATTCCATTGCTCTTATGGAGGTATTTCTTTTCCCTCAGCGTGTGTGAGGTTGTGTTTATGTGTGTGTATGTATATATATATATATTAAATAATAGGCATAAATAATGTTTCCATATGTTTTTCTAAACATTCTTAATGCAAGTTCTTGGTTTTAGAATTAATCTTGAATATATATTCCAAACCAGAGCACCATGAATTTCTATCCCAAAAGTTTCATCTCAAATTTATTTATGAGCATTTGGTTTTTTATAAAGAAGAATGACAAAAAAAATAAATTAATAAAGAAACCATTTTCAAATTATGGTTTCAATCTTGACATCTAATGGACTCAAAATTGGTTTTATAAATGTATTCCTGTGAAATATAGGCTGAGGATTTAGAGGCAGTGTTAACTAAGTATATGCTGGAGTGATATTCCCAAGACTGGGGGTTTCCTTGATATGCCATTTGCAGATCAATAACAAAAACAATTGATTACTGTATAAGAGGCCAAATTGAATTTGTTAAAGAGACCCTTTAGTCATTAACACAAGACTGTCAGATGAGCTCTTCAAGCCTATATTGATGACTATGTACTCAGCAGTGCTATTGTTCAAAATTACTGCTTTGACTAAAAATCGATCAAATCCATTTGATAATGTTTTAGGCAATACGATATTGGCTGACATAATGTCTCTTTGCAAATATAGGCATTTGAACACTGTATACTTGTTGTAGTCAGCCTCTGATATATCTGCATAAAAAGAAATATAAACATGTTTTCTAGATATTTTCTGATCATGAATGAGAACGTACAGTAATGGTTGGGATTTCATTTTCTTCTGCTTAATCTAAGCCATCAAATGTTCAGCTGTATTCTTATTACCAAAACATTAGCACATACAGGGAAAAAGTATTAGTTTGATGGATGAATATTTCCCAGAGTTTACTATTTGAAACAGAAAGGAAAATACACATATCTTGGGATATACTCATTTTCATTAGTTGGTGTATGGAGTCACAAACCTGTGTCAAAACTGAGGGAATGGAATTCCCTGCTAGTTAATGGGGGACAGTGGCTACCTGTAGAATCAGCTCTGTAATGTCTGACTCTGTCTCTATTGTAGAAGTAAGGTGGATCCAGCAGACAAAGGCAGCAGAAGAGGATTCCAGATAGCAATGGGAAACAGTATCACCTAAATTAGCATAGTATACAGAGTGATGTGGTTAGTCCAGAGACTGTAGAGTTCCAGTTTTGGTCAGTGTGTCATGCACTCCCTAGATAAACCACAGAAGGCAGAAAATGACCTTTGGCCTCCATGCTCAAGAATAAAACTAATAGCACTTCTCAGAAGATGAAATAGATAGGTAGTCTCATTATTATCACATAATTTTAATGATAGTTGTTTTTTATTTTTAATTTTATCACTTTTAATTTTTACATTCCAATAATTACCCAACTCCGGTCCGCCCTCCCACAGATTCTTATCCTATTTCCCCTCCCCATCCCACACCCCTCCCCCAGTTTCAGGGGAATGTTCCCCAGCCAGGCCTCCCTACTTCCTGGGCTTCAAGTCTCTAGAGGATTAGGTGCTTTTTCTCCCCCTGAAGCCAGACCAGCCAGCCCTCTCTTGTATATGTGTTAGCAGCCTAGGACTAGCCTGGTTGGTCGCACATGGTCTGAGAGATCTCAGGGGTCCAGGTTAGTGAAGACTACTGGTCTTCCTATGGGGTCACCCTCCTCCTCAGCTTCTTTCACAGGGATCCCCGATTTCAGTCCTATGGTTGGTATTAGTATTTGCATCTGTCTCAGTCAGTTGCTTTTTGGACCTTTCAGAGGACAGCCATTCTAGGCTCCTGTCTGTAAGCACACCATAGCATCAGTAATAGTGTCAGACCTTGGAGCCTTCCCTTCAGCTAGATCCCAAGTTGGGCCAGTCACCGGACCACCTTTCCCCCAGTCTCTTCTCTACTTTTTGTTCCTGTAGATTTTTTAGAAAGGAACAATTCTGGGTCAGAGTTTTAGACTGTAGGATGGTAACCCATCCTCTGCTTGATGCCTTGTCCTTCTGTTCTCTCACCTCACAGCTGGGCTTTTTGTTACTCCCTTTGAGTCATGAGAGTTTTCTCACATCCGAGGTCTCTGATACTCTCTAGAGGGTCCACTCACCTTCTGCCCTGGAGGATGCATATTTCCACGCATTCTGCTGCCTCTGAGGGCTTTTCTTTTGTCTTCCCTCTTCCCATACCTGAATATGTCCTCCTTTTACTCTCTCTCACCCAGGTTCTTCCATCTCTCTGCCTCCTGTGATTTTTTTCTTCTTCCTTACAAGTGGGATTGAATTATCCTCAGCTGGGCTTTTCTGCTTGTTAACCTTCTTGAATTTTGTGGATTGTATTCTAGGCATTCTGTACTTTTTGTCTAATATCCACTTATTAGTGAGAACATGCTGCTATGTACTTCCTTAGGATCTGAGTTGCCTCATCCAGGGTGATATTTTCTAGTTCCCTTAATTTGCCTGCAAAACTCATGATAACTTCACACTTAGTAGATGAATAGTATTCTCTTATGTAAATGATTCACATTTTCTGTATCCATTCTTCCATTGTGGGTTGTTTCCAGTTTCTGGTTATCACAAAGATGTCTACTATGAACATAGTGAAGCATGTGACCCTGTGGTATGGTGGAGTATCTTTTGGGTATATACCCAGGAGTGATATAACTGTGTTTTCAGGTAGATCTATTTCCAATTTTCTGAGGAATCTCCAGATCGATTTCCAGAGAGGTTGTACCAGTTTTCAATCCCATTTGCAAAGTAGGAGTGTTCCTCTTTCTCTACATCCTTGCCAAATATACTGTCATCTGAGGTTTTTACCTTAGCCATTCTGGTTGGTGTAAGGTGGAATCTCAGGACTGTTTTGATTTGCATTTCCCTGATGACTAAGAATGTTGAGCACTTCTTTAGGTGCTTCTCAGTCATTCAATATTCCTCAGTTGAGAATTACTTGTTTAGCTCTGTGCCCCATTTTAAAAGGAGTATTTGATTCTCTGGAGTCTAACTTCTTGAGTTCTTTGTTTATATTGTATATTGGCCCTCTATAGGATGTAGGAATGGTAAAGATCTTTTCCTAATCTGTTGGTTGCTGTTTTGTCTTATTGACTATGTCCTTTGCCTTATAGAAGCTTTTCTGTTTCATGAGGTCCCATTTATAAATTCTTGAACCTAGAGTTCAAGCAAGTGGAGTTCTACTTAGGAAAATTTTCCTCATGCCAGGGATTTCCAAGCCTTTTCCCACTTTCACTTCTATTAGGTTTAGTGTATCTGGTTTTATGATGAGGAATCCTTGATCCCCTTGGATTTCAGTTTTGTGCAAGGTGACAAATATGGATCTATTTTCATTTTTCTACATACTGACTGCCAGCTAGACCAGCAGCATTTATTGATGATGCTTTCATCTTCTATGCACACCACATCAGCTATTCTGTGGTCATGTATGTAAAGGAGAGTAAGCCAAGTGCCAAGAATATCCTTCTTATAGTCTTTAATGTTTTACATTTCTCTGAAAACTTTGTTTTGCAGTCAAATAACCCATCCATTTCTCTCTCGCTCTAGCCCAATTACACCAAAGAATTCCTTATTATTAGATTTAACACGCTCACTTACATTTATGTCCTCTGAAGATTAGGATTCCCTTTTTGCCTCCCCCTCCCTCTCTCTCACACACGTGGAAATATATATATATATTCATTCATGTGCCCCTAGTGGGATTGTAGGGTTAGCTGTGTTTTCTGTGTATTATGTACATCAGTAGGAGGCAGGGAGAAGAGAGACCATGAATATGTCGATGATTAGTAGCCCAACACCCTGAAGAAAACTAGCTAGAAACTACCACCAGTCAGGCACCAGGAGGCCCGGCCATGACAGGGCATGTAGTAAATTTGAGATAAACTACAGTCTGGTGCTACCATGGTGAGCTATAAGGAAGGGAGAAAGGTAAAGGACACCGCTGGGGGTTATGCAAATAGGAAAGTTACCCCGAATTTTCTGTCATGTGGCAACATAAGCAAGGGGAAGTGCCTTTCTCCAATCTCACCCCTTGCTATCTACAACAGGCCGGAGAACTGGCCCTGCCTCTCACCTGCTGCAGCTCTCAGGAGGGTAGACCTTTCACCCCCCTGGGCAGAACAGAAGATCTGACCTTGGATACAGTGTTACAGATGATCTGCCTGAACATGTATGGGCACAGGCATGCCAACCCTGCCTCTTGCTTGCTGTTCAGTGGCCCCGATGAGGGAGAGACGCCTCCTTTCCTCCTTTATTCTTTACCACCTCTGGCAGGCAGGAGAGCTATCTCTCATGTTACAAGAGTGGGCGAACTGACCTTGTCCCTCACCAGTTGCAACACTCTAGAGAGCAAACCACACACCTCACTCAAGTAACAGGGTAGAGCTGGTTCTGGTTACATGGATAGCCAGTGAGCCATCCTTGAAGGCCGGAGATCAGGATAGCTAAGAGGCTGACCAGGTCACATACCCCTCAGGCCCAGATCTAATATCTACCTCATCAATGAACTGTTGGAGTGCATAAAGAGCCATTCTACAGATCCAAAATTACAGGATCTCTGTGACACAGAGCAATAACAAGATATCCAAGAGAAGACCCAGTGAGATTCCAATATTGATAGAATAGCAGAAGAGGCATTGTACTAGACCAAGGAGTCACTGAAACATTTGCAAGCAAAGACATGTGGATAAAAGTGTTGCAGTAAATATTAAAAGATGTTTACTTTTTGTTCCATGCTAGGGCCGGCTCCTGTGGGGCTGTATGGTAGGGCTATCTCTGTCTCAGACTCTCCAGGATGCCTCTATACTCATTTGTGGTTCATTCTACCACCCTTGTTGTTTCTGTCCTAGGTGGATACGACTATCCTGGCATTTTTTTTCCTCCATTGCCAGGATCAAACATGACTCCAAAGCCTGATAGCTTTTCATGTAAGTTTATATGTTAAATTCTCAACACACAAACCTTCTACACAATAAGATTATATCCAATGGACAAAAATACAAATTGCCTTTCAATATATAAACACATAGATAAAAAACGCATAGAATTCCTTAAAATATTCATTACTCCCTAATGCCAATTAAGTCCACTTGGATTCAGATCACCCTTCTTAAGCTCCATCTTGATTTCCCTCCTCCCCTCTCCTTCTGTCTCTTGTCTGTACTACAGCTCCTTGACATTTCCCTGCCTACCTTCCTCATGTCCAATCATGTGTTAACTTAACATAAATCTATATAAAAGTGTAGGACTGTGGACGTACTGAGAGACATAATGTGACACATTACAGCTTCAGCAATGATTTTTTTTCCCCTTCTCTGTTAGGAAGAAAGTTGCAAGGGTGAAGGGCAGATATAAGAGAAGGTAAGGTGAGTGGGACTTGGCTTCATGATGTGACATACAGAAAGAAACAATAAAAGTATATATATATATATATATATATATATATATATATATATATGCATCTACCAATAAAATATTAGCCATCTATCAATCTACTCT
The DNA here is from genome assembly GCF_963924665.1 of Micromys minutus. Taxonomy (NCBI): domain Eukaryota; kingdom Metazoa; phylum Chordata; class Mammalia; order Rodentia; family Muridae; genus Micromys; species Micromys minutus. The sequence goes on from NC_137975.1 coordinate 28,667,547, forward strand.
GTATCTATCAATCATATATATATGTATGTATCCATTTATCTCTCTATCTCTATTATTTATCTATATTTTTTCATTAACTTTAGGTATTTTGTTGAACCCATTTGTATCCCTCTATCAAAGTATAGTAAGAAAAATTAAGCTTCTGTCTAGATGGTTCACAACCTGTGGTATTTTGTGAAAAATCACCCTGCTTTGAACTCTCTACATGATCATTTAATTCATCATAAAATATATTGAGGATAAAATAAAAGTTAATAATTTATTGCTTATATAAATTTGAAAAAACTAATAGAAAAAGAGAAATCATATTAAGTTTTTTTTGTGACTGACACTATAGTATGTTGAGCTGCTTTGGTACTGAGTAATTTAGTGTGTCGTGCATAAATAGCTATTGTGTGCACATACAATTTACTTGTGGCTTTGTGGAATTTTTCAATCAAGGAAGAGTTGCAAGACAAATATTATAGCTGGCACAATTCTGGATCTTACCTCTAGATGGAACGACTCCTTTTGACAAATGTGGTTCTACATAATGGGCTCCAAGACTGTGTCAGAGCCATTGCTGTTGGGTAGGACAAGCACTAAACAAGACATAATAACAGAATCTCTTAGTCTCCATAGCCTCATATATTTCTTTTCTTCATGTAATAGTTATTTTAATATGTATATTAACTTAAATTCTATATGAATTGATTGTGGTCTCTAATGAGAATGGCCTTAAAGGCTCATTTGTTTAAATACCTGATTCCTAGTTGGATCCATACCTCAGCAGTGCTGCGGGCATTACCCACAGAGTTTGTAATTGTTCTCAGCGCTGGACCTTTCAGCATCATAGGCTGAGATGTAGAAGGGAGCAATCTTTATTGCTTTCCTGCAGATTAATTCTTCTTAACAATAGTAAATATATCCCTTTATCAATTATCAACATTTTAAATTCCATCATGAGTTCTATAATGCCTCAAAAATTACACAATAACAATAAAAAAAATTGGGGGACAAAATTTGGAAAACTTTAAGGACTAAAAAAGATTCTCCAGTGAAAAGTGAACACAACTGTAATTATAAAAGTTATTCTATGTAAAACATTGTGCTAAATTCAGTATATTATGGGAGAGATGCTGTCTCAACAAATATTTTTAAAGACACAACTGAAATTCTCCTGTAAGAGCTAGTTTTATAATATTACATTAGACATAAAAATAATCAGAGGCACTTACTGATGGAGAAAACATTAAACAAGGTACAAAAAACATGGAACGTATACTATGCCCTGACAAAGGGGGAGTATTTCTAAAGTAGGTTTCCTCATCACACAGCAGTCAGAAGAGTTGATAGAGCTGGAAAAATCAAAGTGTTTGGAGACTAGGGTTTACTAGTTTAAAATTCTATGCATTGGAGCAAGCAATATGGCTCAGCCCAGCTGAGAAAGACACTTGCCCAGAAGTTTGCTAATCTTAGTTGGGTAGCATGATCCCAAGAGAAAATGGAAGGAAAGACACAACTCCACAAAGTTTTGCTTCACCACCACATGCACACTTTGGCACACACACACCCATCTGTACACTAAAAGACACAACTAAACCAAGAGATTCATTCATACTAAAGTTTTTTTGTTGTTTTTGTTGTTAATTGTTGACACAGCTTGTGTAGTTACTGATGTTGCTTCAACAATGATAAGATTTAAGAGATAGAACTGTAAAATTCACAGAGGATAATAAAATTTCAGGCACAAATGCACATTTAGCAAGTTATCATTGAATAGTGTATAGAAAATTAATGTAGACATGCATTAAAATGAACATCGTCATCCAAATCCTCAACAATCATCCTGTGAATTTCATGCTGGACAAGCTATTAAGTCACTAGTGATTCAAGGAGTTCATTAAATGAGCTGAGGCTGACAGTGGTGGCATCCCATACTTTGTGGAAGAACAGTGGCTAAGTCAAAGCAAAATGTTTAAAAGATTTTATGATCTGGAACATGTTATTAGTTTGGTTGTGGTAGTACACATATCTGTGGAAGAATGACAATGACATCTGTCTTATGGATCCAATACCTTGAAAGGATTTAACTGCTCACATAGAGGAGCTAAACCTGTTTCTTCAAGGTGCCCAATACTTTATCAATATAATGTTTCAAATCAAAACATCATTCCAAAGGAAATTGAACTCACCACAAGATTGAATGAGCAAATACAACCGTATGAATCTTGGCATGCTGGCTAAACACAGCACTATGTAGAGTGATGACTATGTTTGCTTCACTTTTCTTTTCAGATACAAGAAACCCTGACAACTGGTTTTAAGATTTCTAAGAAAATGGTTAATGCACTTTGGAAGATCTGTAAGTCCACTTTTAACCAGCAAAAATACTCTACCTGTCAAGTTTCAAATGGGATGAGAGTCCAATCTGACTCTAAAGACAAATATGATGATGTCTCTCTTGGACTTTTGCAAGTTTTGTTTTTGCAGAGACAAATATGCCTCCTTGTTATCACACCTCATTCACTTCAGATATTTGTATGCTTGTTTTTTAGCAGCACTTAAATTTCACAGCAACTGTTTTCAAGAATGTAGCATATGAAGGGTATGCTTCATGATGTGTACGAAGGGACAGAAGCATGGGACTAAGATCCCCAACACTTGATGAGCTCTTTCAGAAGATGAAGAGAATTATGACTATCTATTTGGAGCCAGCTATTGATATATCAGTCTCTGCTCGATACCATACAACCCAAATTACAAAAGGAAACTGACCAGGAAACAGATGCTGTACTGAGCCAGATATTTAATCAAAGCTGTTCTGGGTTAAAGGCAACTGTCACTTGCACCAGTGCTTGACTGTGTCTTGACACTGGATTAGGGACATACTTGAACTACTTATCTTTTATGATTCATCTAATTAGAAGAATTTTGAAACATGAAATATGCGTGGTTATGTAGAAATAATTTTTTTTAATTGCAGAAAGGATTTTTTAAGATCTATTTATTTATGTACATGAATGCTCTATTTGGAACTATGATTGCACACAAGAAGATGGCATCAGACCGAAGAGGGCATTGGATGCCATCATAGGTGGTTGTGAGCTCCGATGTGGTTAAAATACGAGGTTTGAACTTGAGACCTCTGGAAGAGCAGCTAGTGCGCTAGACCACTGAGCCATCTCTTCACATAGAAATTATGTCTTTGCCTGCATGTTTGTCTGTGTACAATCTACATACCTAATGTCTGTAGAAGAGGGCATTGGATCAATTGGAACTGGAATCACAGAAAGTTGTGAGCCACAACTTAGAATCAAACTCTACGCCTCTGAAAAAGAGCTAGGGCCCTTAAATAACATTTTTGAAAATGAATTTTATTATTATTTATGTATATGTATGTGAAATAAGGTAATTTGTACATGAATACAGGTAACTTTGTGGACAATGGAGGTGTCATATCCCTTGGAATAGAATAACAAACTATTGTTAGCCATTCATTTTGGGTGCTTGAACCTAAACTCAGGACCCCTGCAAATACAAGTACTTTTAACTGCTCAATTATCTCTTTAGCCCATAGAAATAAAATTTTGAACTTCAAAATGAAAGCTATTGGATAAATAATCTCTTGATCAATACTGATTTTAAGCTATTATTGTATGAATTAATTACCTGGGTTTAATATAAGAAGTAATATTTCTACTAATTCTTAAAATGAAATTACTAAATTGGTCAAATCCGTAGCCACTTGAAAAACTCAATTTTCTTCAGAACAATGGTGCCTTTCAATGAAGTTTTATGGGTATTGCTTTCAGGCTATATGACATATTCAACCATAAAAAGTTGTAAAGTTAACATTTACACTATATTAGTATTTATTAAAATTTTTTGTACCATTTTGAATGAGCTGCTCTGAACCATAAACAAAAAACGGGAACGAGGACAAAAAGGGCTGTATGGGTATCTCTCTCCAGGAGGCCCAAGGCTTTTTTGAGCTTCTATACTGAGACATAGAGTAGACACTTTAGAAAAGGAAATGGAAGTTTCATTTCAGTATGTTAAGTTTGGATCCCATTTGCAAAATTTCAGCAGTATTACCATTAAAACACCAGGTCCACAAAATCTAGGTACCAATTATCTTACAAAGCCTGGTTTCCCCTTTAATTTCCTCTGCTTAACCCATGATTTAATCTGTTTCAATGTCAGTGCTAGCGATGTATTGCCCTTGATCCATTACTGGAATAAAAGCTGATGGTTTATTTAAGTCAAGCAAAGAAACGGAACATTTTGTTTTGCTCACAAGCAAGCCAGTGTAAAATGTCCCATTGCATCTAGACATGAGTTTCTCAGGTGTGCTGAGAATTCACCTGTACCTCTTAGCAGACATGTATAAACATATCTAGACTGGAGGGTTCTTCTGAATGTCAGCTTAGATTGGTAGCTGAAAATAAAGACACATTGCTGTATGGGAGACATTTGGCCTTTAGACTAGGAAGTGTTGGGACAAAGATACAAAAATGTGAACTTTGAGTCCATGCTTCTATCATCTTTTCCCAAAGAATATAGAAATATGCCATTTATCTTACCTTCAGCATGCATGATATCCTTTCAAACATCTTATTCCCATATACAGAAGAATGAGGAAGTACCTCTCACAGGCTCAATTTGTACTCTGTCCCTGTCCTTTGCTACCCTTGCCTGACTAACTCTTCTCCTTCTTCCGTGCATGCAAATCAGAACTGGACAAATGTATTGAAGGAATTGATCAAGTGGAGCGATATTGCAATCTTAAAAGAAAGAACAACAGTCAGTGTTACTCTTAAATTGGTAATTTTAAAAACCATGAACAATTATTTATTGTAACAGCTCAATGTTATAATAGCGAGCAACCGAATTGAATTTGGATATCTGTGCCCGGCTGTCTCATGATTTATGAAATAATGTTTCTGAAATAAATGTGAGCACGTGGAAAACTCAGTGCTTCATCAAGAAACCACTCAACACTCAAAGAGGGTTTTATTTACTTGCTGGTAAATTGCATAACTTAAATTACCCCAGGGTCTGCCATAGACATAAGCAGTTAGAAGATTAAAACTGTCAACACATGAGTAGCATTTTCTATGCATTTGCGAGCATCGAGCAAAGCCTCAAACTTGGGATTCTGTGATACGTACTCTAGATGTGCCATGCAGTATTGATGGAACCACATCTTCAGAGAGCTCATTTTAGGTTTGAAAATACATACATATAATTTGTTTACTGACTTAGCAACAATCTGCTAACAAGGTACCAGGATGGTGAAAAATCACTTTTACTGACTCAAACCCAGGACAGCAAGATGAGAGCCTAAGATCGGAACAATACAACCAGTTGTGTCGAGAACCCTACAGACCTGATTTCTGCTCCAATCTATTCATCTTTGAATGCTGTCTCCCAGGTTTTTGCCAATGGCAACTTTTGATACTCATTTTATAATTAAATTCATTTTATAATTAAAAGAACAAAACAGCAAAAGCTCAGGGGTGTTACTGTTTTTGTTTCCATAAACCAGGGTTTGGAAGTATCATCCATAATGACTGCTTTAACTCATTCAAGAACAATAGCATTGATCAACAGTGCTTTAACTCGCCCATTCACCTCCACAGACCTCCAGATTTTGTGAACAGTGAGGCACATGTATGTGTGTAATAAGAAAACTGGTAGATTCTACACATAAAACATATAATATCCATATTCCTGAGTGTGGCTTATATTATTTAGTATATGTGCCCCCTCGTGTATTTTCTTGGAATTGGAAGAATTTCATTTTTAACAGCTTTATTTTATATACATATCAATTTTTTTTATTAACTGCTTATTCCTTGATGGGCCTTTAAGCTGATTTCATGACTTGGCTACTGTGAGTTGTAGCATAATAATTTTCCTATTCTTTTTTTCCATCCAGTTATATCACAACCTTTGTCGGTGACAATCAACAACTGGCTCACAGACTTTAGTTTTATTCATTTATAACTAAGATATAACTAGTTGCAGCAAACGTATTCTCAATGTATCAACTTCTACAGGGGTGTCCTTTTTCTATGAATATTGGTGCCCTTTGCACAATTTGGTACAAAAAGATAAATTCTTTTGCAAGTCATACTAGATATCTCTCTGTGTCTGTCTGTCTGTCTCTCTGTCCCTCTCTCTCTCTCTCTCTCTCTCTCTCTCTCTCTCTCTCTCTCTCTCTCTCTCTCTCTGTGTGTGTGTGTGTGTGTGTGTGTGTGTGTGTGTGTGAGTGTGAGTGTATGTGTATGTTTGTGTATAAACTGGATGATGTTGACACTCAGAACTTTATGAACACTGGGCCAATGCTCTATTACCCAACTACATCCTCAAGTCACATGACTATATCAATATACCTTGAAAGTACAGGGCTACTTACTATCCCATCTATACTGGCTGTGCTGAAACTTTAGTTTGGATTTTGTGCCAATCTTCTGACTACAGAACATCTAATAAAGGTTTACCTCCTTGGACTCTCACTCCAAGGCTAGAAATGATAGAAACAAAGCGTAAATAGAGGTTGGTTCCTTTGACACCTGGTATGCAAATGAAAATATAAAAGAAAATAAGCACAGATTTTTAATGGAGACAATGTGGGTGAATGGATAAAGGTCCTCCCAGAAGCCATAGTTTAATGCCAGGAGTGTTGTTGTTTGGTGAAGTCTCCAATTTCCCAAAACAACATAAGCAATTGCCATTTTTGTTGTTTGTCTACCAGATCTAGAGAGATGACTCCACTGCTGAAGACACTTCACATCTTCTTCCTAAGACATGGAAGAAGGAAGGGCTATCCAGGTGGAGAAACTTCCTCTCTGTTAGCTATCATGAATAATGCCCAAAGTTTCTATACAGGCTTTAAAGGTGATACTTGTCAATAATAGTCATACTTAGCTGCAATTCTGTGTGTAGCAATACCTGTGTACTAGACAGTATGAGCTCACTAGTAAGTGTGTTATGAGAGTAAACACTCAATTTCTGATTTAAGGCCTTCACAGGAAAGACGCTATATCTGGTATGATATGCCTGTTGAGGTTAAAGAGATGACTCAGGGATGCAAAGCAATGGCTGCTCTTCTAGGCAACCCAGTTTTTGGTTTTCAGTGCCCACATCGAGGCTCACAAACGGCTATGAGTCCAGCACTAGGTGATCCAATGCCCTCTTCTGGCTGGGGACTTACTTCATAAGACCGTCCCTGACAATTATCACCAGTGATCACTGGGGCAGGGGAAGATTTCTTTAGTGGTATAGCCACTGGCCTCAATGAGCATACAGACATATGGTGCAGAGTCTTATATGTTGAAAAAACTTCCATACACGTAAGATGAAATTCCAATAACAGACAATACCTGAGGAGATTACAGACGATTCTAGAGATGTTTTTGTTGTTGTTTTGATAAATGGACATTATTATGTGAAAATGATATTTTCTTCTAAATAACTGTATTTATGATTGATATCAGCTTAGATCAGAGAAGCTTGCATTCAGCCATGTCTGCAGATACCCATAATTGTTCAACATTCTAAAAATAAGCGTCTGCTGAATTCCAAGCTATAAATGGGACAGCTGTAGCATCCCTTTCAAAGTCCAGAAAACACCACAGAAGGAGAGGTAAGAATAATATAAGAGCCAGGGAAAGAGAGTGAGCGATGTGGAATCCTGACTTCAAGGCATGCATGGCTTTTGTACTTCTAAACTCACAGCAGTTGTGATCAACAACATAAGAGCATGCCAACACCCTATTGTGGCATTAGTAATGGCTCATAGGACCCTTGCCCTTCCCAGAGGATCATTATTAATGATCACTGGGGAAGGGAGAAATTTTCTTTTTGAAATAGCCACTGGTTAGATACCCAAGTTCTTATAAACAAATTCTCCTATAGGCTTTTATAAACAACCTCAATCCTCATGAGGACACGAGGGTGGGGAGGGGGAGAGGGAAAGACATCTTAGCTGCAATGGGGAAGGTGATTAGTGGGAATGGGAGGAGCACAAGAGAGAGAGAGATATGATCTAATTGCATTAAGTACATGTATTGAAACGTCATAATGAAATCCATTATCATGTATAATTAATCTATGCTAATAGAAAGCACACTTTAAGGAAAATGGGAATAAGTACCACAGGATATTATTGAATTTAGGGTGAGAAATTGTGGGCTTTAAATTAGAAAGTTTTGTTTTAAAAGTTTCAGTCATTGAGTATTTCTGGACAAGAAGAGAGCTTCATTTTAAGACAGCTGAGCTTTCTGATTTATCATTGTTTTGGCATGTAAAGACAGCAGATAAAGGTTTAAGTGACAATCCACCCTATTTAGGCTAGAACTTGGGGAGGATTCTTCCTGTAGAAATTTTAAATCAGACCCCGGGCAGATTATTCAGTTAGCAATAGCAGCCCTAGTTTAGGTGCTTGCCATCTGGGGATAGTGCTTTCCTAGGGAAATTACTGCCTTTTGGTAAAACCAGTCAGTAGACTATTTGGGCTACAGAAATAAAGTCCTTTCCAAATTCATAAGCTGTTCCCCAGTGATGATATTAGGGAGTAAGAACTTTGGGAAATGATAAGAAGGAGAAGATACAGCCCTTAAGAAAGAAATCAATGTCTTATGAAGAAAGACAAGAAAGCATGCTTTCTCTCTCTGCTCTTGACCTTGAGATGCTACAAGAAGAAGACATCCTTCTGCAAGCCAGGAGACATGGTTCCCACCTGGCTCAAAATCTATTAGTCTGTTGATCGGGGACTTGTCAGCCTTTGTCACTACGAGGAATAAACGTTTGAGATACCCAGTCCATGGCAATCTTTTATAACAACCCAAACTCACTGAGATACAGCGTAAGGCCAGGCTCCTGGTATCCGTTTATAGTATGTAAACTACTTTAAATATGGCTGCCTTTCCTGGTTTGGTGAGATAGGCCAGGCTTTTTCTGGGACTGAGAGACCAAATTCCTTGTCCCTTGTTCATGGATGTAGAATGAGTTCTTAATATAATAAAGCTTTGATTTCCCTGTGTGGGTAAAAGGAGGATAATAATATTTTACAGCTCATAAGGTTGCAGTGGTGATTGAATCACTGTCATCCTCACACAACCACATACAAATACTCAGCACTTCCAGTCGTCATTAAACATTAACTCACTGAAAATGCGTTCAATTGACAGCGAGAGGCATCAACTGTGTCAATTTATTTTCACTACAATGAGACTAAGAGGCCGAGGAGTAGTGGAAAATAGTTTTAATCTTAAATCAAACTTGTTTTGAATATCAAAACATGCTGTAGGATGCCTTTAAGTTCAGAAGCTCCACGGTTCTCTGGACTTTATGGCCTTCCCTGGAGGAAAGAAAGAAATGCTTCTTGATGGACAGAGTCAAGTTCAAGCGTGTACACTTGCTGAATGTAGAGCCTTGGTCAGTCCTCTATCACATTTGTATGTTGTTTCACACCAATAACATGAAGGGTATTAGCCTTTGAAGTCCTGTTAAGTGTGGGGGAGATGAAACATGGAAAAGACTGAGAACTCTGAATTTCAGTGTAGTTCTTCTGAAAAAACTAAATTATATATTCATCCAACAAACTGTTTCTGGGTTCCAGACACTAGTGATATGACGGTGCAATATTTAATTCAGCTACTTTCAAATGGCCTATTACCTGGTAGTAGAGAAAGGTAAGCATAAGAGGAGTGATCATGTTCTTTAAAAACAAATGACAAGAACCCCTCGAACATACAGATTTTCATCTACAGTTTCAATTGTGTGAATATGCATGGTATGAATGGGTTACATGTGTGGTATACATGTATGTGTATTTGTATGTGTTTGTATGTAGTAATACATGTAAGTAAATGGGTGCAGTAATGGGTCAGTGTGTGGGATGACCACAGAGGATTGGGATGTCTTATTCTATAATTCTTCATCTTATTGCCTTGAGACAGTGTCTCTCATTAAACTGAAAACTCATAGTTCAAGCTAAGCTGTGTGAACAGTGAGATCTCAGAATCTTCACATCTTTGGTCCCTATTTTTGGGGTCATATGCACTCTCAGCCGTACCCAGCATTTTTTCATAGTGCTAGGACTGGAATCCAGGTCTTCACACCTGCCCAACGAGTGCTCTTACTCATTGATCCATTTCCCTAGCCCATATTTTCATCAATTCTTAATGTTAATAGATTTTAGAGTACTTCAGCACACAATTCAAGCACATATTTTTTCAATATTAATATTTTAGAAAACAAACATGTAAGAAGGTACTTTAGTTTTTTTCTTGTGCCTTTGACAGAGTATCTTTGATGGCTCCTTACTTTCTCACAAATTGACTCAGATGACAAAAGTTACTTGTTAGAGGCCTCCTTTGTCATCAATACCTTTACTTTAGTCAAATAGGTAGGTCAGAAATATCACTTTAAATAGAATTAACCTGTATTCATAACTATGGTTCTGAATAACTCATTAAGAAATGGAGATAACATTAATTAGAGGTGATTGCAAAATCAGACCTATTTCTAACTTCCTGGATGATCCTAGAAGCTCCCAGCCACATTGCTTTCAAATTACTTTCCTACATAAACGATACTCAGAGACTGTGCTGATTAAATTTTGCCAATTGGACAAAACGAGTAGCCTGGGAAGAAGGAACCTCCACAGAGGAATTATTTTAATCAGATTGGCCTGTTTGCAAGTTGGTGAGGGCATTTTGTTGATTAATGAATGATGTGGGAGTCTTAAACTCATGGAGGGAAGTTCCACTCCTATGCAGGCTAACTGAAATGATATGAGAAAGGAGATTGATTGAGCCAATAATCAGTGTTACCCTATAGCAGTGTTTGTCAATCTGTGGCCTGTGACTTCTTGGAGTCATGTATCAGATATCTTGCATATCAGATATTTACATTACAGTTCACAATAGCAGCAAAAAAAATAAAAAACAGCTATAAAATAACACACACATCCTTCCAGTCTACATGTATGCTCAGAGCAAAGTCTGTTTCACAGCACAACGTCCCAAAATCCTTCCAGGAGAGAGCTGGTATCCCAGGAGTGTTCTCATTCCTAAACTCACAGGTGAGACCCCCATTTTTACTCCAATAACTGTCCAAAGAGGGAATCGTCAGGAATGCACAGGGAATAGGAGCTGCGGAACTGACTGGGACAGGATCCTTCCTTTCTCCATCTGTGCCCTGGAGCTGAGGCTGTCATGCAGCCCTCAATACCAAAGTTCTGCCCTGAGAGAGCCTGTTTCCTATGATTGCTCTCACTTTTAAAATCACAGACTCACAGGCCCACAGGAGGGCAAAGCTCCAATAAGAGACAGTAAGACCAATTAACACCAGAGATAACCAGATGGTGAGAGGCAAGCACAAAAACCTAAGCAACAGAAACCAAGGCTACTTAGTATCATCTGAACCCAGTTCTCTCACTACAGCAAGTACTGGATACCCCAACACACCAGAAAAGCAAGATTTGGATTTAAAACTGTATCTCATGAAGATGATAGAGGACTTTAAGAAGGACATAATAACACTTTTAAAGAAATATAGGAGAACACAGGTAAACAAGCAGAAGTCCTTAAAGAGGCAACACAAAAATCCCTTAAATAATTATAGAAAAACACAACTAAACAAGTGAAGAAATTGAACAAAATAGGATGTAAAAATAGAAGTAGAAACAATAAAGAAATCACAAAGTGAGACGAACCTGGATATAGAAAACATAGTAAAAAGATCAGGAGTCATAGATGCAAGCATCACAAACAGAATACAACAGATAGAAGAATCTCAGGTGCAGAAGATACCATAGAAACATTGACACAACAGTCAAAGAAAATTCAAAATGCAAAATTCTCCTAACCAAAAACATCCAGGAAATCTAAGACACAATGAGAAGACCAAACCTAAGGATATTAGGTATAGAAAAAAGCGAAGACTTCCAACTAAAAGTTGCAGTAAATATCTTCAACAAAATTATAGAAGAAAACTTCCCTAAAGACCTAACAAAGAAAAATAACTCCAAGTCAATTTCCCTTATGAATATCAAGGCAAAAATACTCAATAAAATTTATGTAAACTGAATCCAAGAACACAACAAGATGATCACTCACTGTGATCATGTAGGCTTCATCCCAGGGATAAAGGGATAGTTCAATATATAGAAATTTGTCAATGTAAACTCAAAGAAAGCCACATAATAATCTCATTAGATTCTGAGAAAGCCTTTGACAAAACTGAACACTTATTCATGATAACAATCTTGATAAGATCAGAAATTCAAGATCCATACCTAAACATAATAAAAGCAATATACAGAAAACCAGTAGCCGGCATCAAACTAAATGGGGAGAAACTTGAAGCAATCCAACTGAAATCAAGGACTAGACAAGACTGCCAACTTACTCTCTCATTACTTGTTCAATATAGCACTAGACTTTCTACCACAGAAATTAGACGAAAGACAAGTTCCAAGTTATACAAATTGGATCATTATTTGCAGACAATATGATAGTATACTTAAGTGACCCCAAAAATTCTGTCGGAGGACTCCTAAACCTGATAAACAAGTTCAACAAAGTTCTAGATATAAAATTACTTCAAACAAATCAGTAGCCTTCTTTACTCAAAGGATAAACATGCTGAGAAAGAAAGTAGGGAAATTACACCATTCACAATCGTCACTAATAATATAAAATACCTTGGTGTGACTTTAACCAAACAAGGGAAAATCTGTATAACAACAACTCCATATCTCTGAAGAAAGAAACTGAAGAATATCTCAGAAGATGGAAAGATCTCCCATGCTCATGGACTCACAGGATTAATATAGGAAAAATGGCTATCTTGTAGAAAGCAATCTACAGATTCAAAGCAACCCTTTTCAAAATTGCAATCAATTTTTCATAGAGTTAGAAAGGGTTTGCAAATTCATTTGGAATAACAAAAACTAAAGAGACCAAAAACTATTCTCAACCATAAAATAACATCTGGGGGAATCACCATCCCTGACTTCAAGCTGTATAACAGAGCAATCATGACAAAAATTGCCTGGTATTGGTACAGAGATGGGCAGGTCAATTAATGGAATAAAATTGAAGACCCAGAAATGTATCCACACACTTATGGTCACTTAGTGTTTGACAAATAAGCTAAAACTATACAGTGGGAAAAAAGACAGCAATTTCAACAAATGGTGCTAGTACATCTTGTGGTCAGCATGTAGGAGGATGCACATTGATCCATTCTTATCTCCTTGTACAAAGCTTAAGTCCAAGCTCGTCAAGGCACTCCATATAAAACGAAATACACTGAAACAAGTAGAAAGGAAAGTAGGAGATTTTCCTGAAGGGAACACCAATCAATGGCTTATACTCTAAGATTAACAATTGACAAATGGGACCTCATAAAATTGCAAAGCTTCTGTAAGGCAGAGGATACTGTCAATAGGACAAAATGACAATCAACTGATTGGGAACAGATCTTTGCCAATCCTACATCCTATAGAGGGCTAATACCTAGTATATACTAAGAACTCATGAAGTTAGACTCTAGAGAATCAAATAACCCTATTAAAATTTGAGGGACAGAGCTAAATAAAGACATAATATACAGTCACTGATAATTGGATACTAGCCCCAGAAAGCTTTGAATACCTCAGAAACAACTCACAGACCATGTGAAGCTCAAAAAAACAAAACAAACAAAACAAAACAAAAAAACCTCAGTCCTTCTTAGAAAAAATTAAGTGTATAGCACCCTCTCAGAGTGTGGTATACCTAGACCTTAAATTATTAATAATTCAAGAGCTAAGAATATAGCCTTGTGGCAATTTTTGGTATTCAAAAATCAGCATGTTTAATCTATACACACCAAGAAAACTTTAACTGCTTCCATGTTACATTCTGTTCTACATGTACTTTATGTTTATGATAACTAGTAAGATTTCAATGCATACTATCAAACCTTTAAAAGAATCAAGTACTGACAAAAATATATTTATATGGTTGTATGCCAATATGCTTTTTAAAAATCTATACATGTATCTCTTTTTAAAAATAAAGTTGTAAGGAAGACAAGAATTCTCAACTGAACAATATTGAATGACTGAGAAGTACCTAAAGAAAAGTTCAATATCTTTAGTAATCAAGGAAATGCTAAACAAAACAACCCTGAGATTCCACCTGACATAAATCAGAATGGCTAGGATCAAAAACTCAATTGACTGCAGATGCTGGTGAGGATGTGCATAAAGAGGAACACTCCTCCATTGTTAGTAGGATTGCAAGCTGGTACAACCACTTTGGAAAGCAGTGTTGTGGTTCCTCAGAAAATTGGACTACCTGAGGACCCAACTATACCACTTCTGGGCATATACCCAAAAGATGCTCCAATATATAACAAGGACACAAGCTCTCCTATGTTCATAGCAGGAGTATTTATAATATCCAGAAACTGGAAAAAACCCAGATGTCCTTCAACAGAAGAATGGATACAGAAAATGTGGTACATTTACACAATGGAATACTACTCAGTTATTGAAAACAATGACTTCATGAAATTTTTAGGCAAATGTGTGGAACTAGAAAATATTCTCTTGAGTAAGGTAACCCAATACCAAAGAATGCATGGTATTCGTGTGATAAAAATATCCATTCACTGATAGGTGGCTATTAGTCCAAAAGTTCAGGAATACCCAAGAATCTCAAAACGAAAGAAAGCCCAAATGTGGGTGCTTCAGTTCTTCTTAGAAGGGGGAAAAATACTCCAAGGAGGAAATATAGGATCATAGAGTGGAACAGAGACTGAAGGGAAAGGCCATCCAGAGAATGCCCCACCTGTGGATCTATTCCAGATGCAGCCACCAAACCTAGTCACTATTTCTGATGCCAAGAACTGTTTGTAGACAGAGCATCATATGGATGTTTCCTAAGTGGCTCTGTTAGAGCCTTAATGATACAGATGAAGATGTTTGAGGCTAACCATCAGACTGAGCACAGGGATCCCAGTGGAGCAGTTAGAGAAAGGACTGAAGGACCTGAAAGGGTTGGCAACCTCATAGGAAGAACAATAATATCAACCAACCAGACTCCCCAGAGCTCCCAGGGACTAAATCACCAACCAAAGAGCACCCATGGAGGAATGCTTGCACGCAGTTGCATATGTAGCAAAGGATGGCATTGTCTGGCATCAATAGGAAGACATGCCATTGGTCCTGTGATGGCTTCATTTCCCAGTGTAGGGAAATGTCAGGGTGTTGAGGTGGGAGTTGGTGGATGGGAGGAAGGCAGTCTCATTGATGCAGGGGGAGGGTGTTGGGAGAGGGGAAACTTGGGAAGGGTATAACATTTGAAATGTAAATACATAGTCTATTCAATAAAAGTTAATTTAAAAAATAGCATACATACTCATACATTTTTTTGGAGTTTCCACAACATGAGAAACTGCACTAAAGGGTTGTTGAATTAGGAAGGTTGAGAACTACAGCTCTATAGTCTATATTTCAATTTCTGCCTCCAGGCTCCTGTTTGAATTCTAGCCCTACTTTCCCTTAGTGATCGACTGGGTCAATTAAATGTAAGCAAAACATACACCTCCCCCTTTAAGTTGCTTTTGTCCAAGTTTTACAATATCAATAAAATCCAAACTAATAACGATTTGAACTCTAGATAGCAGGTGTGATGTCAGTCTTGACTGTCAACAATATTGGATATAAGGTCAAATAAAAGACACAGCTCTGGGCGAGTCTATTAGAGTATTTCCAGGAAGAATTAGCTAAGGAGCAAAGACTCATTGAGTGTAAGGAAGGGCAGTCAATATTTTTGTCTGCTTCCCTTGCTCCTTGTTGGTGAGTGAACATGTCTGGTCGCTACCATCCTTCAGTAATCTCTGAAGCCAGCCTTTTCATCCTTTGAGCAAAGACTACAGACCGTGGCTCTTTAGAACTTGACTCATAGATTACAATTCCTCAAGTGTCCAGTCTTGCACACTGAGCAGCTTCCAGGCCCTCAGACTGAACACCCCAGCCTGTGTCATTAAGACAATAAGTCTATTTTGCAACACCTATTTATTCTATGCATTATGTTCCTTCAGTGAACAATTAAAACGAAATGTAAGGAGTTAGTTTTATGTTATTGTGAATATTTAAATAATAGAGTACTATTGAGACATAAAATATGACTTAAAAGAATGTATCTGGCATTTTATACAATAAGATAATTACAATATATAGTCATATGTTATAATTATGCTCATTGTGGCTCATTGTATAACTATACAATAATATACTATAAAGTCATATAAGCTAAATAGATTCTCAACTATAAAATATCTTCAATAAATTGATTATTTCTTACAACAGTTATCTGTAAGAAATATCACCGATATGTTTCTTAGGATAAAAATTGTTAGGTATCCAACAGTTAAGTAAAAGTAAAGAAATTCTAATTTTACTTTTGTTTTACTTATTATTATGCAAACCAACAAATATAGCACATTTCACCTATTTTTGTACCCAAGTTACCTAGTTCTTTTATTTACTCTTTCTTGCTAAGAGTGGCCAACAAGTAATAACATTTCCCCCTATTTAATGAGGAAAAGAAAAGGCACATTTCCTCTATGGCCTGGGAAATTAGGAAGAGTAATTTAAAAATCTGTTGGTCTGATCCCACAGCTTACCCCTTTGTGGTCTTTGTGGATTGCCTTGCTCTTTCCAGTCATCTCTTAGAGACGATGACATGCCACACTGTTGGACTCTTCTGAATACCCAGCACCGCATTCAAGTCTTTCTGAGAACAAAGCAGTGAATGGCAGTGCCAATGGTGTTGGAGAGCTCCTGCTGCAGCTGAAGGGTGAGTGTTGACATGGTGACACTGGGAGAAAATGTGTGCTAATGTGTGTAGTCATTGCTGTTTACAAGTACTACTAAGAGTGACATTAACAGGGTAGAAAAGCATGCTTGAATTTATTCACATAGACACCAATGTAACAGTGATGTCAAGACCCAAATTTTTCTTTATGACATTACCAGAAACCATATAAAAATTTTTAGTGCCTTAGGAGATCACTCCACTGAGAAGCAGGCACTGAAATCAGCAAGGGAAACAATTCAGTTTACTCGTGTTAACTCTTCCTCCAGTATTTATAGCAGCACATGGTCCATCTTAGTGCCCTCCTCCTGTGGGACAGGGAACAGCCATGCATGCAGATTATCCACTTCTGAAGTCCTATACGAGGAATAATTTCTACCTCACCTGACTCCTCAGCCAGTGCTCACAGATCAGCATAGTTGGAAGACATGGGACAATGGAAAATTGCATAATGTGGCTGGCAGCTCATGTAACCACAAGTTTGGCAAGATTAGGAGAAGGCACCCAGCCCCAGACTTTTCTCTGAGGAGGTACATGAAGGAAGTGTCTCCAGTGTTCCAACTTTTCTGAGAATTCACTAATAGACAGTTTCTGTCTCATTTTACTGCTCAGTTGGAATACTGAGAATGGACAATGTGAAGGCCTGGGGGCAGAGGAGAAGAATGGACGGCAGCTGAGCTTGTGCAGAATAGAATCACAGTGAGAACTTCTCACTCTGAAGAAGACTATGCAGGGTCATAGTGAGGGCTTCTGCAACAACAGACGACTGAACAGAGGGATGGGAGAGGAGGGAGGTGGGAGAGAGTGCAGAGAGTAGAGGAGAGAAACTGAATATTATATATATATATATATATATATATATATATATATATATATGGCATTAACTTCAAATTCTGATATAATATATATATATTCTGATATATAATATATATAATATATATATCTAATATATAATACATATATTAAGACATTAGCTTCCAATTCTTACTATATACTGTCTACAAGAAAGTAAAGGCATAAAAGAAGAAATAAAGTGATTAAGTAATTAAGAAACATGTAATAATCTCAAGTAGATATTCACCTAACATCAAGCCACCAAAAATAACCAAAGCAAACAGTACCAGGGATAGCTGTCAGTTGAGGGAAAGCCAGACAGGAATGCAATATTTATAGCAGGAATTTCAATTCTTCACTTCTGATAATGGATAGATTACGCAGATCGAAGAGAAATGAAAGAATAGATTTGACAGCAAAAGAGACTAACCTGTCCCAAAGGAAGCCTACCATACATTGTATTCCAGAGAGAAAAACCATGTGTTCTTCAAAAGCTCAGCTGGAATTTTTTCCAGGAAACATTTGACTCGTTTACAATTCAGATCTTGGTGACTTTCAAACAAGTGAAATCATTTTAAGTATCTTCCCCGACCCACATCCACGAAATCACTGGAATGAAGCTACACTTCACTAGCTAAAAGAAAAGGGAGAATTTTACACACACAGGGAAACTGAACAGCAGGATCTTGTGCATGAAGTCGGTCTTTGTTCCTGATTTATTTACTTAATATACTGTATTTTGATAATTATTTTGGAATGCACTCTTTCTAGTTATTAAGAAAAGCAGTATTAGGATAGATAGTCCCCCATGAAGCATTCCAGAACTCCCCGTCCCAAGTCATAGGCCACATCCCATCTAAGGTACTACCAGTCCAGTGTAACAAGACATAGGACTTGTCCACAGTGAGTACCATAATGTTTCCAGGGATAAGCCTTGACTGTGTTGCATTTGCATTTTTTTTTAACTAGCTAGTTTGGAAAGTCAAAGAAAAACATTTTCCAAATACAGAAATACTTGTAGAGTAAGAATATGGAGAAAATCTGTTGCACAGCTGTGCAGTGTGTTTGTGATTGAAGCTAAGTTCTATAAGTTATATTAGAAGAGAAAAGATGTTACAAAGCTCTAAAGTGTATGAATTAACAAGTTACCATGAGTTGAGGGTAATTTACTTTTGAATCAAGTACTGGCTCACAAATTTTATGAAGCTTTTAGTAAGGTGCTTGTATGGATTCTCGAGAGGGGACAATCAGGTGATGGGCTACCACATTCTCTGGCTTCCACAGGGAGGACCCCTCCTCAAGAGTGCTTCAGACAGGCGCACTGAATTTGGTTTTCATGCTGTGTAGGTGTCTTTCTTCTGTTGCGGCTGTAAATAGTGCATTCCTGTCTGGCTTTCCTTCAGCTCTTAGTTTGAGACTCAAACCAAACCAGGGGAAAAAATAACATTCTGGAAAAATATTTGACAAATTTTCATGGTCCTAGAGAATATGTAGTATCTCATTGGGATTCAGTTTAGATTAAAACCAGACTGTGAAAACCATCTGGTTGGAATCAGCTGGGTAGAAAGCGTCCGCAGGAAGATAGCAGAGTGCTGTTTCCAGACCTCTTTTCTAGTGACTTTACCACACACTCACTGCTTCTTGAAGATGGAAGACTCTCCATTGGAGTGCAGCCACAGGACTTTTCTTCATCTGCAGGAGCTCCCTACTCATCCCTATCTTTCTGACATGTGCTTTTTATACAATGATGAAATACATGGGTTGCTGCCCTTGGACGGTGGCTGATATAATGATTTTCTACAGATTTTGTTGTTCTAATCTTTAACAGTTCAAGAAATGAGCTCTTCTCCAACTGGGCCACAAATGCTTCCTTTTCTCAGCACCATGAATACAGGAACCTTGAAGACACATCCAGAATACTTCTTTTGTACAGATCCAAGAGTCTGGATCTAAGAATATTCAATACAGACTAGGACTCATTTAATTTCCACCAGCTTTCTGAAGCCGGAACATTAACTTTCTGGCTTTAAAATGCTTTCAGGATTTTCACATATCTATGTGGAGAATTTATATTAGTTTTTCTGTATTGGAATGCATTTATTGTTGCCCCATTCCAACAGAACCAAGTGAAAGTGGATGTTGTCTTTATTTTGACTAAGTCAACCCCACAGTAAGAATGTCCTCATAACTGGTGTCTACAAGGGGTAATATTTTCCTCTTATAGATCTAATCAAGTGTATCCTTCAATAAGTACATTGATGCTCTGCTGAGAGTTGAAATTTGGTTAAGACTTTTACACACTTCAAAGCAGTAGGTACACATACTTTGGGATTAAAGTAAAAAGAGGCTAAATCTTTATTCTGTTATCCTCACAGCTGCTTAAGTATTTTAAATGTTCTTAAGACAGGAGATATATGGCCTTGCTCTAGAAGTGAGTGTTAAGTGAGATGCCAAGTGTAATGAAGTTAGTATCCTGCCAAAGAAGTAGGCGATGGGTTTACTCTTGTTTTCATCTTCTTACATGACTTTAAGTGACTTTTCTAATCTGAATAGCCTGATAACTTTAAAATTTAGTCTATTAAAAAATCAAATGAGACTATAAGAATAGAATGTTTTACAACTGGCTAAAATGAGCTTATATACACATACATAACATGTATGTATGTATATATATTATATATATGCACATATAGATATGTATCATATACATCATATAAATCAGACACATATACATCATATACATATACACGTACATATACACATGTTTATATATCATATACATATACCCAATAGTATTATAACTAATTTGGACAAACTTTGTAAGACATTTATTTCATTGTATGACATGTTAAATTTTCATTTTCCTTTCTAATTTGAAATCTTCACCGAATCACATGTACATCCACGGACTTTAGAATGTATACAAAGAACTGTTGATATGGCCAGTGATGATCTGGTGGAGAAAACTGACTTTTTCTTTCCCAGCAGGTAAGAATTAAAAGTACCTTCTTGGTAAGGTGTGGGGCTTGGTGTCTGCTTCCAGTTCTCAGTGCTGGGATATTGTCTGATTTGATCTTGTGAAGGTCTTGTACAGGCTGTAACAGTCTCTGTGAGTTCAAATGTGTATCAGTTCTGGAACGGGAAGGCACTATCTCCTTGGTGCCATCCACCACCTATGCCTCTTACAGTCTTTCTGCTTCCTTGCTGTATAGATCCACTGAAGGAAGGGGTTTCCAAAGTCTTGCACTCTGTGCATTGTTTAGTTGTGGGCATTTATATAATTACCATGTACTATAAGAAGCTTTTCTGATGAGATTTGAGTGATGAGTATACCAATAGGTAATTAGGAAAAATGTTCTTGCTATATTCTTTTAGCAGAATAACAGGAGTAGATTTTCTCCTGTGTCCCATGATCAGAGATTCAGTTTATTATCATCATGGCAGAAAAAACATGGCAGCAGATAGGCAGACATGATGCTGTAAGAGCCAAGAGTTCTTTATCCTGACCCAAAGGCAGCCAGGAAAAGACTGTCTTCCAGACTGCTAGGAGGAGGGTCTCTTCCATAATTTAAGGGGTTTGAGCCTAAGAGGAGATCTCAGAATCCCACCCCCAGAGTGACACAATTCCTCCAACAGGCTACTTATCCTAATAACACTCCTCCCTATGGGACAAGCATGTTCAAACCACCACAACACCCAACTCACATTTCCTCTTTAAAAAAATAATGGGAAAAACAAAACCAACAACCAAGCAAATAAAAATCATTAAGTCAACAAACAAACAAAATGAAACAAGGCACAAAGTACAGAAACACAAATCCTGGAGTCCATTCCATGTTCACCAGCTACTTGTGGCACCACTAGAGAAAAAAAATAATTTGTTTCTCCTTTCCAACATGAATCATTTACAAAGAGCTTTTTGGTTAGGGGTGAGGCTTCTAAAGAGTCAATGGTTTTCTTGATGATGCCATTTACAAAAGCACCCTCAACATCATGGTTTATTCTTTAAACTTGTGGTTCCAATAAGACTAATGTGCACCATTTGACAACAACACACCAGAGTTACTTCCTGGGGTGGTTTAGAACAACACCAAAATATTGTTTTTGTCCCAGAATCTAGAGATCCAACTGAAACCAGTACTGAAAGTGTAGTGGTTAGTGGCTGAGTTCTGTGGCAAGCTTTTTTGGTCTTCAACCACCTTACTACCATCTCTGCTTTGATATTTAGTCACATGATCTCTTCTCTGTACAATTCTCTCTAGTTTTGATTAGATTCATTTAGATAATCTGGGAAACCTTCTGATATCAAGATATCTGACATTCATTTACACAAAGACTCTTTTTCTTTAAAGGCCCCAAATACAACTTCATGAACTTGACATTCTTGAGTACTACTTCTGTCCTGCTATAAATCTTAGATAGAAGTTAATGTAAATTGTTCTAACTCCTAACATTGTCTGCAACTCGAATGATGAGCATCTGTGCCTTGGACCCGAAGTTATCACCAATATCCTTGAGAGTTTCCTTTGCTATACTGATCCACAGCTACCATTGTGTGATTTATCTAGACTGGATTTATTTTCACTTACTTATGGGCAAGGGCTGTGTGTGTGTATGTATGTGCATGCATGAGAGTGTGTGCATTTGCATATGTGTGTGCTAATGTGTGTGATTAGGGGAGTGTGCTTTCGATGACACAGGCATCAGAGCACAGCCATCCGTATCAGTTCTCCGTTTTTATCTTACTTAGGTTCCAGATCTCCCTCTCACTCTTGCCACTCCTGGGTTCTCCGGTTCACAGACTTCTTAGGCTTCTCTTGCACTGGGTTTATAGAAGCTCACAACCATTCCTGGCTTGTCCATGGGTCCTGGGGATTGTGTCTTCATGCTTCAATGGAATGCACTTTACCACAGATCCATCTTCTCAGCCCCCAGGTCTGGATTTAAATCCATCCCTTTACTGGATTTCATTTATTATCTCGGGCAATAGACCCAACAAGTTCTAATTATTTTAAGGATGAAAAGAGACAAAACATATGGAGCCAAGAATTAGATCAAAATAATAAGACTTCAATATAACTTTTTCTTTCTTTCTTTTTTTGGCTCGTATTGCTGAGAAATAGTCTTTTCATTGTGGCATTATGAAAGTAATTTTCAAGGGAGTAATCAATTCTTAATAGCATATTTTAATATTCCTTTTTATAGTGTACCATGATGGCATATTACCATATTATTGAGAAGTAATTGATAAATATCAGAGCACATCTCCTCTAGAAAGAGTAATTCATACTGTATAAATAATGACATTTTAAGAAAATACTATTTCTATGTCAATATTTTTTTTGCCACTTTGTTTTTAGCAGGTTCTTATTTTAAAGAAAATCTTAAGTTTTCAAATCATATAGGAAATTACATGGCTTAATCGAATTCCATCTTTGCACACCATGATTCATTTTGAAATATTACTTTTAAAATTGTGTGAATATAATAATAATTTTGATCCTACTTTCTCTGATAGTTTATCAAATCCAATATCCGTCATCAGTCTATGGCAATATTTGACTTTTTATCATGATTTAGTTTCTCTATTTTAAGGACACATTCACTCCACTTCTGCACTGCATGGAGAATACAGCCCAGGGCATATGCTAAAACCTGCCTAACTCCACTGCTTGTGAGGAGAGTCGCTTACTCAAGGGTTGTAACATACAGTAGAATCAGCAGCAAATTAGAGCCTAGTGATTGGGGTCATAAAACCTTGCCTAGGATTTTGAAATGCCACTCAGTGATTCTTCTGAGACCTGCATATGAGAACTGCCCTCTAAACCAGGCAGATGATGTTAGCACACAGTAATGCCATGCCTGCCACACCATGCTGTTTCCCCTGCGATCCACACTCACCGGCTTGGAAAACCATAATGCCATGTTAGTCATGTTCACACTTTACTAAAATAAAGTTCTATTATATGTAACCTTGTGCAGTGTAACTTCCTGATCAACATCATGCTTAGGAGATATGGGGCTATGCCTGAGAGATGTCACTAGGGTTTCCATCCTGCTTGTGAAGAAATTTGGCCAAAACGTGGGCATTTCTAGAGAACGACCCTAGAATCTGAAGGGTGGATCACGTCATATGCAAATATGCAGCTGCAGAGGATGCTGCTCCTATGTAGCCATCAACAGTGTGAGCTACAAATGGATGCCCATCAGCAGAAGCTTGGTTAGTGGCTAGGTATGCTTATATTATCAATTCTGGAGATGTGGAAAGAAATGAGGCTTGGGTTTTCCTTTGAATTGCATTGGTGACAAACGAATGAATGCTTTTCTTACATCTCTTGAGCACTTGCATGCTGACCTTGGCTTCTGGTTTAAATGCTTTGCTCATTTTTCTGTGGAGTCTTATTGCCGTCTTTATGTTGGCTCATTGGCGTCCTGTCTATACATAGGATTTTTATGGCCCATTTTAGGAGTATCTTCTCTTTTTCAATATTTTTTAAATTTTATTATATTAGTTTAATTGAGGACATTGGATAATTTATTTTTTCTGTTTAGTTTAAGTCTTTCTGTAGTATATGTGTTTTAAAAAATCTGACTCACTCTGAAGTTCTGTGGCTGAGGAACTGTGTAGTACATTTCAAGTGTTTTAATGACATGAATGAATGGAGAAGTTAATAGGATTTTTCCTGCTAATATGGAAACTCAATTGATACAGTGGGATTTTTAGGATATCTCTATGTTGCCCACTCTATTAGAAGTTGCTTTTAGAATAAATTAGTTTGACACTTATATAATTATATCTGTGCATGCGTACATATTTACAAATGTCATTTAAAACTATTTGAGTCAGTATCTCAGCTCCACACTAAAGCAAATGAGGTAACTGTGCTGGTTGGTTTTGTCAACATGTTATTAGTTTTTCCACCAGAGAGGATCTACTCTCAGTTGAGAAAATGCCTCCATGAGATAGGTCTAAGGCATTTTCTTAATTATTGATCATGGGGTGGGGGAGTGTCTTGTCCATTGTGGGTGGTGGCACAAGTCTGGTCTTTGGGCTCTATAGGAAAGCAGTCTGGGCAAGCCATGGGGAGCAAGCCATAAAGCAGCACCCTCCACAGCCCCCACATCAGCTCCTGCCTCCAGGTTCCAGCTGTGTTTGAGTTCCTGTCCTGTCCTTTCTCCAATGATGGACTTTGTGGACTATGATCTGGAAGTAGGAACCAAATAAACCTCTTTCTCTCCACCTCATTTTTACTTATGGTGTTTGGTCACAGTAATAAAAATGCTAACGTAGTAATAAATCTGTATTGTCCCTAATTTCAAAATATCAGCCAATATGAGCCAGTTTTAGATATCAGCGCAGTGTTCTGTCTAACGTTCCTGAGAATTATAAGCAATTTGTTTAAATTAATACATTCACTGAAGTTCATGAGCCAGGGATGTTCAGCATGAAAGACTGGGATGACACATCACTGGTCTTGCAGTGGAGAAAATAACCCACGATTTCCAATATAACCAAGAGTACTCTAGCCTCCTAAGGTGTAAGCTGCTATGAGCACACAAAGTGCTTGCCATTAATCCACTGCTATCGCTTACGATTCATGCTTTTACTATTTTTTTCATCTTATTGTTAGTCCCCTTGAGAAATGAAAGCATGTCAAGATGGAGACCAGATGAAACGATCTGCAAACAAAATTCCTTTGATCATCTCTTAGAATTGTTGGGGGGAAAATAAGTCTTGTATTTATAGGTGTTGCCTCATCATTTCCAGCAATGTCTTCCTTGGGACTTTGTTACTGACTCTTATTTCTAAGCAAATGTTTTCTGTAGATGTCAACGTTTCCCAGTGATCCCGCTCTTTCCTCAGGCACAGCCATCTTCTCTGCTATCTCAGTTCTCACTGTTTCAAGTTACAGAGCTCAACCTCCTGAAGACCTCTCATGCAGAACTCACCTGCTGTTCCCACACTCACCTCCGTAGTATTTCTTATGATTACCAATGCATTTCTTAACATAGATTTAGAATCTTGGGCATGGAGCACCTGTAACTCACTCCTCCTGGTACTTCTGTGTTTTCTTACACAAATCTTCACTCTCCCTAGTATTGAGTTGTTGCTCAGAGGTTGCATTCTAATGAGCATCTTAGATCTGACTCACTGCTGTTCATGGTGATGATGTCATAAGGGAGCATCTTCACTTTCTCACTGCTTCTAAAAAGAATAAACAAGATGCTGCTTCCTCTGCCTCAAAATAATCAGCATTCTGCATTGGGCGACTGAATTAATTAAAAACTCACTACATTTTTAATTTTATCAGAGTCATTTCCAATGAATAACTCTCTATTTAACGAACATTTGAGATGACACACTTGGTTTTGTCCTGTGGTTATATCCAACAGAGAGAAAATGCCTTTGGTTGCTTTGTTTTGTTTCTTTATATTTTACAATCTCTGTTTCTTTTCCATTTCCACTTGTGTTATTATCCCTTCTCATACTCCCTCCCCACATTTCTCCCTCCCTCCGTCTTTCCCCCCTCCTTCCCTCCCTTCCTTTCTGTCTGAGATCCAGGGCAGGCATCATGATGCCAGAGCTGAGGCAACAGAGGCAGACATACCTCTGTGTTTGAGGACAGT
Source organism: Micromys minutus (assembly GCF_963924665.1). Classification (NCBI taxonomy): domain Eukaryota; kingdom Metazoa; phylum Chordata; class Mammalia; order Rodentia; family Muridae; genus Micromys; species Micromys minutus. The sequence continues at coordinate 28,693,877 of NC_137975.1, forward strand.
CCGGACTACATAGAGTTCCGCACAAGTCAGGGGTCTATCATAAAACCCCATCTAAAATAAGCAAACAAAAAAAAAAATAAAAAGATGAAGGGGTGGGGGAGGAAGATGGTGGAGAGGAAGGGATGAGAGAAAAAGAAAAAGAAAAGAGAATAGAAGAGCAAGAAAAGAAAACTATAGAAAAGACAAAATCCTGTCTGGGTGGAAAAACTATGATCTTGATCTTTCCAGTGCTGCCCACTACAGTGTGGAGGAATGTAGTGAAAGTTTGTATGTGGCCTTGTTTCAGGGGTCTGAGCTCTTCTAAAAATTTCCAGTGCTTTAAAAATGAACAGTAGAGAAGCATTTGCCTGTGCATGCATTTGCAGCTCTGCGACCTTGGAGGAAGCTTGTTCTTCTCCAGTTCACCGCTCTTCTCTGGTTATCTGAAACGTGAAGGTGCCGGGGCCTGCTACTCACACTCCTGTCCTAGACTCTGTGGGTTTGACTGCTTCTCAGGAAATTAATTGTCCTTTCATTCACAACAGGAGCAGGTATATATTGATAATAATGGGGAAAACGTGCCATGCTAAGGATGGGGTATGGCTTTCACTTGCCAGATTAGTGAAGCAGGAAATCCTACCTTGTATTCTGTTCTCCAGACAGTCAAAGGCAATTTAGTCTTTTCATTGGCCAGGAGGAGTGAATGCACAGATGTAAACAGCCCCTGGATACTTACTACCACTATATGGTTCTTTCCTTTGCCTCCCTTCCCTTTATTCTGTTTCCCTCTATTTGATTTTCCAAACAATATTTCTCTGATTGGGCGATGAGATTAATCTCTGAGGGGTATAATCCTCATCCAAGATTTATTACTGAATACCACCAAACTCGAGGGGAAGGAAATTACCAATGAATTAAATTATCCACTATTGCTTCTATCAGATATATACAATGGCAAAATATGAACTGACAAGAGGGCTCGGTGCTCAAAGGGGCTTGCTGCCAAGGCTGATAACCTGCTTATAATTTTCTGGACCCACAAGGGTAGAAGAAGAACGCACAGAAGTTGTTTTCTGATCACCACACATCTACTGCCACCCCCCACACAAAGTAAAGGAATGCCATAAATTTAACTATAACTGTGTGTGTGTGTGTGTGTGTGTGTGTGTGTGTGTGTGTGTGTGTGTATACAGTGTGAATGTTTGAACAATGCAAGTTCAGTATACATGCTACCGCCAAGTGACTGAAAGAGAAAAGTTATCAAAGGAAGAAAATTGCAGTGGTTCTAAAGCTTTTTCTGCAGGAAATAATATATTTTCTTTTAAAAAACACCCTATTATTTTTGTCATGACAGACACTGGCCATATCTAAATTCTAAGTTTATTTTTTTTTAAGTTTGTCCTACCTTGTTAATGTCAAGACAGGTATCTGTTCCATTAAATTGATGGGTTCCAAAGACCTAGATCAACATGATGCAAACAAGGAAAAGACTTTTTGTTTTTATGAGGGCTTGAAGGAGAGGCTATGGCTGTCTGGCACCGCCTTTCTTTCCTTAGCAACTCTAATTATGTAGTCTCAATCCTTGACCACAGACTCCAGTGAATGACCTAGTCAGGGCATCTCCAAGCAGCCTGTGGTCATAGGGACAGATGGTGAGGCTTCCAGTTGCCTCAGCTGCCTCCTTACTTCCCAAGCAAAGCTCCAAGGAGATCATTGTGTTATCTTTCTGCTGTGGCTTCAGAGAAAGGAAGCCTATTTACATTGAAATATAGAATAATATTTTTCAAGTTGTTGCAAGATCCCAAGTGCAGCATAGGTATATTTCTATCTTTTCAGTATCTAGTTGTACTTCATAGGATCCAAAGTTTGAAATAATATCAGGCCCCAAAGTATCTTACACTGTATTTCATCTATAAATCTTTGCACCTGAGGTCCAAGGAAAGTGGTCATAAGGACAATATTGCATTAAACCTGATATAATTCTTAGCAAATTAATAAACTGTAGTCATGTAGATATCAAATGCACTAAATAAAATGAATATCTGCTAAAATATATCCCAAATCATTTTTAGTACTTGAGCTTTCTAGTATAACTACTAAAAATAATTTAGCATGAGTTTATCTACAAAAAGAAATAGTAAATGCATTCACAGAGAATGTTGGATATGGCGGCAAGGTGAAAAGATACATTCCAGATGTGTAAATCCCTTAGAAGCCCGCATCAAAACCATCTAGAAAATGACAAAACTGGTGGGTTATTTTTAAAACACCCAGGGTTTGTCTCATAACAGCAGGGCTTGGTTTTGCATCAGTGCAGAATGTGGTCATCAGCCCAGCTGAGAATAGGCGTCAGCCTTCGTGTGTGTCAGAACAGAGATGGCATTGCAGGGCCTGTCTAGGGACAAAAGGCTAATTCTTGGTATTGTTAGAAAGAGTGGCTGCCCTGGTACAATCTGCTACTGTGTGAACTCCTCAGAGTTCAGCTGCACAGAAAATACTGTAAATAACAGAGGCACCCAGTGAACACTGGAACCAACACCACTCCAATTTCAGAAGCAGCCCAATATTTGACCAGGATTAAGAGGATTCGTGTTTTATAAGTGTCCATATTTTTAGGTTCAACTGGAGAAACAAGTATTCTTTAGCAAATAGGATAAGATAGTTTAGGACCTGGACCAGACACATGAATCCAGCAACTTATTTCTTTCTCGTAGTAAAAGCCTGGGCAATTACCCAAGTCAGGGTGGCTGGAAAAATCTTTTAATCTGTTTTAGAATGAAAAGTTTTTCACTTCAGTGCTGCTTGATTGAGGAGCTTTCTCCTGTAGAACTGGTGCTGAGACTGGAGGTCATTTAAGGGGTTCATTTGGTCAGTGACAGTGAGCACAGTGCTTGAAGGCTAAGCCAGGGTGACTCACAGAAGCTGAAAATACCTTTTCCCGTGATGTCACGCACCTACTGGATACTCATCCCTCATGACCTGCCTTTTCTAGAAAAGCGAGGAGGTAGCTTCAAAATGTCCGACCATGCCAAAGGTCTTCAAAGCACATGGATTTCCAGATGTGGCTACTGAGCAGTCCTGACTACTCAGTAGCAGACGTGGCTACGGAGCATTGAACACACTTGTTTTTTGGAATTTATGGGTTCTACAAATAATACACAGAGACATTCAAATAATATTATAAACACAAAGTAGAAATGATTTGATTGTTTTGAACCAATGAACAATATAATTATAAGTAATATTTAGTAAAAAAAAGGTTTATGAATTAAAAATTAAAAAAAATAAAAACAGAAAATGCTAAGATGCTGCCTGATCTCACACTATTCCCTTGCTTCTGCACAATACATCTCAGACAATTATTTTTGTTAGGTCCCTAATCTCTACTATGCTCTGCAATGAAATTAGTATTTTTCAAGCCAAAACAGCATTAAGATTCAAAAAGTTTACAGGAGTTTCTGAAAGCCACAGTCCTATAGATAAATGTGAAAAACAAGGAAGAAGCAGAACCTCTTGGTCTGAAATCTGGTCTGAAGAGAGCTCAGTAACTCTGCTTGCTGTGCAATTCAGATGACTTCAGTTCGATCCCCAAAACCTACAGTGCAAAGGAAGAACCAGCTTCAGCAACCTTTTCTTTGATCTCTCTAAATACTATATCACACAGTGTGTGTTTTTGTTTGTGTGTGTGTGAGAGAGAGAGAGAGAGACCACGCTGTGCCCCACCCCACACACACAGGCACAGATGCATGCACAATGATAATGATAATAATACCTATACATTAAATTAAAAAAGAACAAGGTGAAAGTTGGGGTCAGTTGTAGGAAAATGTATAACATTAGAACGTGTAAAAAATGGTCCAAAATGCAAAGGATCATATGAGGAAAGTGAGGATGTCAGTTGACAAATTTAAGTTTGGCCATCAATTGACACAATGTTAAAAAAAAAAAAAAAAAAAAAAAAAAAAACAGAAGAGACATCAGAATGAATCACGAGCATACATAAGCCAGTTCTTCCCTGAACAGTTAACTCCTGGAGAAACCTTTTGAGAAAACCCCCTCACTTGGTCCCAGAGCTAAGGTGGTATTCTGTGGTATCTCTTCAGTGGCTGTAACAGCTAATACCTAGCAAAACTCTGATACTATCTGTGATCTTTGTAATGGAAACAAGAATATTGGGTCCTGAAGTTTGTCAAATAGAATGTGGTCAAACAAGGAGACTAATGACATATAAGCATTTTAAAAATAGTTTGAGGATGGATTGGAAATTGTTAGGTATGCCTTGCTGACTCCTGTCTGGTTATCCTTCCTACTAATTTGGCACTACTAATTGCCAAGTGCTTCTATTATAGAAGTGAGTTGTGTCTGCATTTTCCAATAGAGGGGAGGCATGAACAATCTCAGACTCTAAAGGGTACTTTCTATCAAATAAATATTCTTTTACAGAAGAATATTTATCATAACTTACATGAAAAACATAGATATACAGCTTTCTCACTCAGTCTATCTATCTATCTATCTATCTATCATCTATCATCTATCTATCTATCTATCTATCTATCATCTATATATCTATCAATCATCAATCAACTGTCATCTAGCTATCTACCTCATGTCTCTATTTCTATCTCCATATAAATATGATTTAATCCAATGAAGAGGGCATAATTATAAACTCTCCTATGCACATAATACATTAAATTCTGATAATTATTTATGCACATTGTATTTTCTGAGTAATTTGATAGTATTGAAAAGTATTCATAGTCTTCACAATTTTCTTGATATAAATGTTATGTCAAAATATGTACTATGTGTGCTTTTGAAAGAATCCCAAGCTTAACTGACAGGGTAAGGAAGACTTATTTCTTCAGTTTCAAAGGGAATGTTATGATCTATTTCAATGTAACATATAAAATGAGTTAGGATTGAACTTGTTTCAAAAATAGGATTATAAGGCTTAAAAACTGTGAAATCAAATGTTAAATTTATAATGTTTTAAAATTCACATCAAATTCATAGCTTCATTTTGAACAGTCCTCAGAATTGTGAATATATACATGCCTAAAATGATAAAAAAAAAAAAAAAACTTATTTTAGGAGGAGACACCCTAGCAAAGCACTTGCTGAGGACAAGTTCAGAGCAGCAATAGAAACAAAGAAGCCAACAAACGGCCATGTAGTATGGAACAGTAGGATGATTCGGTGGTCAAGAGACTCTGACCTCAGAACCATCATGGTTGCTCAAAACCATTCATGGCTCTGGCTCTAGTGAATCTGGTGCCCTCTTCCAGCCTTTGTAGGTGTCAGGTATGTGAACGAGTCACAGGTATACATGCAGACACAACACCCCTACACATCAAGCAAAATAAGTTAATCTAATAAAAGAAAAAAATTAAAAATACTTCTGTTCTAGCAGTTGGGAGAAAGCAAAACTCACCCATTCTTTGAGATCTACTGGCTTTATTTGCATTGAGAATGTTAAATATTAATAATTTCAGATCAAGAAAGAAGAGAAATTTCAAAGACTCAAATTGTTGTGCAGAAGAGGCAACCACAGCGAGTTTAGACACTGCTGTGCACACAGATGCAGTAACTGAGGGGTATCACTCTATATTCACAAGGAAGCCCACTCGGCTTGTCTACGGTATTCTGATGATCTGGGCAGTTCTAATTCTTAAAAGAGAAAGGTCCCCAAGGTGATATGTAGTAACAGGAGTCAGATGATTTTATCTTCTGTGAACCCTTATTCTCAGAACAGTGTCCAAAGCTCTAGAGGAAGACTTTGAAGGAATAAGTTAGAGAGGCAACAGCAATGCAGTGCTTTCTGTCAGTGTACAAGGCAGGGAGGCACTTTCAAATCATACATTCAGCTAGTGCTTCCCATATTGCCTACTTTTTAAAGTTATTTTATTAGCTATTCTCTGTATTTACATTTTAAATGTTATCCCCTTCCTCCATCTTCCTCCTCCTCCACTTGCTTCCATGAAGGTGCACCCTCTCCCAATTACCCTCTCCACCTCAGTGCCTTGGCGTTCCTCTACACCAGGAAAAGACATCTATTGAGACACACTTGGTATTCATGATGACTTTGAGTGAGTTCTGCTGAAGAGGGCAAGTGCTGAATTCCACTGTAGAGAGTGGCAGTAAGGAATGTGACAGTCAGTAACAGAGCATTTTAAAAATGTTGACACAAAGGTGATTTGTATGAGATGTCAAAATTCACAAACTAAATATTCAAAACACAGAGGCGAATTACCTAAAAACTGGCATGCACTTGTTCTTTCAGATAGCTATGATATAATGGAAAAACTATGTGGTACTTGTTTAAGGTCAGAATAATGCAGCTTTCTTTCGCATGGAGAAATGCTGGAAACAAGTTCAAGAGACTTTCCCAGCATCATTAATAGTAAGAGAAATACAAATCCAGAGCTACTGTGACATGGAGCCTTGGTCTAGACAAAATCACACTGTCAAGACTAAAGGTAACAGGCTTTGTGCAGATATGAGAAGAGAGAATTGCACAATAATGCTGGTGAGAGGGTCAACCACTGAAGCCATTGTGAGGCCCAGAACAGAGTTTGCTCAGTTACAGGTATGAACACCACGTGTAGTTTGTATATCATTAATAGCTAAGAGATGAAAGTGCCCGTGTTTGGTTTGTATACATAAATTTAAAATAGAAACTAACCTAAAAATTTCAAATATAATAGATCTGGTATAGAAAAATTAATAACAAACCATGTGTGTTTGCTAGTAAACTTGGTCATATAGGATCTTTTAGAGGAGAGAATCTCAGTTGAAAAACTATCTCTATCAAAGTGGAATGTGGGCATATTCTATAGTGGTGTTTTCTTAATATTTGAGGCTCAGGACACGGTGACATTTCTAGCCCTGGACAAATTGTTCTAGGTTTTTCTAGCCCTGGACAAATTGTTTTAGGTTGTTTAAGCATAGCCAGAGAAAGCCATGGTGAACAAGCCAGTAAGCAGCTGCTCTTTATGGTCTCTGCTTCAGTTCTTGTCTCAAGGTTTCTGCTCTGAGCTGCTGGATTGGACTCCTTCAATTATAGACTGTAACTTATAATCTGAATACAACTGTTCCCTTCCCATGTTGCTCCAGTGAGTGTTTCATCACAAAAAACTATAGCCTCAGGCCTGGAGAGATGGCTCAGTGGTTAAGAGTGTGCACTTCTCTTTCTTGCAGAAGACCCAAGTTTGGCTATCAACACCTGTGTCATGCAGCTCACAACCACCTGGAAGTCTAGTTCCATGGCAACCTCTGCCTTTTCCGGGCCTCTGAGGGCATTAAAGTCATGTGTACACATACAGACATACACGTATACACCCAACTAAAAATAAAACAAATCTCTAAAACTCAGAAAAATGTACAATTTAACAGGTAAACGATTTCATTGTTATAAGTCATGAGAATCATTTATTTTAACATGAAGCAATGCATTTGAAATTTGTTGAGTTGTCATGTGTGAAGACTAATTGAGGAGATCATTTAATTCTAGGTATTCAGTCCAGAATAATTTAAAAGCCACAACAGTCAACATTCCACATACAGAAGGTAAGACTTTGTGCAAAATGTAATAATAGGTCATTGTATATATTTGAAGTGAAAAATTGTTTCTTCCCAGCCATAGAAAGTAAAAATAATTTAATAAATCTATACATTATATTGTTTTTAGTGTGGTAGTTTGAATGAAAATGGGTTTTGGTAGGAGGTTTGGATTTGTTGAAGGAAGTATGTCCCTTGGTTTGGGCTTTGCAGTTGCAAAGGTTGACACCAGGCCCAGTCTTGTTTCCTCTCTCTTTTCTTACTGTGAATCAGGTGCTGCCTGCTGTCAACCTTCCTACCATTAAGGCCACGGACACACTCTCTGAAATTGTAAGCAAGTTCTCAATTAAATACCTTCTTTTATAACATGGCTTGGTCATGGTGTCTCTTCACAGCCACAGAGAAGTAACTTGGGCATATGTGTAAGCAAAGCAAAACAGGAATAGAAATTTGGGTAGAAATAAGTATGACATGCTGCTAGGGTGATCTCTGTGGTTGAGAAATCTCCCTACTTTTCCAGAGGACCTGTGTTCAATTCTCAGCATCCATCTGGTATCCACAACCCTTAATATCTTCTGTCCCAAGTGATCCAATACTAAATTCTGGTCTCTAGACTGTGTCTAGTGTACAAACAGACACAGGCAAAATACCCAAATACATCAAATTGTGTTTTTGTAAACAAGTGAGAGGTAATTTTAAAATATTATAAAATTATAAATTGGGACCATAAGAAAAATAGTGTTGCTTAACATGAAATTTCACTGGTATCAATATTAAATATTTTAAGGCTATTTTATTTGCAAATGAACATTGTTGACACTGTAATCTTAACACCCCTAGGTGTGTTTGTTTGTAGGAGATAAGGTAGTTAATATTTCAAATAAAAGTAGGTGCTTTCTGCATTCTTAAGATAGCATGAAATAAGGTGCTAGTGTAATTTTATTTGGCTTGCTGTTGGGAAAAAGAATAATAATCTCTCATCACTTCATTCCTATGGGTCTTTACTTTTCATTGACAGAATTGATTGTCAGCACCAATACTCTAAGAAAACATCTCCTAAGTTATACCTTATTTTTCTATTCATTCTGTTTTATTTGCAACAAAATGTGGCTTGCAACATTCTTCTAAATTAGAAAGCTGAAATGAAATGTCACAGGTTGTCAACATCACACTGAAAAACAAGATGCTAACACACCTGACAGATGGCTCATACCCTGAAAACATCCTGTTGCAAAGCAGAAGCTTAAAGAGAAAAGCATAGTTGTATAAGAACTTTGTGTCCTATACAATCAAGAGAGTCTGAGATCTTTAACACCAAGCTTCTGTGCTTCAAAGAAGCTAGAAGAAATGATGTTTAAGAAGCTTTTATTTAAAGATTTAGTATTTCTAATTTTAATAGTATAAGACAATTATAAGTAATATGCAGATATAGTCTTGTATACCCTTGATATATGAAAGTAGCATGTATAAACTTCCTGAATATATTAAGTAAATATTAAAGTCAGGAAAACAGGAAAATAATCTATCTCTTTCTTATCCTTCAATTCTGATTCTCCAATCATATTGCCACCTTTGTAGCAGACTGCTTGATGTGACCTTTCCATCTATCTGGCTGCTCCCATTCCCAGGAAACTAAGTAGTTCTTCTCCTACACACAGGTAATCCAGGCAAGTCAGAGAATCAGGTATGTAATTCTCATGTTCCTTCTTGTCTTCCAATCTTAATTCACTAGGCTTAACATTAGCCCTGTATTCAACTGTGTAAGGACCTGTTTCCAGCTGATACCACAGATGCTTTTGGAAAGCCAATTTTTCTGTCCCCTGGGGACCCTTGTAACTCTCCCACCATTCTAGCCTATCCTCATTCCTTAACTCCCACTACCTAGAAACAAATTATACCAGGGGCCCCCAGTGGTTACACCTGGTAAACTCAGAAACACTTTTCCAAACAACCCACAGCAATCACACACTTAAGATCAAGAGAGGGCAACAGAAACAAAGGAATAGAAAACTCACTCCACAAAGACAAGACCAGATGTCAACACCTATAGTTACAATCATTCACCAAATAGATGCCAGATGCTGGTGTAAAAATGCAATCAATAAAACTTAAGAGAAAATGTTTGCACTGGCTCTCAACAATCAGTAGTCCCTGAGAAAATCAATCGAACTGAAGCACAAGACAAGGACTTCAAAATAGCTATTATGTATATGTTCAAGTATATGAATGTATCCAGAAAATAAAATAACCACAATACTTAATTATTAAAACAATAAATTTATATAACATGAAAAATATTAAAAGCTGCAAGTAACATATAAAGAAATACCTATTAGAATAACACTTGATCTTCCAGTGGAGATTATAACTGCCGGAAAGGGATGGGCTAGCTTAGACTAGCATGCATAGATTAAAACCATATAAATAAACCCATATATGAAAGTACAGCCAAATGATGAAATGAAATAAAGAAAACTATTCAAGACATGAAAAGGGGAAACAAATCAACAACTGAAACTGAGAGAATCCGAAAATAAAAAAGAAAGAAATTGGAATTCATCAGAAACTTCAGATATAAGAATGAGAAAGAAGTCAGGGAAATACCAAACCCCACAACAGCCTCAAAAATATAAAATATCTTGGGGTTACTCTATTCCAACTTGAAAAATAATACATATAACAAAAACGTTATGATGTTAAAGAAATTTATTAAAGAGGATATCAGAAGACAGAAAGATCTCCATGTTCATGGATCTGTAGGATTAAAAACAAAAACAAAAATGGCCAGTTTATGAAAAGCAATCTACAGATTCCATATAATTCAAAAACAATTCTTGGCATATTTTTGAAAGGACAATCATTTTTATGTGGAATAAATGAAAATAAAATCAACAAAAACAAACAAAAGCATAAACAGATAGGCAAACAAACAGAAACAGAATAACTATAACAATTCTGAACAATCAAAGAAATGCTACAGGTCTCATCACCCTTGACCTCAAATTTCACTACAGAGCTACAGTAATAAAAGCAGCATGGTGTTGGAAAAAGAACAGATACACTGATAAATGGAACTGAATCAAGAATCTAGGCGTAGATACCCACATCAATGGGCAACTGTGATTTTATAAGGAGCCAGAGAAAATAGAGAAGAGAGGAAAAAAGAAAAGAGAGCGCCTACAACAAAAGATTCTGGTCAAGCTTAATGTAGAAGAATTGAGAATGTTCTATCACCCTACACAAAACTCAACTACAAATGCATCAAAGACCTTAATATTAAGCTACTTACATTGAATCTGGTAGAGGAGAAAATGAAGAGTAGTCTTAAAATCATCAGCACAGGAAATTACTTTTTAACATAATACTCTTAACACAGGCTAAGAATTAGCAGGATTAACGATTAATAAATGGTTTCTCCGGAATGTGAAAGGCTTCTTATACCAAAAGACACTACTACTCAGATAATGTGGGAAGCCTCCTTTGTCAGAAAACTTTTTATCAACTACACATCCAGTGGTGGGATAATATCTAAAATAGATAAAATATTCAAAAAGACATCAAAATTATGAACAACCCAATTAAAAAACCCAGACACAAAAAGATATATTGTTTATATTTACTTATATGTGGATGGTAGCTCTTAAGTCTTTAATGAGAAGGCTACAATCCATGTAAATACGGAGATTAGGAATACAGCAAGGGACTGGGAAGAAGATTGGATCATCCTAGGAATAGAAAATAGAATAGATAGTGATAGATGCATGGGGATGAGGGACAAAGTAATTGAACTAGAAGGACTGAATGGTATGTAGGAGGAAAGATGTGATGAGGGAGGGATTATCAAGGATGGACAGCTAAAATTAAGGGGCATTTGAGGGTGTGCTGGAATCATGTATATGTATATATGTGTACTATACATATAATTATATATGTGTGTGTACATATATGTACACACATAGATAAATGATAGATAGATAGATGGTAAATAGATAGATGATAGAAAGATAGATAGTCCACAAACTAAAAGTAATTCCCTATTGCTAAAGACAACACCTACACAACTCATCAAACATGGAGATGTGTAGCTGGTGCCTACCTAGAAACTTCACCTCTACCTACTAGTGTTATGGGTGCTTGAAAGTATCAGCACAGTACAAAAAGAGAAAGGGAAGCAAAAAGATAGCTATAAACCCTTCAATAAACAATGGAGGCCTGCTTGCAAGTCACATTAGTGCAATAGTGTAACAAAGCTTTTGGGACTAACCAGCCAGTGTCTGGTTGGATTTAAGGTCTCTCCATAAGATGGAACCCATTCCTAACAATGCTTTGGTGTGCAAGAACCTGAGACTAAATAGGCCACTGACCTAGGAGAAAACCAAATACTACTGTTCTGCTAAAGCAAACTAGCAATCAAATGAGTCCTAATGACATCTTGCTATATTTACAGATAACAAAGTGTATAAGAGCCCGAGATGATGGAAGTCCCCAAGAAAAAAGAACTTAAAAAAAAAAAAAAACAAACTCACAGAGACTATGACTGTATGTACAGGGCCTGAAGAGTCTAGGTTTGATAGGGTTTCAGTGTTGAGAACCCAATCCCTAACAGAGAAGCAATCACCAATTGATAATGACTCACAAATGGAAAAAAAAATCTCTAATAGACTCTCACTAGATATACAAAACACTCCTAAAACCCATGTCCATCAGTACATGCCCAACATAAAATAAACTTAATGCTATTTTTGGAGCTTTTTTCTTTGTATTGTAAGTTATTTTCTGGGCATGAACCATCACCTTTTTTTTATTCTTACCCTACATGTCTTTGGTTATATAGCTTGTGATTTTAGAGGATTTCGGCTCATGCCCTTGGGTGTATCTATGTCTTTATGAATTACTTGTAATTTTCCTTTGGCTTTTCATATTTCTGTTTGTCTATTTTGTCCTATCCAGATTTGCTTGTTTTTTTTTTTTATCTTATCTTTTATTTATCTTGTCGTTTTAAAAAAGCCTGTTTGCTTTTTTAATGAGAGTAAGAGAGAGCAAGAGCAGATGTGAATTTGTGTGGGTAGGAGGGAACTGGAAGGATTTGAGAGAGAGGGTTCCATAGTCAGAATACACTGAATGAAGAAAAAACTGATATTCTACATAAAAGAGTATTCAGCTGTAGTTTAAGCATGCAGTTCTGGGGCTGAGGAGATGCCCATGTGGGTACAAGAGCTTGTTGTGAACCTGGAAACACAAGTTTCATCCCAGCATGCCCAGGGTGGGCAGCACTCACATATAACCCAAGGAACCCCACCAGAAGATGAAAGACAGAGGCAAAAGAATTGCACGGAAGCTTGTAGTGAACCAGCTTGGAGTGTGCTGTGCAGCAGAAATCAGAGAAAAGCTGACAGCCAGGTGGAAGGAAATAACCTCTTCCTTAACCCTCTCATCTGACCTACATAAGCATTCTGTGAAACTCATATGCCCACACCTATACACTTACACACAGAGATATGCACATGTTTACATACTTACACTGCATACACACACACACACACACAATCTATCTATCTATCTATATATATATATATATATATATATATATATATATATATATATATATATATATACTTTATCACACAACCATGAACACTCACTCATCTCAATAAAACATACATACATACAGGAGTACACGCGCACACGCGCACGCGCGCGTGCGCACCCACACACACACATACAATAAATAAGAACATTAGAGAAGAGAGTTCAGAGAGCTTTGACAAATGTTTTCTTCAGTCAAGAAACAAAACACCTCAACATGGCAAATATTTTAGGATCATTTGTACATAGGTCCTAAGTACTCTGTTCTCTTACCAAAGCTACTAAACACTGACTAATATGTTCTCTCAAGGTTTCCTACCACAGAAGGACTTTTAAAAGGTCATAAAAATGCATTCACACGGTCTATGAACTTTGTCTTTTATTTATATCTTATTTCACTTAGAGCCTGAAACTCTGTGGACCACCATACATGACATATAAATTGTTCCATCAATAAACATTTAGTATCTTGTTGATTAGTATTTCATAGTTGTATACCAATACTTTCTCTTTGGAGACTGCACACACACATCTGGTCACCCAGATAGGGAACTTGAGACAGACTGAGGTATGGATACTTACCAAAGTTCAGCATGGTAAGTTTTACTGGGGTTACTTACAGGAAGGTGGGTGAGGGATCATGTAGAACCAGAAATGACTCACAGAAAATTACATTACCAAAACCCACTACAGCATGGGTGACAGCTCACAAAAGCTGGACACTTGGAGCACACTGCACAGTTCACAGGCAGCTTAACTGCTTGGAGAATGTCTTCTGCAAGCACCTCAATTAATCCCAACCTCTCCCAGGCTGCTCTGTTGGATTCTGACCATAACAGGGAGCCAGTCTGGGCTCAGAGTCTTTTTGCCCATTTTATGTCTCAAAGTAATCTGTATAGTACAGTCTCCCTCAGCAGCTGAGGGAGACTCTAAAGGTTTTATTGGTTACTCTGGCAGGGAAGGCCTAATGAATCTAATGAGTTTCAGGGACTTCCTGAAGTTATATTGAGTTCTTTAACTTCCTACCTAAGGGAATTTTCTGCAGGATGAGACATTTCAATCTTGGAGGAAACTATTACTCAACAGTTGTATGGCTGCTTTAGAGACTCTCCACCATCTGCTGAGGAACAGAAGGGTTTAAATCTGAAGATATTATGACAATGCTGTGTTAGACTCCTCACGGATTGTTATGGAGGCACCATATTTGCCCTGGTTTGTGGTAAGTACTCAGTAATGGAATTTTTCTACAATAGAAGGAATAGAATTGATGTATGTTTTAGTTTTAGAAAAGGAGTTTGGAAATTTACATACACAGTTTTTCTGTATATCTTTTTTTATTATCTTTTCATAAATATCCAGAAGCATAGCATAAAAGGCAACGATTTAAATATTTTAATTTATAAACTATTGCCAGAATAATATCAAACTTTACTGTAGTGTATTCTAGTTACACCTTTCTTGTTATCTTTTGTGGTGTTTAGAATTTTAAGCTACCTGCTCCTAATTCTGCCCCCCGAGCCTGGGAATAAAGGCATACCACCAACTATTCTCCTAGTTAGAGTATGATTTTTAAAATCAATATACAATATGCCTGTTTGTCACTAGCAGTGTCTTTTGCTCTGAAATTTTCATTCATAGCTATAAAAATGAGATTTTTCCTTTCTTTAGACCAGTATTATGATATCATGTGTTTTTATCTCTATGCTTTCAATGTTTCCATAATATTAAATAAAATAGATAAATTAGAGGCTTTTAATGTCTTTGTTTCTTTTAAGTGTCCTCAGTGACCCTGGCTGGCCAAGAACTCACTGTATAGCCAACAGTGTCATAACCTTGCACTTTTCATCCTCCTGCCTCCCTTGAAAGTGTTTACTACACCTGGATCACCATTTGACTTTAGGTAAGACTTAGAGCATTTACTCATTCAGCTCTGGGAAACATATTGCATAGCTTTCCCTCATGTAGGAAACATGTTGATGCCATCATTTCGGTACATGTCAAGGAATCTTAGAATGGTGGCTCTCTATTCCCTTTCATTCCTCCTCCCACTTACTTTGTCACCTTCACTTCAATATGCTATGTACTGCCACCTCTTCCGTGCATTGTTACTAGTTTCTCTTGTGTAATGAATCAGTAATTTCATGAGATTATCAGAAATAAAAAAGTCACTTTAATATCTACCTGTAGTCTATATATGTGGATACTTCTGATTCCTTGTAGAAATCTATATTTAAAATTGCTATATTTTTTCTTTTCACACAATTCTACTCATTTTTTACTGTAGTCTTAATCTAGTAAAGATGAAATTAATTAGATTATTATCATACATGAAAATCTCCTTTGAGTCTTTTGTTCTATAATCATTTGGATGGAATTAAAATTCTGGATTGGCACAAGTGAAGGACCATGTGAAATTAGATGTATAAATATGACAACAAATTAATAACTTGGTAGAAAAATAGAAAGGGTGAGCAGGAAAAATTGGACCCATCAATTCAATCATCCTTTATTCTTATATTCTTATGAGGACATTGCCATTGATATTGTTAGAATTTTTAAATACACACATATATATTAGACACATATATTTTGGTACATTATATATCTATATAATATGCATACTATATTATATACACATAATAAATACATATATGTGTATTATGAGTATGTATATGTGCATATGTATGTATATTTTTATGAGAAAATACATATGCTCATTTCAAGAATCTTAGTTTTATGTTAAAATCCAAACTGATTACATTGGTTTTATAGTTTATTTTCAACAAACGAAAGTGTTACTTGTAGGGGAAAAGATGAAAGAGATCATGTACAGAGCATGGGGTTTGAATATACATCTCCAAACCATCAGGATAAATAACAGAGGATTATTAAATAATGAGGAAAAATTATTTTCCACTAGACTAAATGTCCTGGAAGTTATTGGGTGATCTGTTATAATTCTGCTTACTGTCCAGTACAAAAGAACGTGACTCAGGGCAAATGGACATTGGAAGTCAAGAGTAGTGTCTTAGTTACTTCTATAATTTTGTGATAAGATACCATGACCAGGAACACTTACAGAAAAGAGGAATTTATTGGAGGATTTAAAGTTTAGAGGGTAAGTTCATGACTAACATAGTGGGGGGGGCATGGTAGAAAGCAGAAAAACATGGTGCTAAAGTAATTGCTGAGATTAAATCTTCATCCACAAGCATTAGGCAGAAAGATCTAATTCAGAATAACTGGACCTTTGAAACCTACCTCCAGTCACATAATTCCTCCAACAAGGCCATAGTAGCCAATCCTTACCAAATAATTCTACCGACTTCTCACAAACTATTCAAACATATGAGTCTATGAGTGTCATTTTTATTAAAATCACAATAAATAAAAAGTCACAATAAATAGTTTCTTATTTAGAAAAGTCTTTATATATTGAGGATAAGAAATGTAAACTTTATAAGAAAAGGAAGTAAGACATTAAATTACATGGAAAATTATCAAGGAAATATAGGAAATGGTAAGTAAAATTAACACTTTTAAGGATGGTAGCCTAGAATAAGCAAGAAGCAAAACTTTGTATGACTCTAGAATTTTCTGCCAATTATTTTAAAAGTTGAATGTACAAAACTCTGGAAGACATACAGATTAATAATACTGAAAAGTCTGGCAGATGAGTGAGCTTTTTCTACCAGGGAAATAATAGTGGATAGCTTAGTGTGCATTTTAGGGTGATGCTCAAGTCAAGCTGGAGGTCAAGATAGAAGGTAGAAATTTCTGAGCATGTGGAAGTACTGAGTCTTAAAGAAAATAAGATTTTAAGCACAGGTGTTAGTAGCAAATCCAGAGGGCTGATCCTGAATTAATGTTCAAGATCAAAGATTGAGAATATATTTCTTCCTCTTCATTGATTCATGTTGACTGTAGTGATAAATTTGATTTTATGATGACGAGAGGCCAACAAATAGTAGGAATAAAGAACTTTAAAATCTGCATGAAGATGGAATACTGGAAATAAGACAGCTTTGGTTTTTAAATGTTTAAACTGTGTTCTGTTGTAATCATTACCCAATACATACATACATATGCTTACATTAGTGTGCACATGCAAATCTTAAGGAACCAAGTAGTTCCTGAGTTTGTACAAGGAAAGAGAAAAATCCCACAAACATAGAGTCTGACCCATCTTCTCAATTATACTTACGGCATAATTTTCTCATGTTGATACTTGTATAATTATGGTATGTAGATGCTATTTTAAGATATCTTGCACAGTAACATTATTTTTCCATTCTTAATAAAGGTTATACTTTATGGAAATGAAAATTATCCAATTTAGGATATATATATATATATATATATATATTGTCAACTTGACACAAGCTGGAGTTATCTCAGAGAAAGGAACCTCAGTTGAGGAAATGTCTCCATGAGATCCAGCTGTAAGGCATTTTTTTCAACTAGTGATCAAGGGGGGAGGTCGCAGCCCATTGTGGGTGGTGCTATCCCTGGGCTGCTAGACCTGAGTTCTATAAGAAAGCAGGCTGAGCAAGCCAGGAGAAGCAACCAGTGAGTAACATCCCTCCATGGCCTCTGCATCAGCTCTTGCTTCCTGACCTGCTTGAGTTCCAGTCCTGACTTCCTTTGGTGACAAACAGCAATGTGGAAGTGTGAGCTGAACAAACCCTTTCCTCCCCAACTTGTTTCTTGGTCATGATGTTTATGCAGAAATAGAAACCCTGACTAAGACAGATAACTTCATCAATTTTTAACATTTTATGTAATATTCGATGTTTCATGGACAAAGTCAGTTCTGAAGATTTGTGTTCTGAACACTTCTCACCTACTCCATTTTGGACTAATTTTCCTTTGTGCCTGGCAAACACTACTGAATTTCCATTTCACCATGGACCCATAGATGTCCTTCATACTTACTGTGTGTTTTCTGCTTGTCATATATCAATCTGTGTTGGTACATGCCTCCGTTGAAATGAATCTCTCCTTATGTCGAGTATATAATAGCATATTTAGAAGACATCGAATGTCTCTTCCATTATTCCTGATTTATGTTTGTCTGGATATCAAGCTCTGTGTTTGAAACAATACCCCATACAACCTGACAGACAATGGTGCATTGTCCACGCCCTCCATTTGTCCAGCCTCAGGCTTCTCTAACTCCCGGGATTCTCATTTCTGCTCCCTGTAGCTCATGGTGGTTTCTCTTTGATTTCACTGTTCTAAAAAAAATGTTTATGATGATTTCCTTTAAAGTAGATCTTTCTAAAACTACAGTTTTCTGAGCATTCAGTGGGACTCTTCATTTTCTGGTGATCCATGTCCTTCAATTATGAGGGGAAAAAAGGATTTCTTAAGTAATGATTCCATTGGGTTTAATTATTTTGTTACTTTTTGTTTTTCTGTTTGGTTTTGCTTTCTTAAGATGCGGTTTCTTTATGTATGTGTGAAGCCCTGGCTGTCCTAGAACTCACTCTGTAGACCAGGATGGCCACAGACTCAGAAGATCTACCTGCCTCTCTCTCCCAGTGCTGGAATTAAAGAAGTATGTGGCTACCAACTACCTGGCTTATTTTGTCTCTCTGCATTTTTAAATTATAATATCTTTTATTATATCTTTTAATTATTAAATTGTTTTTTCCTATCTCATGTTTATCTGCTTTGGGGAATTTTTTTCTTGAATTTATCTTTAAAAAATTTCTATATACTTAAAAAAAACCTTAAGAATGTATTAAATATTTCACACAACTTGTTTTTTATTGTATTCACCCCTTTCCACAAATCCTCCAAATCCAATCTGTTTCCCTACCCACTGAACTTTATCTCCTGTTTCTTTTTCTTTTTTTCTATTTAATTAGTCTATCAAGTTCAATTTTCACTGCCCTCATACCCTTGGATGTATGGCCTTCCACGGGAGGAAATACTCTAGCATTGTCTTGTTCTGCTTTCATGAAAGGGTCTTATTTATCTACAGTAAATTTTAAGGATTTATAAGTACTTATAAGAACAAATGTACTTTTACATGCATGGCTTTATTTCAAAAAATGTGAGATCTGCAAGTTATCCTGGGTTGTCCCTGATACATCTACATAAGATTTTTAATGTTGACTTGATAACTAATCTTCTAGATGGATCTCCTAACTGTGAGTTTTCACTACCAGCAATGATGTCACTTCTTACGAAAGTTAGAAATAGTTGACATTTTTTTCTCTCTGATGAGAAAAATTTTCACACACAGTATTTTTCCATATCCTTCATTTCAAGGAGACCAATGAAGAAAGATCCAAGCTTTTATACTTTAATGGTGTATTACTCCAATTTCTGTATGTTCAAAAGATCTACCATCTGAAAGTGAGAACTCCATACATTTTGCTGGTGTAAAATGAAACCAATTTCATGGAAACATGTCATGTGTACTTATT